>NW_027286070.1:17243433-17644604 GCF_022747635.1 Hetaerina americana | reverse complement strand
ATGAGATCGGCTCGTTTCCGTGGAAAAAATAAAACAAATTGAAACAAAAATTTCCCATCACCGCGGCATCGAAGTGCGGAGGTCCCGTTGCACTCCCGCCTCTTCGTTCCGCTCAAAAGGCATCCCTGCAGCACTCTGCCCATTGATGCCTCGTGGAAGAGCTCTTGCGAGGGCTCTCGCTTCGTGTACCATCGAACGCACCATTAACCTGCTTAGTTCATCCCGTCCCCCCTTCCCCTCTTGCCGCAATTTACCCCTGTAGCTTCATACCACATTCACACTTACGCCATTTTTTCCAGTGGTCGTGACATTAAAAAAATCGCTAATAAGGTCCCTAACCCATCCACATCCATGTTGCATCGTGGAATCACAAAGTGAGGTTAATGAGTTCATTAACCCCTCTCATGAGAGTTATGAGGGGTGAATGATTATTGCTGCGAGAATTCGAATGTAAGCAGTGCTTTCGAAACTTCCCTGCCCTTTCCACTGTATTTGAAAGGGCGAAGTATTATGAATGATCAGACTAATGAAAAGAAAAATACATAAAATATTAAATTTTTTCGAACGAATTTTGTTCATTTAGTCCAAAGATAACATTCATATGATGGAGAGTTCTCGTAGATTCTACAATTTCGGTGTTAGAAAAATGGTAATAACACCGTTTACCCTTTTATTCCAGAGCTCAACTAAGTGGAGATAAATATAGATTTAGTTAATTTGCCTGCGCAAGTGAGTCCTTATCCAGGGCCAATGAACCTGACTGTATTTTAGCTATTTGTTCAAGTTAAATTTCCTGTTTCTGAATAAACATTTTCGAAAATTCGTATTTGCCTTAAGCCAATTTCGTCCTAATATTAATAGACTTTAAGGCTGGCCCTAATGTCCTCATTTGGTGATATTATTTTTTCTTTACAAACGAATGCAGCTTCTTAAACTCTGATAGATAGAGGACTCGTATGGACGATGGAAAAATATTTTACCGATTTTACTCTGTACTTTCAGAGTATACATTTTTTATTATTTGTAATAGTCTCCTCATTATAGCGAATTTCCATTGTATTTATGACATGCATTACTTTAACACCTTGTTCCAAAGTCTCCCATACCCGGATTCCAGATTTTCCTAACCATTTTTCCACATTTCGCGAAATCCCATGGTCATGCTCTTCAAACCACCATTATTCAGCCGTGTCGCCCCCGGGGAGGCGGGAGCGAATAGGGGAGGGTGAAATCCTGATGGTCACAACTTCACCCAAATAACGGTCGTTTGTCTACGTCCCGTCCACCCTCTTCCCAATGCATCCACGTCAGCTTGCCCCGCGTCATCGTCCACCGACCCGCTTTCCTCTCCCAATCCCCGTTTCACGTCCGCCCAAGCACGCGTCCACTTGCACGGTACGTACTCGCACGTACAATAAAATGCACCATATAACGCATCCATCAAGTATCTCACCATTCGTGGTGGATATGTGAGTGAGCCGGTGGGTGGCAGTGTCGTGAGCTGCCTTGAGGGACGGGAAAGGAAGGGATAGGGCGTGGGGGAGAAGATATGAGGGGCCGGGAGGAAGGATGAGGAAGGCTTCAAGGGGGGGGGCGAGAGGGTGGAGGAGGAAAGGTGGTGGATGTGCAGGGTGGCGGCGGAAGAGGAAGGGGACAGCCTGGCGGTTAGGGGTCGCGTCTGGTCAGCAGGAAATGGATTGGTCATCGCGCCATAAATCCTCTTTTGCGTCTGGAGGCCATTTCTGAGCGAGGGGGACGGGCGCTCGAGGTGGCGTGGTCCCCTCCACACCACCCCCCCCTTTTCCAAGTGGTGGCAAGTGGGTGTGGGGATGAAGGGGAGCAAAGTGCAGTTGGAAACTGGGAGAGGGGGATGGGGGGTTGGCTGCAGAGGGAGAGGAGCGCGGCAAGTGGGCGTGGGGCGCCAGGTCTCCGAGAACCAAAAGAGCCGGCGGGCTAAATTATTAAAGCTCTAACCCGATAATGCCTGGAATACGTCCATAATGTTCCTCACCAGCGGTATACATCTTTCGTAACCCTCGTGCCTTATCCTTCATTGTGCACCACGTGAAGCGCAAAAAAAACATGCACTGGAATGAAGGTTTTTCTTGGGCCCCATATATAATTCCAAATAGACACTTTGCCATGGGGAAAGTAGCGGGAATCCGAAATTCCCTTGGAATGAATCTGGTTTAGTACCTAGTCGCTCAATTTTTCCAGTGGCTGCGTGGACCTCTCGGAATTTGAACTCGACAGATGTTAAAAATCCGTGCACTTCCAACTTTTTGTGTATTTTTTTCTCCCCGGCATTTTATTTAAGTGCTTCCTCCTACTCCAGGTCGTGTTCGAACGTGCAAATATTTATTCTCGACATCGGAGAATGCTGTATTGACCCCACAATTAGACGCGGAGTAAATTAAATAGAAATACGGGCGATCATTCGCTGTAAACTACGGAGATTTCTTTGAATGAGGAGAGTTTGAATTTGCGATAGCCGTTCCTCCCGAATTTCAATTTATTTCTGCGTCAGGAAGTTGTTCGCTCAATATAGATTACGCTTGCAATGACTTGCTGAGCTGCCGAATACAATGACCGAAAATATTACAATCACCATTCCCAATTTATTTGGGGCTGAGTTTTGCTAACTTAACAAAAGCAACTTCTGATGCACGGTCTCAAATAGTGAGTGTATCCGCATTCTTCTTTTTTTCCTAAACGCATTTTTTAAGAACGGACAACCTTTTTTAAATCAATTCATCATGACGTCGAATAGTATCAATTGATTTTAAAATATTTATATGGAAACAAAAACAGCGGTTTGAGTCTATATGAGCAGCACTCTTAAATAATGTAAGACGGCTCTTCCGGGTGTAGCTAAATTATTAATTGGACTTGCTCGTTACGATCAATATTTTAAGTATACCGAAAATGACTTATTATTTTTTAAAATTAGAAATTGAAGGGTCTTTGATCATTCATTATTTCACTGACAAAAACTCTTAAATACAACTTATAATCCTTAGTTTTTTTTACTAAAAGGGACTTAAATTTCCAAATTTCTCCTGGGCGTAGAAATATTCCCCTAGCTGCAATAATCACGAGAAAGGGGTAAGCACGCGCGACCTGAAACTAATCATAATGAAGAAAACCCAACACGTAGATCATTCACGTGTTTGTGCACTGAAAAGCTGTAAACGTACCCAATTGTGGCCACAACGCGGAAGACCATTTGTCATCTTGTTTTACGTACACTATTTAGGTGGAGAAGTTTCACTGCGCTCCTTGTGTACTTTTGGGCGAGGCTGTAAAAATGACCTTTGTATAAACTTCTCATTAAATTAAGGCAGGTGAAATTATATTACAGGTTTAGAGTTTTCGAACTTGCATACGTTATAGGATAAACAATTAAATTCAACGGCATTAAAGAATCACAATACCACCAGGTCTCAACTGTGTAGGGCTCCAACGTAGCAGCGAGAAGTTCAGAAACTAGATGTTTTAGTTTACCGCATCTCTCCTGCGTTCGGTGTGCCTTCGAGCACTTCTCACTATCCTTACAGGTGCGTGAGTTTGTGGTGTTTATTTACTGGTATCCTTGGGCGTGCGCCTTCCTACTGAATTTTAAATAGTTCCGTTGGAGGGCTGGGAATTAGCATATTCTGTATCACCTTTTCGCAAACCCGTATACACGTTATGGTTGTGTTTGTTGAAACGAAGATATCTCAGTTTTTGGTCAACGTAAATTCTTTTTCAATTGAAATTAGGATAGCGCATGATGGTGTAATGGGCTATATATTCAGACATTAAAGCATCCAGTGGTGTACCGGTTTTCATTTTTTTGCCGCATCCTGGTGAAACGCATTGTACCAATAAAACTTATGAGGAAAAATACGTTCCACCCCCTATTTTATGAATCATATTTTACATTCATTGAAAACTGTGATACGGCATTAATCGTTTGGACAAATGGTGGCTTTGAGGGGAGGAGTTGATTTTTGGTTGATAGATATGATTTTTTAACCTTCAAGTTGGATTCCTGATTAAAACATCACCTGTTTTGCACTTGAATGCCTTTTTTCGTTTCTTGAGAGCCTGACGTAAAAACGTTGTGGGGAAAATGTTGAAACTTGATGAAATGACATAGAAACTCTTCTAGCCTTAGAATTTACGTTGGAAGACGACAAATATTTACGATATTAAAAACCTATACATAAATTGACTCCAGAGATAAAACCTGATTTGTGATATACAAGATAATCAGTTCACTCAATGTGGGCGTGATATCTTGAGTCCCTTGTTCTGCTTAGCTTTCGTCGAGAGAAGTGTTCCATGAAAATTTGTGGTCGTTCAAATTCCGATGCTTTGAATGTCGAAAGTAGAACTATCTGTCTGTCAGCTTATCTAAGGACATATGTTTGGGTGCAAACACTTTGCCTGCCTGATAAGGAATTTAGAAACAATGAGCAGCCTCCTTTCCCCCAGAGCCTTATCTGGGGGAAAGGAGGCTGTTCACCGTTCAAATCAGACTACCGGGCTTCCCTACCTTCCGTTTACACAACTCTCTTACAATGAAGCGTGGACCTTAAATTAAAACTCACTTTTAGGGAGCTCAAGTTCACTCACGTATAAGGAGCCATAAATAAGATCTGTTTACTAGAATGCATTCGTTGAAATATTACAATTTTTGACAGATCAGTCAAATTTAATGAGAATATGACTTAAAACATTCACCGTAGAGTGTGCGAGTATCTACTTGAGCACAACATCCCCCATTCTGCTGCGAAGGCTAATGGCAGTGGGTATTAGGGTACGTAAGTTACTAAATATTTATGCATAAATATGAATTTATGTGAATATGAATATTTATTACCTCATAGACACAAAATCACTAATAAACACACACATGCCTACATTTCTAGCTTATTCTCTTCCGATTTCATCTTGGGTTATTTTATTAATCATTTATTTATGATTAACTTCCATCCTCCAAGGTATGAATGAGTTCTCGGTTTGCGAAATTTCATTTTATTAACAATAGTTTGAGAACGCCTTGAAAGAATCATATGCATTATAATACAATAATTGTGACACCAAACTATTGTTCTTTTCGTTATGGATTATTCTCCCTATCCGCTCATTCAAAATTGCTTTGCGATAAACATCAGGGAAGCAACAAATGAATTTAACGTTAGTTTAACGACAAAATTGAATGTTAACCTGTACCTTGCTATCGACTTAAGCTCACCAGTATTTATTTAACATATTATGCAGGAACGCGCCCCCCACAGCCGAAATATGTCCGGATTTATTTACGTGATCTCTTACCGCGTTAGGAGCAAATATCCGCTGTACTCGGGGGACCGGAACTTTCCAATCACACAGAGCAAACAAAAGGCGAAAGCGAAACGACCGCTGAAGAGTGCGTTCCATTCCATCGACTCTCACACCGCACGTAGGGTTCCTCCACTTATCGCGTCGCCGATAAAGGAAGTGTACGCCCGAGCCTCCGCGGAGCCACGAAGAAAGACGGGGGGGAGGACAAGTGGAGAACGGGAGAGTGGAGTAGAGAGGAGGGACGTTCTCCGACGACTCCCCACCCTGTAGCAGAATGCTACCGAGTTGAGCCGGGTGCGCTGGGCATGTATGTATTATATAAGAAGTCCTGGGTTGCGATAAAGAGCGGGAGATAAGAGGCGGATTCGATCGCAGTGAGGATAAGGGAAGTCCTTGTATCGAACGGGGTAAGGGCTGGGACGTAGCGGGGAGGAGGAAGGGAGGCCGGTATGAGGTTCCGTACGAGTGGAGCGAGAGAGACGGACTAGGTGAGAGGCTACGTATGCATGGGGGGAGTGTACTAGCGCGAAGAAAACTCCTCCCGATTCCCCATTGAGATTGAAAACTCTCTCCACCTCCCGACACACGAGCTCTTTGTCGTCTCAAGATGCTCGCGGGAGCATCTAGGTGACACTATTGTTTATACTCCCCTCTTTCCGGCGTCTTCCCTCCGCCCCTTCCTACTTCCCAGTTTCAACTGCAACGCCTCATTCCCTCACGCATCCTATCCAGTCTTACGACTTTAATCCCACGGCCCTATTTTTAGTTTGTTTACGCCGCACCGTGTAGGTGTTTGTGTTGAATCCGTCGTTGGATGCTTCAGTGTGTGCTCAGTTTTACGAACCAGCGCTCCCTTTTAACGCTAAATACCTAGCCATCGACGCAATGGAAAAAACGGATTTTTGTGGTAATGGAAGCATCTATGGATAACACACCGCCAGCTCCGACAGCAGTCCTTCGACTACGTCAGGTCTGTTTCTATTTTATTCCAAGCGTCTCTTGTTTTTTTCATTGAAAGAAATTTACATTTACCTCTTACCCAGCAAGCAGTGGCAGAAAGGCGTACGGCAGGAGGTGTTTCGTCATCAGGCCTCCAACTGCATCTACATAATGCCCCGAAGGGCGTGTGGCGGGGTGATACGGTAACAGCCAAAAACGCGCAACTATTCTTTTGTACATACATTTGAACATGAAGATAGCTAATATACAAAAATACTCGCGCATATACACAAATACTTGCCTCTGTACATCATGTAATAATTGATTACATCATGTTTGCCTTCGTGTGAATATATAATCGGGCGATTGGGTCCGATTTTGTTCGACTAATTGAATCCGACTGTGACGGTGTCGATCTCTTTTATTTTATCCCGTTGAAAGAATTTACCAATATAATTAGTTGTCATTACTATTCCCTCGGTATTGCGAGAAAACTCAGGTGTTCTGCGCCTTTCTAGTAGTCTTAGTCTTGCCAGCTCTCTTTGTGAATCAAGGGGTTCCCAATCTTTCTTCCTCCAAATGTGACCCTGAATCTTTTCTCTAAACAATTTTTAGCGAGCCCAGAGGATATTCTCTTAACTTTTTCCAATTTCTGGGTTATCGTTTTTCCAAATACAAATTCCTTTACTCGCTGCGTATTCCAAATATGGCCTCGCTAAAGTACAATAGTATTTCTATCCCTTTAAATTATATTGCATTTTCATCCATCCCACCGAATGAAACTTAAGCTTCTTGAATGCTATATTTACCTCTACACAATACATACCAAGCCGCCGCAAGGGCCTGTGACCATTCGGGTAATTAGTGATTCATTATTGGCATTCCTAATCATATTAATTTTGAAGTGTTCGAGTAGTCTCACGTAAATGTGTCTACTATTGTGTAGACGATTAGTGGGCGGAAAAAATAACTTAAATCGACATGTTCGGTAGTCAATTTATATTAACTCCTTGTTTCGGCTACGACCACTAATTTAATCCGGAGCTAACTAAATTCTCTCTGCGTCAGCGTTCAACTCCAATGATTTGCATTTATCTGATAACATACATTCGAGAGTCGCTGGCAAAAATGTGTAGGGGTCCAAGGAGAGTACTTTGAAGAATTGTAGGTGTTTGTGCAAATCTTTTCAATAAATTACTTTTTAAAAATAAAGCATTACTTTTGGAACGCACACTGTACGTCGTGTATATAATCTTCGTACGAGCTATGGTTCCCCATCTAGGCTTTTTAAATATAATGTGACGTTCATTTGTTTTTCTGCATAGAATCCTCATGAAAGGGGCAGAATTTTTCCTTGTGTACTATTTCCGAAATCAGGCATTTCTAATCACGAGCTCAAGCAATCGACGCGGTTTCAAGGTTACGTCGAAGCAGTACTAAATTTCACCTTCTCTCTTCGAATATCTCCGTATCATTCGCTTGATGAAGCCAAGTTTTCTTAATGAACCTCCGTATGTTTTTCTAAACACTTCTACATCCTAAATGACACCCTGCAAGTCACCATTAGGGGGTGTGACAGGGGGTGGTTCCGCGTCAGCCATGCAACATCAATTATAACGTTTGCTGGCTTACCAATTATAACTGGATTAGAACCTTCACACTGTCTAATATTACGTTGATTACCCACCAATTTATAATCGAATAATTCACCCCCCTAATGCAGTGGTTGGATGTTTTCGACAATCAGAAGAAACAAAACCGATGGAATAATGTACCACAAACCACAAGGGCTGCGGGAAGGCAGGGATAGAACTGCTTTTGATAGCACTAAGGCAGCTTCCCTCTTCATCCAGCCAACTATCCCCATCTCATGACGACGGAAATGCGACTGCGACCGGTCGGGAGGGAGTCTGCGTTGTGTCGGGGGGTTGGAGAGGAGTATAAATCGTCATCCGACCGTCACCGCAGGGGGTGTGGCAGTCGCCTCGGCGTATGGCCGGGTTGGGACTACCTCCGCTGCTTATGCCAGGGACTGAAGGGGGGGGAATGAGGGTAGAGTGTTTTGAAAGGGCCTACCCAGGGAGTTGGGAGCTTTTACACGGTTCGAGGGAGGGATGGGGAGTGGAAGAGAGTTAGGTATTTGGTTTTATCGTCTCCCACGTCCCGAGTCCCGCGTATATTGAGTCGTGCATAATTTATGCCTCCCGGCTTCATTGCTTCCTTCAAAGAGTAAGTAACGAGCCTAAGAGACAGTTATAAACATGGCGTCAACGCAAAAACCACTATCTTCCTCTTCCGAAGTGCTACACCTATGGTATAAATTGGAATTTGCTCTTTGAGTGTTTGATCTTTGACAGGGTTTTTCCTTTGATTCTGAAACAGAGTAGTCCGTTTCTTTTAGTTGAGTAATACTTGTATAGCCAGTAAATAGGTACTTAAAAACCGCAAACCTGTGCATGTGGTTGGCACCTAGTAATGTCCCCATAGCAATATCATCCTAGTCTTTCAGAAAACATTTTAAGTATTTTTTTTAATGCTGGGCATTTAAACGAGAATCCAACAGCATGAGATCCTACGTCATGGAGGTTCGGGGAAATATGTCAGCAGGTAATGCACCCAAAAAACGATTAAGGCGAAAAGCTAACCAGTAATTTAGAACTGAACAACTTATTACACTCATCCACATCTGCATAATACTACATGCATACACATTCATTCTTCCCAAACGTTTTCACCGAGTATTCACGGAATATTGCCGATAAAATAGAAAATAAATTGCTCGCCGAAGACCTCAATTGGCATTTAACAGAAAGACTTCGGCAAACCAGTATTCCTAATAAATCCTCCGGACTCGACTAAATGCTAGCTCGCATATATTAATAGACTGGAGACATAAATATGGCCACATCTCAAGACCATATTCAAGAAGTTCCTTATAGATCACTTGGTACCCATTCTTTAAGTCACACTAGTTAGGGTTAACTTAAGAATACATTTATACAATACCCCGCAAGCCGCCGAAAGGGTGTGTGGTGGGTGGTGTTAGAGCAATAGCCATGCATACATGCAAACATATTATTTCATAAATTAATTTGAGGGTATTTTAGAAAACAAAATACTCGTGCAAATACATACACAGCTCTACTGCTAGTCCAAGTGATCCTCACCAAGTCGGTTTTTACGCATTCTACCGAACAGGAGCTAGATTTTTAAAATTATGTCATGATATGGCTAGCTAGGCTAGATTATTTGAAGAACAAGTTTGGGAGTCAGTTACAGCCCGAAGGTTACCTTATGGATTGCTTCTCTTACGTAAATCGGAATCAGGTCTTTATAGTGACGGTGGTCAAAATATATTCCTAACCCGTTAGAGAGATAATGAAATCATGTTAAGAATGGTTAATTGTAGAACCGGCAAGTATAAAATACCATTTTTCTCACAAACGATAGGGAATCAGAATAATTACCTTCGACTGCGCTTAGGAAAAAAACGTTAGTTCTAAGAAGCCCACATTGTGACCTTCATCCCTAATAACTGTTATTTTATTGTAATTTTTAGTATAAGCCTCCATTGTATATTTATATGTTCATAAAATTTATTTCCGTCGTTTTAATTATATAATTTTTGGTTATTTTTAAAATTTAAATAACATTTAACTTAGATGCTTAATTTCCTGCAATGGAATCACTCCTTGCTACAGCCTAGTGGTGGCTTGCCGGTAAGGATATAGTTGTATGTAGACTTTCATAATGCAACTCTACGATATATTTTTTGTGCTCAAAATAAATGTGCTTTCGAAATTATTATTCTTTAATATATTATTTTTGAACTGCATTATTACTCCCATATTCAAGACCTGGGTTTTATTCGTAAGGGCGGCAGGATATTTCACCGGCATTATTGCCCCTGTTTAATGTGCTGAGAGCTCTGCGTGTGCAGTTCGCCGTCCGGCTAATGGGGCGTATAACTATGGACCCCTCGGCGCCTGTTGTCAAGGGTAGACTCATTTCGAATATAGCCGAATTTCATTTTGCCTTTGCCCCTGGCATTTATTCCGTTCCTACAGTCAATGATTAACCGTCTTAAGACATTTTCCGTCGAGCGCCTACTTGATTTCTTACTGCGGCAATCAGCTGCGTTTTATTTCGCAATGCGGGAACGTAAACCTGTGGTACGCACCTAACTACCGCACTCGATGGTTAAGACGTTGGCTGTCTGCACTCCGGTTGTTGCGTTTCCTTTCCTTTTAATCCTCCGCCCCTTCTCCTTTCTCCCCCAGCACCGTCCTCAAATCTCCGTAACTCGCTCGACTTCATTCCCATCGATTGCTCCGCTCCACTTCGATTTCTTTTCCACGGGTCTCCTTTCCTCCTGCCAGCTCCTCCCTCCCGACCCCCGCTCCCTCCCCGTCGGCGATCCACTTCGCACCCTATTTTGTAACCCACCTCTCTCTCTCTCTCTCACCCTCCTTCCGTGGTGGTTTCTGGGCGATTTTAGCGCGCGCCCTGCGTGCGTGTGACGGCGATCGATTCCCCCATGACTGCACCGACTTCTCTCCCCGCCCCACGAATCCTCCCCCCCACCCGGTGGTCGCCCTTGCTGAACACGCCCGTTGGAAACCGTGCCCACCGTGAAAGTCTACGGGAATACTTCTTTTTTATATGGTGTTTCCCGGAGTCGCGACTCGTATCCGTCAATCCCCTCTCCTACCGAGTCGCAATTCGTTAATCAAAACCCCACTTGGATTTGTATCTCTCGAGCTGGGTGGAGATAACTTTTTTCCGGGCGCACGAGGTCGGTAATGGTGGGATGAGGGGGGGGGGGGGTAGGACCGAGATTCGAATCATCACGAGGAGAGCATTTTGAGGGAGGGTGGTTCGCCATTTCGTTCGGCTTGCAATAAATTTTGCATCTAATATTTTGACGTATTCAGTAAAAAATGGCGATCGCATTAGCATAATCGTCGTACGAAGTTAGGAAATTGATAGCGAGGAATATGGTTAAAAGAAAGAATGGCCTATGGAAATATATATTTTATTTTTATTTATTCAGCAATATTGGAAATCAATATGGGTTGTTTATGCACCGCCCTCAGATCTAGACATAAAATTTCAATATTTTAATAATATTAAAAATTTCTTTCGTGTTTATTCTTTCGCCACTTGATTTTTCTGGTTAAATCACCTTGTACTTCTAACGTAATCTACTTATGTAGCGTGAATATTGGACTTGTTTCTCGGGAAATCAAGTGAATTCGTGCGATTGATTCAGTGATTTTAATCTAGACTCGGTTCTTCAATTTTTCATAGAATATTTGTTTGCAATTCTGTTCTTCCCAATTTTTTTATTATTGAATTTTGGTGAATTCGGCGAATTAATTCAGGACGTTTTTCACTCCTACATAATAATAAATCTTATAAGTAGCGAATCAAAAACGCCTGCGAATAACTCCATGGGTGTTTTAACTAATGGAAATTTTAATCATAAAAAATAGCTCATCGTGATGACGTTTGCATGTGCGATTTCTTCCCTATTTTAAAATATGGCATGATAGGTATCCGATAGCTAGATGATTTGTATGCAACCACTAATAAGTCTTTAATTCCATGATTATTTATATATTTTCTCTGTAAAATCTTCGTGCTTGAGTACAAGAACTTAAATATGAAACATATTTGCAAAAAATCAGTGAAATCAAATGCTGTTTTGACATAAAGTAATAAAGATGAGGAATTATTAAGCTTTTTAACATACAATACTGAAAATAATAAAAGTCGAGTGTTTGCGTTTTTTAAGCGTGATCGGATACCGGAATCGGGTCAAAAAGTGTGCAGTCATTAAGCTGATATATGCTAATGAAGTAAGAAAGTTTGCCGTCTTGATAAGGTACGACTTTGGTTTACGTGATAAGGTAATGAAAATAGTAAGTCCGACTTAATGTGTCATCGGAGAACGCTGGGGAGTGGGGGATCGTAGATCTTTAGCTAGACTAAAACTCAAAGGAGATAAGGGAACTTCTTTGGACTATTTGGGAGACATCACTCTCCTTTTTTGTCAGTGGGTGTGGGCAATTCAGGCGGAAAGATAAGCAAATAAATTCTTAAGAATGGGCAATGTTAAAGGTAAGGTTTTTACGGGCGAAATAAATTTTTGAGCTGAATTCTTGGCAGAAAAATATAAGATATAAAAAGACCACCTAACAGAGACTCCAAAAATACTATAAATACTAATATTGCATATTTAGTAATTATTTCAAGCTAAAAAAATTCAAAAATGCGGAATGTCTTCTTTATTGTGTCACAGTAGCGAATTTACATACGTCTTCTTAGTTACTCCCGGGTGTCACGATATTTCAATAGACATCTACTAATTCACGGGGCTGAGAAGCGGAAACACGCAATGAAAAGTGACCCAAAATGCTTGCGTGCTCCGTAACATATTCAAGTCTTCATTAAAATAGGTAATTGTAATTTTAAAGGTGATTTGTTCATACGAGGGCCGGGCCTTGTATAGCTGAAAATCAATACACATGAACATTTAGCGAGCTGTAAACAATGATTGCATCACGAAAACAGCGATAGATTTTTTTGCCCATCTACAACGGCCTGTTTAGTGGGTGCCAATTTGTACGTGTCAATAAATATCGAGATCTGTAATCAAGTCGAGAGTATTATCATCAACGCAATGCACATTAGACGCGGTGCCAATTGAATGACCTCCTAGTCGCATCTCTGGGTGGGGCACCATGAACTATTCTTTCAGTTGAATGATAGTAGATGTCGATTGTTATTTTTCCTCCGAATCCAGGTACATCCTAACCTCTTTGAGTTCGAAGAAAATTAAAATCCAGTCCAAGGGGTCAGCCTAGAAGGTTTAAGCACCATGTTCTAAGCTTAAGCTTTTATTTCGCTCCATTCCCAAACTTTCAGAAATTACTCCGCCTTATTTCACCATCGTTTGAGAATTTTCTAACGCGAGGGAACAATGAAGCACGTGCGTTTCTTAAAGGGGAGGAGAGGGAAATTGATAGTGACCAGTGTGGGATTCTCGATTTTTCTCTACGCGTCCATGAAGCCGTGCATCTCCCGTGTATTCATGTAACCCGCAATCAAATGAATCAACCGGGAAATGGACGGAGAGGAGAGATAGGCGGGACGCAGGGCCCCGGGGCGGGATATTACTCAGCCCGTTTCCGCTCCTAGTTGTTCGTTAGATGAATTAAGTCGCTTATGCCGTTGATAATTCGATTCGGGCAGATGTTTAATCTCCCATGCTAAACACACCTGCAGTGAATACGTCAGCGTCGAGTGCAGGTAAAGGTGTAAACCACGCCTGCCACCGTTTCAGTCTCCCTCTTTCACCTTAATGGATGGCTTACTTCTCGTGCCGCATAGCTATTGAATTAAGTTCCATTCGTGAGGAAGAAAATGTTAAAATTCATCATTGCAGTATTTAAAACCGGCGTTGAATCTTATTCTGCATTTGATGAATTATTCCTATCCGTTCTTCGTGCTTTGGCGCATTCAGGAATTCGATATTACGATGCGGTAATCACTTAAAATTGAGATTCCCACGTAGCTTCGTGTAATTAAGTCGCATAAGACAGGGCTCAGACCGAAAACAAGTCGAGTCGAATGATGACTATTTTCGGCCAACGTATATATGATCGCATTTCCATGCCCAAGGAAATTACCTGAAAATATAAATATTCATTTCGACATGTAACCCCAGCGGATCTCACTGCAACCGTTTCCGCAAGAGAACTCTCCAAAAGGAAGATTCGACAATCGTGAATAGCTAATTGTTTCGCGTATTCCCCACTCACTCCAACTCAAACTCTCAAAATTCAAAGACGAGTCTGCTCGTGACGGGATATGCCGTGGAGCACTTAAATCTCGATCCAAGCATCGTCGGATGGATGGACACTTGAGTAAATTTTCGCCCGAATTCAACATATAACTCTTGGGGAGTGCCACCTCGAGCTCGCGACCGAAGTGTGTCCTTGTCGGTGTGGCAGCACTGGTAGCCATTTGCGCTGTCACATCCACGTGAGAAATGGACTGCACTCGGGGACCACCGGCGCTCCGGCATTCTAGAATCAGCGCGCACTCGTACATTTAATGACGCAAACACCTCGGCGCCAGAATTAGACGCTTTTCGTGGAATGACTACGTCGCCAGAAGAGACCTCTCGCCATTCCTGAACAGCGCGAGAGGGATAGAGAGGAATCCCTCCCTCCTCCTCCCTCCCCTTTTTGCCCTCCTCCCTATTCTCCGACGGAAAAAAGGAACGAACGATATAGGGTGGGCTGAGGGGGTTTGGGTGAGGGTGGTTACGGAGGATGGGTTAAGGTGGGAAAAACGAGGCAAGGTGGGAATAAAGGAATTCGCTCTTGAATGGGTGAGGAGGTGCCAAAGCGCGTGAAGAGGCGGTGTCCGAGGCGACAGCTGCGAGCGAAATACGAGCAGCGACGAGGGAGTGGTGGGGGAGGACAAAGGTGTGAAAGGGAGAGAATGGTGGGACCCGAGAGATGGGGTACATGGATGGGGGGGTTGAAAATAGGGAGGCGGGGATTGGGGTACAAGTGCGAGAGGGAAGGGTTTCCCTCGCCCCAAGGGACCCGCTCTCAATCCCGCACGCATACGTTTCAGGGTGACTGCCCGGGACGGATCGGTTTGAAGAGGGCTTGTTTTCTCCCTTCTTCCCCCCCGCATTCTCTCTCTCACGATTTAATTTTGTACTTAATCCTAGGTAATTTCTCTCTTTCTCTGGATATCGTCTCTTCTGGTGGCAACGGCAGCTAAGTGAAAGAGTTTGGGCGCCTTAATGTAACTTCTCGACTGCAACGTGAAAATGCATAGAAACCTAAGGCACCGTATGCACCCGAAAATAAGACCTAACTGGAGAATATAAAAATATGAAATAATATTGATATATTTTGATTTCACACGCAGCTAAAGTGATTCTCTTGGTCATCAGAAAGAGGATGGAGAGCACAGTAAATGATTGGGGAAGATCAGCTTGGGTTTAGGAAGGGGAGAGGCGTGCTCGATGCCATTGCAGTAATGAGATCACTAATCAAGAGGAATATAGAATACAATCAGAACGTATTTGCCTGTTTCGTAGATTTTTAAAAGAAGGCTAACTGAGTGATTTGGGAAAAACTGATCCATACATCGCAGAATGTAGGAATAGATTGGAGAGTTTGAGGCTAATCTGCAACATGTACATGTCTCAGACTGCTCAGATGTGAGTGGGGAATGCTAGTCCGGATGGGCAGTGTTAGGAAGAGTAGGCAGGGTTGCCCATTATCACCTATGCTGTTCAATGAGTATGAGAGGGAAATGATTAAAGAGGCATGGAAAAACCTGGAGGTGGGAATAAAAGCCGGCGGGGAATCCATTAAATCAGTTAGGTTCGCTGATGACCTAGCTCTATTTTGTCAGACAGCCAAGGGGTTCTCGTATTAGGGATATTAGATTAGAGAAGAATAATTGCCTTAGGTGAAGACGCTTTCAGGAGAGGAGAGAATTGATGATAGGGACGTCAAGTAAGGGGGTTACGAAAGACCAGCGGAAACTTCGATAGAGAGAGTGGTTTTTAGCCTCTGAAACTTGGTCCCTGAAGCAAGGTAATGGGCGTAGATTTGAGGGTTTTAAGATTTGAGAGGTCTTGCATTCTTCTCTGATGGAAAAGGTAAAATGAACGGAAAACAAGTATTATGCATAGTTGGGAGGATAGAGAGCTGTTGGGAGAAATAAAAATAAGGCAGCAAAGATAGAGAGCGGTTTCGTTGGTGATAGAATGCTGAAGACTGTGATATAGGAGAGGACATTAGGCAGGCGAGATGTGGGAAGGAAAAGGATAGGCATGTTGGATGAACGAAAGTGTGACTTAGTCGAACAGTTCATTGCAGTGTGTATTGTGTATCAGGTTGTGTTTGTGTTTTAGGTGAGGCTAAAAAATACAGGCCTCAGTCTGTTTCCTTCTAAAACCTACCTTAAACGATAGACTACCAAATAATAATTGTGCACCAGAATATAAATAATATTATTGATATTAATACTTAAATGAATGATGATACAATGATTACGATTAACTATTTGCCAACCCCCGAGAGGGCACCTTGGGACGATAAGACATACCCAGAAAATAAGCCCTAATGCATCTTGCCCCTAATGCAGGGGCAAAACTTAATATGAGACCCAGTCTTATTTTCGAGAAAATGCGGTAGTTTCGGAATGGAATTACTGTGAAAGCTGCACCGGCATTTTACGCACGTCCTTGCCAACTGTGTAGAGTTTTCATCATTCATTTTAATAATGGAGAATCCACGAGGTTTTGGTATGGTTGACTAAATTTTAACGTCAGAAAGCGGTCACGGTAAAAACAAATACGCAATCGCCTTGAGAAGTATTTGTATGCGAATTAGTTTGGTACCCTTCTCGTCGAATGAGTAGTAGTGGGATCTGAGCCCCATTGGTTTCTCCACATTCACCCAATATTGATATCCACTGACCTCTAAAGGCGAAAAAGTCCGAATATCAATCAAATTAAGCAATTCGATACGATGTGCTGCCTCCGGCCATCTTAATTCACAGAGTATGGCTGTCGCTTCGAGTTATTGTCAAGCAGCTGGAGCCGAAACAGGCATTCTCTATCACAAGACACATCCTGTCTACTTTAACGTTCGTATTCACAGGCCGCTAGGCTCGTGAAAAACTCGCACCAATGGACACAAAGCGACACACATTTAATACAGAATCAGGGGTGGGAACCTTAAGATATGCGAAGACTCAGGTCTAGATTAAATTTATTACAAAGATATAAAACATGTGGTGTTACATCCGACATTGGAGATATAATTAGGCCCCATAAGCACATTGGAAGGGCTGACAGTTGCTACAAAATTGGAGAGTTAGATTGTCTAACTGACGGATTCAAGTATTCGTTTTTCCCGCGCACTATTCGCGACAGCAATGAAAGGGGGAACAAAATAATAGGTGTACATTATCGAAAATAGGGGTTTACAAGATTAAATTCCCACAACACACTAAATCAGTAAATACACTATATAAATTCAAATCCGGCGTCCTAACGCCCCTCGCCGTGTGCCCTTTAGCCAGGTAGGGTGTAGGCGAATGTATATAAAGCCTATTGTATTTGTGAATTGTCCTTTCGGAATGCGTAAAATACTGACCGATAATAAGTGTCTGAATTACATGTTTGCCTGCCCTCTTTTAGCGTATTTTCTTGTCCTCTTTGTGTAGGCATAGGAATAGCTGCTAACCATGTAACACTCGTGATATATGTAGGCATGTTGCATGATCGGTGTTCGGTCGCCCCCTTTCTATGTGGTTTTTGATGGATCGCGGGGTGCCAGGTGCATGAAGAAATAGAGTGAATGTATGTAGAATGGCTAGTGACCTACCATCCCCTGCCACAGGTCCTTGCGACGGCTTGCAGGGTATTGCTTCTGTGGTTGCCCTCCTCACACAGCAGTCGTCCATTGCGTTCACCTCTGCCAAGGCAGGAATTGTTAATTATTTGCCGAGATAGCAGGTATCCTATAGTATCATGATTAAGCGAAAAAATACTCTGAAGTCCATCTGCAGAATTTTACTGTTTTCACAATGTCGTGTTAAAAGTGTTAATCGCATTTCTTCCGCGAGAAGGGATCAGAATAACTGCAAACAACTGCGCAAGAGGCCAGAAGTACCTGCATTTTTATTCCAAGTAGCCTATGTTATTATTATTTTATCTAATCCTTATTTCATTGTACTTCTTGTTATTAGCAATTAATCGCGCATGCGTAATTTTTTTAGCGTAATAGAGTATTTCACACTTAGAAACCTAATGCATATGCTTTAGTGAACATTATCTTCATTATTTCAAGCATTTTACAAATGTAACGTTTACTAAGAATCAAGAAAAACTGAATACCTGATGATGCTTGCCTGTTATTGAACCACACCCTAGTGGTATCTTTGGGCGAAGCACGTAGAAGTGTGTAGAAAAATCTTTCATTCCAAGCCGTTCCCTACGCTATAATATCTTTGGAAAATCAGTAGAACTTTTTTTTGTATCACAAAAAAGCATTTGGGAAATTTCCCTGAATAGACTGTCCTTCTGGGGAATAGGAAACAGCTAATCGAATCTTTCATCGTCCCACAACTCTGTCAGCACCTCTGGGTGTTCCGGAATGCCGGATGTTGCAGTCCCAACGTGTTCGGATTATTTTGGATATTTCCCAGGGGAAAGTGCGAGTGGGAAGAATGTGAAAGGCTTGACACTGGAGACTATAAATCGGGGTTCGTCGTAGGGGATGCGGGGAATAGGTCGGCCGAATGCGTCAAAAAGACAAAATAAAGAATGGCGAAATTCTTTCGTCCTGAGGACAGTTTCTCTCCTTCCTTGCGATGGAAACTGACGAATCAAGAGTTTGGTTTGAACGCTTGCGATGCCTCGGAGTGGGCCGAGTTTTCCATGCCAGCGGGCGATTAAATTTCAGCTGTTTCCATTGCCTGCTTTGTCTGAAAACGCTTTTGCGCGTGCAAATGGTAACAAAATGTCAGGTTTTGCGAATAAATCTTTACCTTGCTTGTTAAATTTTGGATTAGCGAATTTCCTTTTTCGGTTGGAGGGGCACCTGAGCCATTGGACTAGAATTAGCCATAGGGAGACTAAAAGATATTAATGGTTAACGAAGATTTTTTCAAATTTTGAATAGTTTATGATTACATCCACCATATATGTACATTGAAAGACACTTTTTCAAGGAAACTCTTTAAGAAGTGTTTTAAAATCTACAAAGCATATTTTGTTTGTACACTACATTTTAATTCGATGATTAAATTTTCAATGAATAACTACACATTTAACGTATTGCGTGCGAAACCCTTGTTCATTTTTTTAAGTGAGTGTAGTGAAAGGCGCAAGAATAATTTCTTTTTGCAGGTCATGGAAGCTTCATTAAGAAAAATTTCACCGTCGGAACTATGCTCCCGAGTAATTCTTCAACCTTCTGGAGGGATAGATATGATGGATGGCATCGAATTTGGAAAAATAATGATCTTTCAGCTTCCAGAAGAACGGTCTACGTGCCATTTTTCCTCTTACCGGTATAAAAAGGGGAACAACAATCTCCCTAATAAATGAGTGTAATAATAAGATAAACCGAAAACTTATTGGCGACAATTATCATCAGTCTTGCACTCCCCGAACAAGATTGCAACCCACGACCTTATTATCGGGCCTCGGGAATCTGCCTGTCGCCGGGGCTGATAGATAAGAAAACGATGAAGTTAATCACGTTGGAGGGCGTTTCCGTAATTAAAACTTCTTCCTTCAGTTCGAGAATCGCTTGGGCTCGGAATTTCGAGAGTTCTCTGGCGTCCCCAACCTTCCCCGCTGACCGACGGTCCCCGAAATATCTTCCCTAGTGCTCCTGTAAGTCTCGCCAACGTGGACGAGAAGGCGGAAGTGAGCGAGGATTTTGAGGCATACTTTCGAGGAGGGTAGGGAAAGGAGGCAAAGACGACATAATCGAGATCTTTGCGAGCACAAGAAGTCGTCCGCCTATAAATCTTTTCGCGGGTCGTCTTCGGTGTGGGCTGCTTGCTTCTTCGAATCCCCCGTGTTGTTTTTTCCCCGTCTTCTTTCCCCTCCATCGTGTGTGTCCCCCCTCATCGTGTGTGTGTGTGTGTGTATGTGAGCATTTGTGTGCTAGTTGGTTTTCTGAGGAGGACGGGATTCCCTTTTTCTACCTCCTCCAACCGGCTGGCCCTTCGCGCTGAAAGGAAAATGGGACTTAGTGACTGGGAGAGAGAGAGAGAGAGAGGCGGACAATTGTCCTGGAAGAAGTCTGCTTCTTTTAAATTTTCCACGTCGAAAGTTAACGGTTTTCTAATGGGTTTTCTCGCGCTTTATGGGTTTCCTTGGGGTGTCTCCCTGTTTACCCATGTGATTTACGCCTTCCCTAGGCGGAAATTCCAGCCCCTCCTCGTGACGGAATGAATGCCGTTGTGTATGGAGGTGTTAACTCGAAATCGTTACGGCATCTTTAAACATCTTAAGCACCTTTAGTGAAGGCTGTGGAAGATTCAAATATTGAAGAACTTCATAAGCATAATATACATATATTTGTATGGAAATGCTCCATGATGCAGGTAAAAACGGAAGGTTAAGTCTGGGAAAAGTTCTTCGCTTTAGTGCACATTATCAAAATAGTTAACGAATGCTCAGCGAAGGGTATCAGTCGTTAAAATGCTCAAGAGATTATTGTTAACCTGTCCAGGTCATCAAGTAAATATTTTAATTACGCCTTAGAACTAACGAGGCATTTTAGAATATTTGTAACGTTGTTTTATTTAAATATCAACTTCCGTGTAAATTTTGACCCTAACATTTTATATTGTGCTGTTTTTCTTACGGCTCTGGCGAATTTTTGAAAATATTAACTCAATTAAAAAATGAGTCACATTTATCCATCAGAAAATTTTACTTTCAACTACAAAATGAAGCCGAGTTAGATATACATCTGCTAATACATAGATGAGCCAATTACAAAAAGGAAAACGGGCCACAAATTCTCCCCTCATGGCCCTAAGATGAAACTACTTATTTCACAGAAAGAAGTTAATTTAGTGCTAAGCATGACGTTCTTTAGATAGCTAAAGCATGAGAATGGTTCAATGAGTAGCCGAGCGGGTTAAGAACCCGAAAAAGAAGAGATAAACAACGCCAAAATCTTATGAAATATAGGGGCCATTTGCGGTAAATTACGACGCGGCATTAAGTAAGGAAATAGAATCAGCCCAGGTATGTAACTTCATTAATTTTCCGCCGGAGAAAATGATAAAAGGCTCTTATTCGGCCTTAATCATTGAAATAATCTCCAGGTGCGTTCTTGTGTCCACAGAAATTCAACCACTGACTGCTACAAAATAGGGTTGGCATTCGAAATGGGCAGGCTATTTCTTATTTCCTAAAGTGGGCGTCATCTTTTGATTCGGCTTCTTTAGCCCACCGATCAATCGCACCATTCATTTCCACATACATAACCCTTTACCCCAACACACTCTTTGCCTCCCTTCCCACACTTCCTCCCGCTTTTTAGCCGAAAAGTTTTGGGGAGGTTAACGGAGACATGTCTCGAGGCTCCATGGTGCTGGGTGATCGAAAGGCTACACGTTTCGCTTATTACTTCTGGAAATCGCTTCACGACTTAGGGTGTTGGCTGGGTGCGAGATAGCTAACAGCGGGGAAGAGGGTGGGAGCAAAGGGTTTGGATGGTGCCTGTGTGCTTCGGGAGGAGGACGAGGAAGGGGAGGAGGGAGAGTACAGGACTGGGAAGAGGTCGGGAAGGGTTAAGTGAAGAATGAAGGAAGGTTTGAGGAAGAAGCGGACTCCCGTGGAGTCTGAAAAAATGTCTCCTATCATTCAACACGACGGGGGCTCTTTTCTTCCCAGCCTTCAACAATCAGCCCGTCTTTTTCCATTCCCGACATCCCTCGCTCCCCCTCCCTACGCCCCTTTTCCTTTCTTCCCTCCTCTCGCTGTCATACCACCTCTCACACACTCCACACACACGCACAAATGCTCGAGAGAGGGAGATGGTCACATCTATGGACTCAAACGAAACCAGGGGCTGCCTCCTTCCTCATCGGAATATAGTATCCCAGGGCGAGCAACCGGGAAGCGACGAACGATTCACGCGATATCTTTTTCGGCAGATTTTCACGCCTCTGTGGAATGTGCGAACGGATTTTGTCCGTGTGTGCGTATTACATTTGGCTCACTCTGGACAGGAACGCCCTTTGCCAGCTCGCAATAACACTCAAGCGTCAAGTTTGAAAGTATATTTAAAAATTATGATATCCGAGAAAATGTTTTGTCGCGGATAGAGGGGATATGAGTTTGAATATATGCTTTAAATATCTCTCCATTATTTGCACTTGCAAGTTCAAATGAGTTATTTCTCCTGTAAGTTATTTCAGACCTGAACATGCCGACTAGAATGCCCGAGAAACAGTTTTCCAACGAGATGGATCAACATGGCAATAACCCAAAAACACGGTGTTGTGGTTACTTTTTCAGTTTACAGAATGCTGATTTTAATTCTAATGAAACCTCGGAGTTTCTCCAAAGAAATTTTCCAATGTCATATGTGTGTGAACCTCAATGTATGGAGACAAATATCTATTCTTAAACATAAAATTGTATATCTTATGCGTTATAGATGCCTGCAAAGTTTATGTTTACAACTATCTGTATTAATGCGCAAATAATTGAATAATGTATTCGGGTCGTTATCTGTTTTAGCTCAAAAACCCCCGAGTTATATAAGCATGCAACTATACGTGAAACCCTTCCATCTATTCCTATCCGTCTGCTCAGGACGCGTGCTAAAATTAAGCTTCCGTCGGACATTATAGCAGTCACGGATGTATGGAGCCTTCTCTTTAGCATCATGGATGGCGTGAAATCCCGTAAACAGATGGCCGAAGTGCGCTCGAAGAAGACGTGTGATATCTTAATCGCTTCCATAACACGCCACTACTTCCGTCTCCTCCCCTCCCCTTCCCGATTTAACCGCTTCCTTCCCGCCTTAGAGATGTTCTCCCCGCACGTCGTTCTCAGATCCTTTCACGTCTTTTCTCCTCTCCCCTCTTCTTTTCTGCGCCGTTTAATAGAAAAGGCCTGTAGTTCAACATTTACCAAGTGGCTTAAACGAGAGAGCGTTTTTCGTCCTCGGTCGGTTGGTTCTGCTGCGATCGGATCCCTCACCCCTCCTCATCCGGGAAAAATTTAGGAAACACACGGACTGTGATGAATGAAGGCCATTGGTATTCATAATCTTTGGAAAAGGTCCCAGTGGTCGTATGGGGTGAATAGATTGGGCTTGTGACAAGAATAGGCCTTTAAAGCGACTTGTATGGGGGAAAGATGGCGAAGGGAAACTTATAGTTGCTACTGTCCCTAACAATTGAATAGTTCCAACAGTTTGGCACGGAGGAGTTTTCCATATATTTCTGGCTGTTTTTGGCATTCGAGTTGAGGCGACGCTTTATTTCCTAGTCACGCTACTTCCTCCTATTCTGTGACCACTAAAAATGGTTGGATTTGTTTTCTCGGGTAAAATGGTATGAGAATAGACTGAGGAATGAGGACGACAGTGAATTTATATGTGAGGCCCTAAACGGAAGCCTCACCTAGAGACCAGAGTGTGGCATGGGCGAATGCCAGCAGCCAATTGGCATTCTGTGAGGAAACTCCTGCGCCTCGTGTCTCCGAAAATCCTCAAATGCTTGCGGGGTTACTTCATCTACATGAAAGCTTCCAAGCTTAGGTTGTCTGGCAGCAGGAACCTCTACGACATGACGACAGTAGGCAGGAAAGTTACAGGATACCTGGGTTTTCTTGCGACACCGAAGGAATTATTATGGCAACAAATTATATTGGTAAATTCGACCATCGGGATAAAATAAGAGAGATATCGGTCGTCAACGATAGATTCAAGTACTCGTTCTTTTCTCTCACTATACGCAGTCATGACAAAATCGAACCCGTAGTTCCGGAAAAAAATGCTGAAAACAAATGTAATGATTTAGTCGAACACAACGATTTTGCATGATGTATACAAACACGTATGCGTAAATGTGCACGAGTGTTTACATATATAATGTATACATAATAATTACTAATATATGTGGACGCATGGTTAGTGCCCAAACAACCCTTCCCCACATGTTCTTTTGGCGGCTTGCGGTGTATTGTGTAGATTTAGAACAAAAGTACTGGACACCGGACTTCTCTTACGACACCGAGAGAATTATTATGACCCAAAATGATTTGGTAGGTACGGATAAAATAAAGAGGTAACATCACCAAAAGATACTAGAAGTAGTTCTTATTTAAAGTTTCACATAAACATATTTTCTCTACCAACCGAAACAAGATCTTAAGGGGAGTTATAATACTAACCGTTAAAGGCAATTTGTTGTTCCTAGTAGCAATTAGCCTTTCCAACAATCGAGGACTGTTTATTTTAGTTCTTGGGAATTTTTAGCGACGTTTTCATTTTTCCACGTGCTCAAGAAACGAATTCGTTCTTTGCGCTCTCCCAGAATCTAGAATATTAGTTGTTTGTGATTTAAATTATGTGAAAAAAACATATGATTCAAAGTCCTCATTCGAATGCTTCCCTGATTTATAAATAAGCCCAATATCTCAAATGCAGTCCCATAGATATTTTGAACGCTTTTTTCTCATTTCATGTCAAAATTAAGGCTGAAAGATTTTTTTTGGCTCTCTTCACTTAAATGCATGCTTCCAATTCTTTAGGATTGGAAGGGATGAGACTTCTTTCCTCCAAAATATGTTACTTCAGTAAGTAATCGTATGGCTTGCGGGTATTCTTATATTACTTGGTACTGTTAGGTCGTCGTTTTTCCTTACCTCCGATTTTACGACTGCGTGAATTAATAAATCCGGTGGTTGCGTTTCATTAAATTTACTATTTGGGAAACTCTTGATCGTTTCTGAAAAAAAACTGGAACGACCGGAGAAACCAGATACAATAGTTCCATCGAGAGCACATTTACTAAATCATATATTATTTTCGTGTCGGATCCGGCCATCGAAAATAATGCTCTTGATATATTTCCCGTGGAATAAGTTAGCTTTCACCGCGCTCGACCTCTGTATTGATTTGTGTATTGAAGTGGGCGTCTTGTCTTGGCTTCATGAGTTTTCTGTCTGAATAACCCAGCTTTGCGTACGTCCACGCCCTGCCGTTTTACACATAAAACTGAAAAATCGACTTAGTGGGGGAAACGAGACGAATCAATGAGCCGTCGCCTCTCGAGAAAGAGGAAGGGAAGGAATTTGGGCAGGGTGCCATATCCTTAGATATTATAGCGGAAGGTGTTAGTTTTAGCGATTATCGGTGACGCCGCCCCTTGTCATTTTCATCATTTCTCGTTGCTCCCGATTATGGTAATTGATAAAATATTTACCAAATTTCCAGCTATTATTTTGAAAGGTATTCATCATCTCTAGTTATAGTTTTTCTTAACTTACACCTCATAAAAGCGGGCGGGAGATGATACTACATAAAAGTAGGTTCAATTATCGTCCAGTTTTAGTCAGTTTGAAACTACCACTGAAGTATAGGTTGAGCGCCATAAACAATACTTCGATATATATGTACCAGTATACAAAGAAAAACTGTTAAAGTTAGGAGTGTATATTTAACGCAATAAGTAGGAAATGAAAAATGTCTCACCTTGCAATAATTGTCTCAAGTAAATGCTTTTCCATACCTACTTCGGAGTATAATTTGTATGCATTTAGAAGATGCTTCTAGTAGGTATACTCGTATGCGATCCTCATAAAGTCAGATAGCCGAATTTAATTGTGTAGATCGAAGAGAATTAAGGTTTGTAAAACTAAATTATTATGATATTTTTAGTCCTAGATTATTCCAGGAACTAGTACAGGAGTTACTCACGGACAGAAGGATAAAAGCGTATACATTTGGAATATGTACGGTGTTTTCGTACACGTGTAAATATATTTTCAAATATATAGGATCAGAAAGAGAAAGTATTCAAATTCCTACATTTTACCTACGTTCTCTGTTAAAGAAGGAAACAAGGTCATGCCCTATGGTGTAAATATGTTGATACCAATATGAAAATCTGATCAGCGTTTCCATGTCACTTGATCTCATTTTTGTGTTAATTTTCATTTGACATTTTACAGAGGAACAACTCAAATAACTTATGAGAAAAAAATAGTGGAAAACTCGTCTTTCACGATGTATTTTTCGACTAATTTCGTTCTTTTTATTTAACGCAGTATATTTTTCTAAACTTCTGGTAGCCTGGATATGAATACTTTACCATAAAAGTATGTAATAATAATGCAAATAAATAGATGTTAAATTATAACGCTTAGTTGTGTATTGCGTCAAATCTCTAATTTTCTTGGACGGAAAGTACCCGAGTCGTTGGAAGACAATTAATTTATTTTAGGCTGAACAACAAAAATATATTTTTTTACCCGTAATCCCACTCTTTTGACTCACCCATGCGGTGAAATGACGAAATTAATTCCTCTCATTTCAAATTCCTATACATGCGCCAATTACCCCTAGAAGGGAACATTTAAAAGAAATAAAAACTGCCGCGCCCACTCTTACAGCTGATAATTTATCGTTACTACTTAATGATAAGTGAATGTAGAGTTGAAAGGTATATTAAATATACGAATATATCTCGTACTGCCCCCACGTAAATGACATGATACTCATATGCTTATGTTGTGCTGGATAAGTTCCACAATTTTATTAGAAAACTAGATCAATTACGCAGAAGGCATTAGGGATACGGTAGTATTAGTAAATGAAGGCTGCACAGTTCTCGGGCGTCTTTCGAGTTCGCTGCCAATTTCGACAGCAAATTCTCCTATATTCCAGTGAGCGTCCCAGGTGGGAGTGTGATCACTTTATTCAAATTCTTTCTAAACTGGTTATTTCCCATTGCGCAAATACAGAATCGCTGAAATGTATTTATGGAGATGCTTGTTATGTAAGACGATTGAGGATGGATTCCTCATCAATGCAGTAGCGGATCTGCGAAACCTCTAAATGGGAGGAGAGGGCACTTTAATGCATGGAGAAAAAAAATTATAACCTTTCCCCTCCAAAGAAAGCAGAAAATCATGTTACACTTTGAAATTAATCGCACTAATTTAGAGACCGCATGGCCGCTTGCAGTTGGTAATTTTATGCACTGAGGACAAAAGGTAATTGGCAGTAATGTCGGGCATACAAGAGTAGTATTAATTAGGAAATTTATTTAAGCCAAAAACATTTCGTAAATGGGCACGGCACCTCCCCTTGAATCCGCAAATACTTCAAGTTCGAACTATTTTTTGTTTGATTTACTCTTTTAAACACCGTTCGAGTAAACAGCAAGGGACTTCCTAACATATCTGATCGATGGGGCCTCAATTCGGTCAACTTTTCCTCGCAGACGAATTTCTCTATTGAAAAACCTGAACCAGTCCATCCAGTTCCCCATGGAATTAGAAGAATAAAGCAAATTTCCTTCCTGGACGTACTGGGAACCAAAACGCCGGTCAGGAAATTCGGTCAAGATGTTAAATATAAGAAAGTATCCACCAACCAGTACCTAAACACATTTCTGCTTCACCCGATGCAGATGCCATCTCTAATTGACATTGATTTACCGCGAGTATTCCATTTCAGACAGCGTATGGCTCCCTTCTGTGAAAAGGCATCTGATTGAAGTCCCGCTGAGTAATGGCTACCGCAAAGATATGATCACGAGAACGGCCGAATGGAAAGAAAGGCACCTCTGAAATATGGACCTTATAGGGACCTCAGAGGGGAGGTGGGAGAGATAATCCAGCAGTGTATGCCACCGTTCCATATGTGGCTAGCTCTGTAGTGAACTTTGCGAGGATACACTCCAAATATGAAGCCATCGTCCGTTTCAACTCGATGAAGACCGCAGGTGACGTCCTATTCAAATTCAAGGAACACATCCCACACGCCACCTACGAAGGAAGCTAAAGATTCAAATGCAGCTGTGGGAAATCGTACCTAGGACAGATGGAGCTGTTCATGGCCGCCGGTTGGAAAGAACAATAAGGTCCTAGGAAGAACAAACATTTCCGACTTTCTGCCATAGTGCCGTATGCTTGGTCGGAATAGAAACACCAGGTGAAATTCGAATAGGCTATCGCAAAGTAAAAGCGGTATTTTTCCATTTTTATCCATAAGGGCATCGAAATGACGAAACATCCGGTGATTTAGGGAGAAAGGCTATCAGTATCGCTACATCTGAAAATGAATATTTTGGCCAAAAGTGGGCCTAATAGGTAAAACCAGATAATCAAGATGCGCCTGCCCAAAATGAGACCCCCATCGTTCTGGTACATTGGACAGTCCTTTGGAAATAATCATCGGCCAGATGACGGCCGCTGAAACACTGAAAAAACTTGTCTACAAGTTACAATAAACGTTATGTAAACCGAAAATTTTGTAATATATTTATAATGAAATAGCTGTAGTAAATTGAAGATATATAGGTAGGAACTTATGAATTGGACATGATATCGTATGAATTTTCCATGGAAGCAAGATTTCTCCGCGACCAACTTGGATGTAGACGTAACTAAATACTACATTCAGTTTTTTGTTTAGTTTTTAGGCGTAGATTAGTGTTTTTATGGAATCGGCAGTATTATTGTTTTATAATCTCTCAAAACCTCTTTCTCTGTCTCTGAATGTATTCCACTTAAGATTTTCCGATTTTTCATCCGTACCTTAAAGATGGTTTCTTGCGTCAACAATTCATTTGTTAGTACTTAGTTGAGCGAAAAGCCGAATTATACCGCACAGGAGCTCGGATAATACCTTTTCTTTTTCCCCGGCAAGCGGGCCTTTGCCCGTTCTCTATTCATCACCTCCAAACGGCCTCACGATGAAGCTTTTGTAAACGAAAAAGGAAAAAGGCGGTCACAACGCCGGAACGGTGTTTGCACTCCCCGGCATATGTGGGGGAGGCGGGCACAATCGGCACGGCACCGCGGTCGTGGGCGGGGGGAATAGAAGGAGGAAACGAGGAGGAATAAAGGCAGAGGAGCGTGTGCTTTTGTGTGGGATCCTTCGCTCATCTCCGCCCACCTTTCCCGCGAGCTGTCGCTCAGTGTCCCCTTCCCCCCCTTCAACCAACACCCTCCCTCTCCCCATCTCAGCATTTTCCGTGCGGCCAGGTTGCCTCGTTAGCGTCGCCTGGTATTAGCGTGTGCCGCCCGACCAACCCTCCCTCACCGCCAACTCCGTCGTCATCCCACCCCAATCACCTCCTCCCCTCACTTCTTCCCCTCCCTCTACACACACCCCGCCCTTTTCCGCCCCATCCCATTTTCCGGGCCGCCCCCGCGGCCCCGCCCTCTCTCTTTCCTCTTCAGACCCACGCCTCCATCCGCCCCGTGGGAACCCTTTCGCAGAAGAGTAAACAAGTTTACGAGAGCTAGGGGTCGTTTGGAGAAGAAATGTTTCACGTGTCCCCGGAGAATGTTCAGATTCGAGGAATCTACATCGGGTTATCTTCAATCACTCATGGGTCGCGGAGAGCCGCGTGTATGAGGGGGGTGCAGCGGGGGGAGGGTGTGGAGCCAACCTCCACAATGTCCGCAATCCGTCCGCGCACTCCGGTTGAGTGCATTGGGAGCGATATTTGGGGATTAGAAAATGTGAGGGTTTATTACCTTCCCAGTTTCCCATTTGGACTCCCACTGCCGCAAAAATTAACTGTACTCAATGTGGAGCCCATGTAATCAAAGGGCATCACCGTGAAATAAAAATAATATCACGGAAGAGTGATGACTTGTGCTTTCTAAACGATATTGTGTATTCCTTATTGATAACTTTTATCTTATGATTACATTTTTTATCGACGGCAGTTTATATCCACGGAAGGATTAACGCAGTGGATTTATGCCCATTCTCTTAAGTAAGTAGTAAGAACATTATTAACAAACAATATTTCACTCATATTGTGCAGCAAATCTGGATGCCTTTTATGCTACTGTAGGGATTTCATAGGTTATAACAGTATATAGGTATATATTCCCCACAGTGTATTGGTAGGCAGTATTACAACGAGAAGTTAAGGGAAGTTGACTGCCAAACAGAGAGCCGTTTTAGGAATCCTTTTTCTCCCTCACGCCGTTCAGCAGTAGTAATCAATTAACAATTTCAAGGAACACCAATGATCATCAATCCCTAAGCTGTAGGCCCTCGCATCAACTTGTTGGTTAAAATGTAATGCAGATGTACAAGCAATGGCATTTCTCAAAAAGGTTGCCTAAAATGTTGATAGTATCGTACTTAATACGTATACTCTTCCTTTGACATAGTATTCTTCTAGCGCATTGAAGATCTAATTACGATGTGATAAGCACCTCACGAGGTGAGCACAAAATTGCACAGCTTCTTTTCGCAATTTAAACGACAAAGCGTATTTTAGAGCAACCCCGTACGCTGATAAAATATACCAAGGACCCAGCATCAGCGTTAATTAAAGAAGACGTGGACCCGGATCAGTCCTGTTGACGTTGCTTCTCATCAAGGTTACTCTTCAAGTCTAAGACAAAATTTAATATTTTATCATTTCAATTTCGCGAATAAGGAGCAGAAACTTCATAATTAATTTGACGAAATTTGATTTACTACCGTATTCCCTCCTAACAATCTTTGCCCGCGTGAAAATTAATTACGGGCCAGGGCAGCTGCGCGTCGTGGACAACTGCTCTCAATTACTCAACGCTTTGTACCGCAAGTCATTCCACTAACCGTGAATAAGCACCCAAAACCAGTGATCTCGTCGTGCCTCCGAGAATTTATGCGCCATGTTTTCTGGCTGGTGTCACCATGATTTATCTCGATCAAAAAACGAGGTAGTCCGGAAGGGCATTTTACCTTTCACAAGGGCGAATCTAGGAACCTTCTAAAGGGCGATCGATCTATTTAACACCTCAACAAACCCTAGACCATATCCTTCTGGAAATCGAAAAGATCCGCTATTAAATGCCAACACTAATGGAAATACTAAGTAAAATGTTCAGTAAATATGTTCAAATAAGGTGGATTTAATCATGGAACAGTGTGAAAACTTCAAAAACGATGAGGCGATCATTTGGACCACAACAAATACCTTAACGGCCCCGTGCAGTTTCCCTCATGATCAACTCGCTCAAATTTCAAGTGAACCAATGTGATTCATTGAAAAAATTAAGGCTAAAATATGTTTCCCAAAGAGAGGTTATTATATATTATATATATACATATATATATATATATATATATATATATATATATATATATAATTACGGTTGCGGAACCTTTGAACCAAAACACAACTTTTGAAGGAGGTTCTCAAATCTTTCCCTTAAAGTCCGTGAATGCGCTGGCTGAATGTTTCCTCTATTACTCGACCTGTACAAGGCCCGAGGTCATATGCTTCCTCTAACATACTAAGGGGGCTGATCCCTCCCATCGTCCAAGAGTGGTCAAAGCTACGTGGATAAACATTACCCAAGCCTCAGTGCAATTACCTCCACTGAATAGAATGCCGCCTAGTGCTGCTTTGTAGAAAACCACAAGTTGTAGTAAAAATAACATACTCTTTTTATGAATACTATGCATATTGATAGTAAAATTTACAATTTTCAAAGTGGTAAAAATATATTAGGATTTTGCTTTCCCAGCGGTGAGCGGTAATATTGCTATAATACTACTTGAGGAAATAAGAAATTAACGAAACTAAACAATAGCCGCAGCCACACAACTTTACACGCGATAAATTTAAAAAAAAGGTTGGTAAATAAGTAGCGATATACCGTGAGCAATTTTGTTATTTCGGCACAGTGAAATAATTTTCCTTGACGTCGTGTATGAAAAGGTGCGCAAAATTCGAAATGCCATAGGTATTGCAAGCATTCACAATAAATGTAAATGTAATAATGTGGTTATTTCATAATAATTAAGGTACAAAATTAAATTTCAAAAACGAAAGAGTGAGTTAAGGAAAACTAATATACTATTTATATTAGCAATGGAATATCTATGTGTGTATATATATATATATATATATATATATATATATATATATATATATATAGAAATGATTATTAGGTAATTTACCGGTTAAGGTAGGTTTTTGGATTATAACAACTAAATAATATATATATAATATATGCAATGCCATTGTCTCCCTTCCAACTGCCCAACTTCAAAAGCCACAAATTATTTTTTTAATATTTGATGTTCGGCGATTTCTTGCCATAGGGTCTTTGCAAATTGAAAGGCGTTAGTGCCCTGCCGTTTTTGACCATGGGTTCTCACCACATGATATGCCTATATGTTATGGATCCCATTAAAGTTTCTTTTATAGTGTTAAACCTCTCCTTGCGTTGAGAGTTTCAGCTACTCAATACCCGACCCAGACGCGCAACCAAATTTCATACTAAACTTGAATGCGCAGCTATTCACTATAATTGAATCCTCGTGTACATGATAAAAAAAATGATAAGGAATCTATTTTTGCACTCTATTTCTGATTTTATAAGTTTTGAAAACCCTTGCAAATCTCGAGGCCAGTCAAAGCTGCATCCACAAAAGATAAACCTCTACGTAGCTCTTAACATTGAAATTATGACTACGCTATAGAAACTCCCAGTCAATTTTAATCCTTTTGTTTTGACGCATGATTACCGCTTGTTTTATAGAAATGGCGCTGAAGCACCTATCCACCCGTGGATTTCATGTTATTAGAAGGACTTAGTTACTCCAAGTTCAAACATTGATGCAGTCAAATATTATACAGATATTTTCGGCATGCCCCTGTGTCATCATGACTCACCGTGAAGAATTAATAGTACTATTACGGAGCTTTCACGTGGAATAAAAAAATTTTGCGGGTGAAATTTCCCGGAAAGTCATTCCATTTGGCTTCACTACGTCAGGCGTACGCATGCGCATGCAGTTATTCCATTAACTACGCATAGAATTGTGTTTCTCTAAGGATATGTGCTGACTTGCCCACTCGAGCGGCCGGGGAGTTGATCCCAGATCCATTTGCCGGCACATGAGTGTGTTTCTTGTCCTTTTGGCACGAGGGCAAATTCGGACTGCAAAAATGGCTGGACTCGAATCGTAAAAACCATTTATTTCCTTCGTTTCACAGCTTAGTGAAGGTGCTTCCCGGGTCGTGGTCATAAAGAGGAGCGAAAATCGTTAATGCTCACCCGGGTACTCACATCGGAAACGATGGTAAAGTTCGGCGATAAATGTAGGTGCTCGGAAATTATTATGGGGTGTACGCATTGTCGTCAGGGCCATGATTTTTTTTAAATTCCCGATGGATATTATTCATTTTATATTTCAGTTCGCAGTATGCCATACTAATAGTGTCTGTTCACGTGTCTGCTTATTTTCGTTTTATCTCTTCCCTCAATAAGTATTTTCATTGACTATCGAGATTTTGGCTTCGTAATTGTCATGCTTGGATCTCAAGAAAATGACACTTCCATATTATTTTTTACGCAGTGCACATATTTTTGCACATGCAGTGGGCGAGGTTTAGGTTTTTACCTTATTTACTTTAATGGGTTTTATTTCACTTATGGGGAGGCGTTTCTGGTGACTAATTCCTCTCGTGAATTATTGCTAACCTTAGCTCGGAATGAATGACCTTCTCAAGTTGGTAATATTTGCGCCGGATGTACTTCACTACTGCTGCTGAGTCATGAGCTCATTCGACTCGCACTTGATATCCGTAACAGATATTAATCATGGCATGAAAGCACAATGGCCTTATCATGGGTGAGATTATAAACCCGCCACCTTTGTTTAAGCTGGCGAGTACACTAGGGAAGCCGAACAGCTAACAATCGTAGTTTGAGTTCGAGCACGTGGAGACCGGACCAAAATACCATACATGTCCAGGTCCGTTAGTATACATTTCACGCAGTTAAATTGTGGTGTTTAATATTTGTGGACACACATGTTTCACGAAATTACCACCGACAAGAATGGTCTACACTTCATTTCTTAATGATAACATTTTTACCATGCATATAATTTTCAAATTTAGGTTGACACAGTCATTTTCGATCTGGGGGCAGAAATATAATGCGAATTTAACGTATATTTGACTATCAATAACTTCCTCTTCTTATAACACATCTGATGTTTTCTCGGCTGGTCACCGAAATGAACATGGTCAACGATCGAGGAGGACTAAACAAGGGAAATGTTGATCGGGGTTCGTCACATAAATGCAATTGGACCTGCGGGTCTAGGAAGTGGCGAGGGCTTGTGTTTATGCTGGGCAAGGAAGTAAACTGTATAGCTGAGTGGCTACGGGTGGCGTGAAAAGTATGTGTGTTTGTGGTGCGGCTGGCTGTCGCGGGTGCGTTAGGAGTTTTTTTTCCTCTCTCGCGCGAAGGGAAGTGGTCGATGGTCGCGTGGGGAGGAGGCGTGGGAGATGTGATTTACGGTCTGCGGAGGTAACTGTCGGATGTGTGAGCAAACAGGAGACGGGGATTTCCTCGGGAGAAAACGGTGGATGGGTGGGAAGAGTGGGGGCAGGTTGGGGAAGGAGATGCTTTGAAGAGGTGGTAGGCATCGGTTGGCAGATTCACGGGCAGGCGCGAAGAGAAACACTCTATCAAGAGTTTACTTAAGAGTTTTTTCTTCCTCTCTCTCCCTCCCTTGAATCCGTGGCTGATGGTTTGTTTTTGTGATAAGGCTCGTTGAAGCCGACTGGTTTACCTTAGCTTCCACGGAAGCGTGAATAAAATTCACGCCATAAAGTTAGATTAGCGTAGTTTTCCTAACGATGGACACAGACTGAGAGGAGCTAGTTGGAGCCCTCCGCTGTGTATCGTAATCTTGTTTGACTAACCTTCTTTGATTACCCTCGAAATACACTTGCTCAACCGATCACCTGATACAGCATTGCATCACGAAATGTTTAGGTGTGGATATACTATATATGCCGTTAGCTCTTCGAGGAACAACGGTCCATTCAAACGAGCAGAATAAAAGTGTTGCTCATTGAAAAAAGGCTCTGCATGTTTTTAGTACGTGCGTATGAACAAGTTTGATTAAATCAAGAGTAGAATGTTGTGGCTTTGGAAATCCGACTTAATTTTAACGACATTACTTCAAGGGTATGTTTGTCAATTTATTCAACTACTGAATAGGGTGAAAGTGCAATTCCCTCAGTTATCTCGTTGACGAATATTTTATAGATGATGAATTACTGCCGCTATCCGCCGAACTACTCAAATTAAACAGATGTCAGCAACATGAGCAGTCATTAAAGGATCTACACACATTTTATTCATAATCTCAGTGTCTGTGTGCGTTGATTGATAATTCTCCTCAAAATGGAATTTTGTCCAATAACTGCCGACGCAACAAAATTTACCACAGTTACATTGAATTAACTTTAATGTAACTGCTGGTGTAAGTTACCTGAGACAGATAGCGAACCATTCTTTCCATACGTAAAATGATAGCTCATCATATCCGACTACGCCATTTAAAAGACATATTGCCGCGCAATATAACCAACCAAGGCCTAAAAACACGGAATAAGGTGACTATAGTTTGCCGATTTCTTACGAGTAAACACCAGGCAAGTCATTTTTATAGTGTGGTTCAGGTTAGAAAAACATCATTATTTCCACATTTTGCCTTTGCAACGTTTGTCTCTCTCTTCTCAGTAATGACCTAGCAATTCGTGGGAAGTTTCTCCTTGTCTTGGTTATCATTAGAATCTACTCAGCAGAGAAAATGATACAATGATCTTCTACACGATCTAACTTAAAGCATTGGTATTAGTTGCTACAACCTTCTTCATAACCATCTTGCGATTCGAGCCGTTAAGATTGAAACGACTTGTTCAGTAAAGTCAACTAATATATTGAATATTATGGTTCAACTATAAACATACAAAATTCATTTCCTGTTATACACTTAATATTTTATATTTGGCCATGCTGTATATTTTCCGGTTGATAGGTTATTTTCATATAGCGATTCAATTTGGTAATCCAATTCCTTTTATATTCGAGACGACTGCAAATAAAGTCGGGTATTTGTTGACAAGCATACTGTTTGATAGCACACGGTGTTATTTATGAGAAGAAAATGTTTTCGAGGAATCGTCTGTTGTTTCTGACTATAAGTTTATATTTCGTAGCACGTGGTGGCTTTATCTCCGCACTGCTTAATGTTTCTTTCCTCCTATTCCAGGTATGTTCTGAGATGCTTCTGGTTCTTCCCCTCGTCTTCCCTTGGTATTCAAGGACCGTAACACACCAGTGTGAGTATTAAGACGCCATCTCAGAATAACATTTTGATATCCGAGTAAACATCCTTTTTGTTAACCCGTGACAGCAATTTCCGGAGTGGACAAGTATCTACTGAATACCTGTACCCTTCCTCTGTTTTAAATAAACTTTCCCATATCGATTGTGATAACCAGACCTTAAATCGTTTAGTACTGCAAATAATTTCGAAACTTTTTTTGTTTCGCTGTGGTGAGTTTTTTGCGACGTGATCTGCGTTGAAATCTTGCCATAATTAACGCGCGGGACGTGTTTAATTCTGTTACGACGAGGGTGGGGCCTTATGCATGGCGTTGGCAGTTGTCTCGTGTCCACGGTATCGAATGAGGATTTTATTGATGGTTAGAACGTGACGGCCAGCCCGACTAAGTTGTGGCTGGAATGCTGACAGGTGAAAAATGGTTTCCCTTTCCAGTGTGTATGTATTTATCATGGAGGCAAGTGGCTACCAGTGAATAGTTTTGCTGTTTACCAAGGAGTTGCGATTTTATCACATGAAATGGCGAAATGAATTCCAGTTTTCCTAAAAAAATGTTTTGCGGAAGGAAACTCATTTGTCGAGCTCTTTTGCATTTATTGACACCTGGTCAGTAGATACGGTAAAACTGGGTTCATATGCCAGTACTAGTAATTTTAACGCATAGCAGGGTTTTCTATGATTGAAAACTAAGGATTCCTGCATTACTTACATATTTTAAAGTTCTGTTTCCTTCTTTGTAAAAAGTATAAATTTCCACTAATCACCCCGTATACATATGCCGCTGCTTATGTCATTTTAAGCAATCAACTAACTGAAAGAAGTTTCTTTTAAGGGTAAAAAAATAATTCTCAAAACTGCATATAAATAATTTTCTGGCGCATTCCCCCATGAATTTCTAAAAATAAGCATTTAAATACCACCAATGTGGAATGAAAATATTACGGATGAAGAGTCAAAGCCACTTGCATCTACTTAGAACTATTTGCATTAAATTAATGAGTAAATGCCAATTCCTTGAGACTGCCTATACATAATATATGCTTGGTAACAAATCGAGGAAGAAACGGAAGTATAACAGAGGCATGGTCGAACGACCATAGGTTTGAAATTGCTAATTTTAGAGGAAGCAAAAAATTCAAAACAGCAATTTTTTCATCATAATCCAAGAAATATCTTGGGAGAAATAAAATCAGATGTAGGCAATATAAACTGGGGAAATATGGTGTCCCATTCGTCTCTTCTTTTTTCGCATTAAGTTTCACCATAAAATATGCCCATTAGTCCTTTACCTTGGCAATTTGCCATTTGGCCGCTTTACCAGCGCCGCATTTCCTGCGGGTGGCTCCCGTTCATCCTCCAGTAAAAATCCCTTTCTCGGGGTAGAACGGAGGAAAAAGCGTGGGAAAAATACAAACTTGCTGTGAGGCAAGTAAAAATATAAACTTGGTAACATTTGTGTACTATGATAGCCGGTAAATATTTCCTTTTCCCAAAGGAAAGGAGAATGACCGTCAATTTCGTTCTGGACGAGTGTAGTTATCATAAGGCATAAATGACTTGAGTGGGGAACTGAATTATTTGCAACCGCTAACTGTCTAGTTTTCTCTAATCGTGGCGTGAATTAATCTGGAAATTACCTTATGAAATAGATTTTAGATCGAATGGCATACTACCTAAAAATTCGTATCTGATATTAAATCAATTCTGTTGAAGGAGCTGCTCATTAACAACATGTGGGATAATTCACTGTATCATCCTTCGTATTAATTCATAAATACGAAAGAATGATAGGATGTGGGCCAAATATATAAGTAATGATACAGCAGATTAAATTTCTGCTTCCATTTTTTTAAATCAGGTGCAGCATTAATCTATATGCTAACATTGTATTTTCAAATTCTTGCGAAAAACCGACGTGAATAATATGGAGAGAAATAGTTACCCAACTAGTTCCTAGATCAAATCACTTTACAGACATCTTATTATTTTACTGCGTCGAACCAAAAAATGTTATTCTCGATAGTGTGAGGAAAATATTGTTTATTCAAAAGTGAAATAACATCATGCTAAGCTTTTCATTTAAAAAATGCTGTAGTTTTTTCAGATGCTTTATTTTACATCCAAAGTGTAAATTTATGGGTAATTCATTAATATGAAAGAGAGGTATATTTCATAGCCTACCCGAGTGGTACAATAATAGTTGGAGAACTCGATTCACTTCGTGTACTCATGGTGGCCAGTGCAGTGGCTGGTGAATATTCTGTATTATGAAAACGGATTGCTGTCGAAAAATGTCCCACCCAGTCCCTATTAAATTTTCGTATTATTTAAGATTTCTCATTTCTCATTGCCCGTTACACTTTCATTAGAACCGATTCTCGGGAAATAATAATGCATTTTTCCACTCTTAATAACATATATTTCGACGTCACCTGAAGATGACGAAGTAACGTCGAAAGCTGGGACATTTTTCCTGGCCCCTTTTGCCCAAACCTTTCACTTTTGAAATACTTCTACATAATAAAAACCCAAAAACTGTGTTTAACCTAACTGTGTTTACTTTAGCACATCCTTCATGTAGTCCCAAATGTTTATTCTCGTCTCCCCCTTTCTCGTTTACCTTACCTCTCCCCTTTTAAAGAATCTGCTGTCTTCAACTTCTCTCCGTCCGCTCTTATTGTCTTCGTAGACTTCCTTCTGCCGTTCTGAAAGTTATTTGTCTCCTTTACATATACTCGACTTATTTTCTTCTTCCTTCTCCGTGGCCACACCTTAAAGCCTTCGTTCTCATTCAACCTTTAACATTAACGAGTTAAGCTCCCACGTTAGCAGCAATCTTAGGTTATTTGCAGACCACGCAGTGATTTAGAGTGAAATGACACCGGCTGATAGCTTGCTACTATCTAACGATTTAAACCAGATATCGGATTGGTGTAATGAATGAGAATAGGAATTATATGTCTAAAAATGTACAGCACTGAAGTTTAGATTAAAAGAAAATCAAGAAGTAAATTATAAAACTAACAATCGGGACCGAATAGCCATATTAGAACACCAAATACTTGGGTGTCATGCTTAATTTTATGGGGTGTAACACATCAAAAGAACATGCGCTTCAGCTTGAAAGAGGCTAGGTTTCATCGGGAGGGTTGTCGGAAAGTGTAACGGAAAATAGAGAGAGGGGTGTAACTTCACTTTTGTTTGGCCAAATTTGGAAGACGCGGCAAGTATATGGGATCCGTGGGAGAAAGCATCAACTAAGGAATTAGGGTGCCACTATCTAAATCTTCGCGGGTGTGCGCGGGGCACGCCCTCTCCGATTCTCAGTACTCGACCGACTGTCTAATCCTGGCGAATCACCCTCAATAGCTTTATTTATTCGACACTGCGTCATTTTTCGTGAGATAGATACGTATCGTTCTCCTTATTCTTACGCACTCCTAACCTCATTGTTAACTTTGACTTCCCATATCTGGAGAACGTCTTTACTTCCGTTTTCTTATGATGTCTCGTAATATTATTTAAATTACTTAAATAATTGGGTGTAACAATTACTCACGATATGTCCTGGGGAAAGCACATACGGGAAATATGCGGTCGCGCTAATAAAAAATTGGGATTTGTAAAAAGAGTGCTGGGTAATTGTGACGAAAAAGTGAAGGAACGATGTTTTATTGCCCTAGTCAGGCCCCACCTAGAGTATGCTGCCAGTGTATGGGATCCTCAAGAGATAAATTTAATTTCGGAATTGGATCGAGTTCAGCGAAGGGGGGCTGGATTTGTCAAAAATTGTTATGACCAACGCAGTAGCGTAACTACTTTGCTAGAAAATTTAGGCTGGGATTCCCTTACACAGCGGCGTTTACAATATAGATTAAACTTATTAAAAACATTAAAAGATGGGTCCTTTTCCGATGACATCAAGAACATAATACGAACCCCAACATATTACGGGCGAAGGGATCACGTATGTAAGGTTAGAGAGATTGACTGCAGAACAGACAGATTTAAATGGTCATTTTTTCCGAGAACAATAAGAGACCAGAATTCTTTTAATCGAAATCCCCCAGGAGCCGGCTCGACATAATAAGTATTAACCTACAAGGTAGCGACTGCGCGGGGTTATACGATTATATTTATATATTTTTTTGCAGGTTCCCCTTACCTTTCCCCATCCATTTGAAAAACCCTAACGCCCTCATCCCTTACCCTTTCCTCTTGGTGCTGCACCCCCTGCCACACACCTCTTTGGTGGCTTGCAGGGTATTGATGTAGATGTAGATGAATATATAGTATTTCTCAATGATCCTATGTTCATATATGTTCGTATTGTAATTACTCCTTCGACTGATTTAACTCCCTTTATCTTCAGCACCAGTTCTTTAATCTGATTATCATAAAGTAAATACTTTGATGACTGGCTAACTAAGGCTTTTTTATCCACAAATATTTTTAATTTATCAGCCTCCCGTCTACTATCATTCCTACGAGTACTTCAAATTTCCCCTCTTCTATTTCCTTATATAGGTAACCTTACATGCACCTTATATTTGTTGTCTGGCGAAACTGATTCACTTGCAGGTTTCGAATAAGATTTCCGTTCTAATTGTATCCAATATTTTGAAATACTAAACAGCTTTGCCCACCTATATTGACCTCTTTCGTCCCCCCACGATACCTACGAAAGGCATCTTAAATAAGCTCTAAATTTTTAATGAAAAATTACTGCAGTGCTCCTAAGTGTTCTCTTCTCCCTCAGAATACAAAATTATCTTCACCTAAAAAGTCATGTATCCTCATAAAATTAGTATTTCATACAAAGATATGGCGATCCTTACTCGGCCGCGGGCGGAATAAAACTTATGGCGCTGTAAAATCCTCGCATGCTATTTTACTCTTTTTCGGGACTGGATAAAAATTGGCAGGGAATTGATCAGTATGGGATAAATAAATATCGACCCGACGAAATATTCTGACCAAGCATTTTCCTCCTAATACTACCATTAAATCCAAAAATATCCATCTATCAATTTTTTTCGTTAACCCTGGAGTAATTCTGCGAAAATAATATGCATACGTGTATTCCATGTGTGTTTTTCACCGTCATTTCTAGTATTTTTATTTCTCCTCGTTTTTAATGTGAATATCTCGTATGTTGCTGCATCTAATTCCTATTTTGACTAACACTTATCCATTTAGAAATTCCTTTCTGTTAAATCGAAGCGTAATGTCATAACACCTTAAGAATAAAGCTGTCCCATGTATATTATCTTTCCTGGATCTCTACAGGTTTTACTGACATTTTCTTTGCTATTTATAAAAGTTGTTTCCATTTTCTATTTTTCACTACCATTACCATCAGTTTCTAGTACGAGTAAAATACATTATACTCTTTCTCCATTCTGCGGCAATGCTCTTTCCTCCATCTTTCCTTCGTCCTTTCAGTTTCTTCCTTAATTTGTTGTTCGATTATTTAGTATTTCTTCCCCCAACGTCTTCTTTGTATTCACGTTCCTCAATTATTTTTTTCTCCTCCAGCAGTTTAATTACCCTAATTATAGACCAGTCTACCAAATTCTTTTTGAGCTTTCCACCCTTATTTGTTTCCAATACAACTCGTACCTTTTTTCAGTCTCCCTCTACCATTCCGATCCCTTTAAACTCGGAATTTTATTAAATTAATATATGTACAAGAAGTTTCGCGATTTCTGACGCATACTTGTAGGACTCCAGAGAGACTTTAAGAACTGGGGAGACGTTTATTAATGCGGGCCTTAGCCTTAATCTTCATGAATTTGAAGTTATTTTTTAGCTCCACTAATTTATGATCCGGATTTGCATCCTCTCCTGGAAGCTCTTTGAATTAATGATCCTCTCTTAAGTTTCTTTCTCATCACAATATAACCTAATTGGTATAACTATGTAATTTCCATGTGCAACCAATTCGTTGATAGTAGTTGAACCACGTCTTGACTATTATGAAATTGATTTTCATGCAAAACGCCATTGTTTCCTCACTGTGGAAAGTTTTTTTTTACCCAAACTCTTTAAGTCCTGCCCCAAACCTCACAACATAATCTCCTCTCGACCACTCCAGAATTCGATTTCACGCCAATGTTGGGTATTTTTTTCAATGAGGGCTAACTGCCAGCTGCACACCTGATTTATAAGTACATTTCATGGGTATACCTTTATATCAATTAATGATGTTCTTTTATTTTTCTGCTCTATAATTACGACCCTTTTTTCAAATTTATGCTCAGCATTACAGCCACCTCAAGGCTGACTCTCATCCCGTCTGCGATAAATTACTCGGAAACTCTCGTCTCAGTGGTTTCCACTCTTATTGATGTATTTCGAATTTTTCTATTTCTCTTGGTATGCTTACAGTTTAACATATAGAACTTGGAAATGGATATATTTTATGATCATAATTTCTCTTGATATGCTAACGATTGAGCATATAGAACTTGTAAATGAATATATTTTATGATCACATTCTATAGAATGTAAGCATACAGTCAAATTACTCAAAGAAAATTACAGAATGTCAATATCAATTGACATTGATTTTACTTACTTGCTTATTAATTTTACTGCTTATCTATTTTTAATTAGAAATGATTTCTTGTCGTGGGTGGTGTGAAATAATTTGCTAGCCGGAGTGCTCTTATCTGAGGCCAGGCAACAAAGTTCAGGCGGGCATGCATACTGTAGTTGAGACGTTTCCCATTGCATTTTAGTTCCCGGAATTTGGTTAATCTCCTCCCTCTTCCTTCCATCTGCTTCTCTATCCCATACCTCTCTCCGTTTTACTTCCCTTCCTTCATCCTCTGGTCCTCTCCTTCCTCTCCCCATCAGTCCCACATCCAACCCGGACTCGCTTGGATCGTGATCCGCTGTCAAGAAGTTGGACGAGGGGCGGGGTGAATGTGATGGGCGTTGAGTGAAGGGTTCTTAAGTGGAATAGCGCGCTTGGCTATCCTGGGAGGAACGAGGATTTAAGAGGACGGACCGACGCGAGGGGTAGGGACTGGAGGGGGTTGTGAGTTGGGAAGGTGTGCGTTTGGGAGGCCTGGAGAGCAAATTGACGCGAGAGGTTAAACCGCGGGGGAGGAGAGGGGTTTCAAGATGGCTCGCCTTGTGCATTGTGTATGTCCCTCGCTTGTGTTTGCGCAGATTCAACAGTCCAACCCTCAGGGTTTCCCTAGGAATTTAATCGTTTCGACCGTGCGCTAGCCTATCGTTATGATCGGTTCGCTGACCTCGTTGACACCTTAACAAATAGGGTTGGATCTGGCGAGCTCGTCGACCCCTTAATCAGGTTCAACGTCAATGGTACTTAAGTGTTTGCACCACCTCATGCGAGGTTTTGAGATGTGAAGAGGCTCACATGAGTGTACCGTTGTGACTTATTAGCAGATTAAAACTGCGAAATAATCACTTTTCTGAAATATTTCTTGCGTTCATAATCGGGGTAAATAATAGTTGTTAACCGAGAGTTCATCTATCAAGAACGTATTTATACGAAAGTGGCTCATTAAATTAAATGCCTAACATAATAAGAATTTAAGGAACCTGGTTTCGTTTGTAGTGTTTATTTTGACTATAAACAATGTTTTTTAGTATTTTCCTTAAGAATTGTGTATATTTTTAAATGCATAGCACAGGAAACACCAATCTTTTAGCCTATTTCGAAATGGATGAAGGTGATTCATACACAACGGAGTTTTTATAAAAATGCATAGGTTTATCATGCACATAAAAATACTGTCGGCACATCCGATTCAAATAGAAACACTACGCAAGTAAACTGTTTCTATACTAAGCAATAGTCCGTGAAGCCTCACTTTTCAGTGACTGTGACCTTCCCTGGGAATGATTCTTCTTGCATCTGACTATTTACGGTTGCGGTTCAGAAACTTTTCTGAGATCTTGCTGTAGTGTAAACATTCACTCAGATTAATGCCATGTTAAACATTACTCTCTTTATAGAGGAGATTCGATTCGTAATTACGACCTCTGGGTTAGTCTGCAAGGTCATCACGAACAAAGTCAATCGGATAGGTTTGTGTCCCTGTGTTTTATGTTTTACTCTGTAAACTTTATGAATAACAAAGTATAAAATCCGTCCTGAGACAATGTGAAATATAGCTGAAGGAATTGTGTGAGGTGATGTGACGACTATTTACTCAAGAGGGACATCTTATCAGTTTTTCCTGTCGCTGGATAATGAGAAGCAACTTAAAAAAAGGGAAAATACGACCAAGGAACACTTTTAATGCTCTGACGATTGCGATAATTTACGAAGAAAAACGAAAGGTTCCCTCCGAAGATATCCACCTCTTCTTCTATTTCTTTGTCTTTGACAAGTGATGCGTAATAACATGGAATAATTATAGGCTTCCAAACAATGACTACCTTAGTGGGTGGGCCTCAATTTACGCTCTCTGTTGGAACACCCCTCCCTAAGGGGATGGGCGTGGTAGCCGAATTATATGGGTCGCTGGCTGACCTTCCAACCCTTGGGTCCCAGTTTGTGGCCCTCAAACGGAAATTGGCTTCACTAAACAAACAGTCAGTCATAATCCCAACTCTCATCGCCGAATATAATTACCAGCGCCCACAATTGTGGCTCGTCCGGACCGTTGGAAGCTTAACTAACAATGTGCCGGTTTCTTTGCATTGGCTTTAGTCCCGGCGTGAAAGTAGATATTCCAACTTCGTGCTAGTTCTGTATTCACTTTCGATTTTCGACTCCATGATCAGTCGCCAGTGCGCGAATAGATCATAACGTGAGATGCTGTAAAACCTAAAAAAATATCTATAAAATCCTCCACCACTAATAACCTTCATTTGAAGTATTAAAAACGTCGTTTTCACAAAGGAAGGGGAGATGAATGGGAGCTTTTTATCGAGCAATTTCAGTGTCATCCACAAAGATAAGAATTTAATTTCCCTGAAAGAGAACAGTAAATTGCTTGCCGAACGGAAAAAGTATTTATTCTAAGATAGACTTGCTAACGGATTTTTCCGGATAGCTTCCTACTCCTGTGGGGACATATTAGTCGATGTTATCATTTCAAATGGCTTGGCGGTCACATGATCCTGAAAAACTTCTGAGTTGTTATTTGGCGATTCATCACGGGATAAAATCTGACACCCAAGTATTTTTATACCACCTTTACCTGCAATGCAAGAACCTTTTTCTCCCCAAACTTTAGCGCTAAAAAATTAGGGAGTGGTGGGGTAATATGGGCGTATCTTGACATTTGATAAGGAAAATGTGGCAGCAAATAAAAAATAATCTCGAAAATTACCACTTTTATTATCTTGGTGAAATAATACCAAAATGTCGGCCGGCGTACAAAATTTTTTCCTGCTATTAGCAAGTGCGCGTCGTTTTCGTCGATGTCAAGATCTTGACGCTACCTCCACCTATTTCGCGATAAACATGGGTGCATGCTGAAATATAAAAGAAAAATGTGCCACACGTCGCTCGCTGGGAAGTCCCAAAGTTCATGGGGTTCCAGTTTGCGAGTAATCGCGGTAGGTGGATCAGATCCATCTCGCATTAAGAGTGCTCTGAAACCCACGGGCAGAAATGAGTCAAGAAGAAATGGAAAAGCCACACGGAGAGGTTTTTACGGAGGATGGACTCCGGGCGGAGATGTATTGGCATAGAGATGGGTTGAATGCGTCCTAGGGGAGGAGGAGGAGGATGGGAACTGGATAACAAGCGAGCGGCGATACCTTCCCGGAAGGACCACAAGGCGTTGTCGCTCGAAGATATCGGATGGAAGAGGCTGCGGCAAGGGCACCTGATTTATGCGACGTCGCGAAAGGTTAAAGAGTATAAATAAAGGGGAGAAACAAAATAGTCGTGTGAAGTAAACATAAAAGCGATGGCTGGGCCGGGCGCTTGGCCCTTCCCCCTCCACTGCTTCCCATCCCGAGGCTCCACTCCCGCTCGCCTTCGCCTCTCAACCCCCTCCCAGCGCTAACTCTCGCTCCCATCCGCAACCACCAGCCACCGACCACTTCGCCCTCAATCTCTCTTATCCCTCGCCTCATCTCCCCCCGGCCTCGTCTCCGCCACTGGCTCCCTCACCTGCGAGTGGCTCCTCTTCTTAAATGCCTCCTCGCTTTTCCCTCCTCCCGAGATACCATCTGCTTAACCAGATTCACTCTCCCACCCCTCATTCCCTTTACCTTTCTCTCCCTCCACCCCGACGAGTTTTCTTCTCCCTTCTTGGCCTCTCCCTTTCTCGCTTCATCCTCATCATCTCAAAACTAAATGCCGTCCCTCTCCACATTTTCCCTTCTCGCTCTCTCCCTTTGCCTTCACGTCCGCACTCTCTCTTCCTCGTGTGATGGAGGGAGGGGAACAGATATTTTTCCTGGGTAGGAATGGTCATTTTTCCGTCTGTCCCGCTCTGGCATCTAAGACGAGAAAACTTTGGACAGATAGATCTTTATAAGCATTTCAAAGAATGATTGGTGAGCGATTACTCAAGTGCAACGCAGACGTGTATTATGCTAAACAAAACGATCGCCAGGTCTAACCCGCCGAAAGTAGATTGACGAGAGTTCTGCGTTTCCGAACCATACACCACTCTTTCTGTAAATTTCTCACTCTTTCTTCATCTTTCGTTCGACTGATCATTTCATCTTTTCAGCCTCCAGCTCGCACGAGAACGAGGGCATTGGAATTATTGTTTAAAATGTCCAGGCTGTGCAAGAGAACAATTCCAAATACACGAGAAAACCCTTCCTCTACCCATACCCTTCCCTGCCGTTCGTCGAACTCTTTTCACATGACTACTTGCCCAAATGCAGACAGATTTCCTAAATAAATATATGTAAATTTATTTATTTATGGAATTGGTCCGCACTGGAGCAAGTAGTGACTCATTTCCTTCCGCCCGCAGAAGGTGGCTGTACCTCTTAAAATTTCGGAACTCGTGTGAGAGTCCTATATTGTTTATCTCTAAATTGGTGTTGGTCAACGCTATCTCGCTCCTCGAAATCTCGATATATATATATATATATACAGAAACAGATATAAGGAAAAGGGATAATATACACACACACATACACACATATATATCCCGTTCGGCAAGAGTCAATCGATTTTTTTTTACATTACTTGTTAAAGGAAGTTTAAGAAAGCGTACCTGCGCATTTGGGGAAAAAATACAGATCCAGAGCGTGGCTGAGATTTGGAAAAAGAGTGGCCAAATGGGGATCCCATGCTCGCGCCAAGTTTTCCCGTAGGGTCGTAAATCTTCACTCTCTTTCCGGTTGTGGCCGTACTGCTTCGCCAGGTTACACATGCGCCCTCTATTTGATTCGATTTACTCCTCCCTCGCCGAGAGTAGGTAAATATGTACATTTGTGTGGTTGTATATATATATATAAATACATGTGTGTATATATGTATGTATGTGTGTGTGTGTGTGTGTGTGTGTGTATATATATATATATATATATATATATATATATATATATATATATATATATATATATATATATATATATATATATATGTATATGTATGCACACAAACTCTTATACATTAGTTTTTTCTAACTATCGATCTAACAGGGCCTTACCTACTGCACAAGGTGCGCTGATATTTACGTTATCGTAGGGAGGTAATGGGCATCGGGGGAGAAAGCAAGGAGAAATCCCAGGCAGTCTCCTCCACGAATTCGTTTCGTAGCCCTCTATCTTTGCTTCCTTTTTTCATCTCCCTTCTCGAATTTCCCGTCTCCCACGCCGCACCCCAAACCCTTCACCTTCCCCACCCTCATGGATCCCCACCACTCCCCCCTCCCTTCATCCCCACAGCTTTGCTCAACTCCCCCACTTTATGTACACTCCTCCGTTTTTACAATTCCCCCACGCAACCATCCTTAACGATATCCTCCCCCTCGCTTTTTTTCACCCTACATCATCTCAGTCTCTGTCGACCATCTTGTTTCCATTTGGTCTCGCAAACATTTCTTTTCGAACTCCCCTCGCCTACGTGAGATAAGTACCCCCCGCCCCAAGCTCACAACTTCCTCCCCCGCGCCATCCCGGACGCATTGCCCTCCCAACATTCGATAGCCACCACCATATACCGTTCTGTCGCCCCTCCTCTCCCCTACCACGATGCAGCGAAACGCTCAATCCGCCTCTCTCTCCATTCCAAGGGGAACTCAAACCAACCTTCTCCACTCCCCCCTCTTCATCCACGCCTATCACCACTCCCTTCTCCGCGTACCTCACCCTTCTCCCCCTTTCAATTCCCCCGAGCAAGGAGCTAATATTTTCTCTTAAAATTGCCGGGACTGTCTTTAAAAAACCCACAAGACTCCTCTTACTTCCCTCTCCTCCCCGCCCTTCCGTTTGAGTATAATAATTTAAAAGAGTTTTCCTTCTCGCGCTCCTACCTCCAGGGCAAGCTGGGAGGGTATGATGTGATGGGATTGAAGCTCGCCTTTCTCTCTCTCTCATTCTGTATCTCTGGACTGGGACTATGCTATACATATATATAGGGAGGGGGCGAAAGGGAGTCTGTGTGTGCTTTGCGTGTGTATCTGTGTTTGGGGGAGCTGCGGTCATTTGGACGTCAAGTGTTGCGTGAGTTCCGAGAGGTAAAGAGTTGCTCTTTTTTTCTTCCCCTTCTCACTCGCGTTTCTCCAAGTTCCCCTCCTCCCCAAATCCCAGAGTTGTTCCCCTCCTCCCCACACCTCCGGTCCTTTATGCCCATCCCCCACGCACCCACGCCCTTTTTCTTCCCCTCCGTTCGAAGAGTCCTCCTTTTCTTATCCCCCCTCTTCCTCACCCCTCCGGCCTCCTCAAGCCGACCCGGACTCGCGATATTTGCTCGCTCCGTCGGATAAACGTGGCGGTCGTGCTCCTACGCCGGAGTGTTAAAGCCGCACAAATTTCAACCCCACTTAACGTTGACGTGCCGTTAGTATTTGGACTCTCCCTAAGGTGATAAAACCTACCTCTTTTGAGGTGAATGAGTATAATTGTCATCCCCTGAGGTAATGAACACGTATTTCTGGCCGTTGCAAATAATTGCAACTTTCAATCGCTTTCTGTTGAGCGCAAGGCGATGTTTCAGTGCAAGGCGCAAATTCGTTTTTGAAAGCATCTTTTTTTTATCACTTCCTATTATTGGATGAGTTCAGAGCCAGATGGCTCGAGCTTTAACAGGATCACACTTTCAAAACAACATATTCCGTGTTGAAGGAATCTCATTAAAAAGTTTTAAATGGTTGTTTCGATACTTCATAAAGGGTTTCAAATCTTAGTGAAGTAAAACCATGGCTAACCATAGGGTTTTATCACTATCTAAACAAAGCACCATTCGTTCACATATCATTAAATAATACCTAATTTACTCTGAGAATGATTCCTCGAGAAAACTGCTATAATCAAGCATCTGCTAAGTTCTACAAAGTTTCCTTAGCTGATTCTTATTATAATTTTTGTCTTTTGCCCCTGACAATTTTATGGTAATTTTGAGTCAATAGTTTTTTTATTCATTAATTGTCCGATTGACGGTTGTGTTTTAAGGTGTCGTCGTGACAGAGTGAACATTTTAACTGAGAGAAATATCCGTTCGGATAAAACTTTTCATGCAGTTTATGTTTCGTTAACCTGATTTCCCAACAAATTTGCCGTTATATACTTTGATTATTGTTACTCATCGTTAAACATCCAGGAGCACTATCCTTTCACGCCATTTAATAGATCTGTTCTTATGATGCGTAAAATTACACCTGCGGCATCTGCTATTTAATGCCATATGGGCTGCCGCAGCCTGGCAAGGACCTGTGAGAAAATGGGCCATTACTGTGAACCTAGCAGTGTAGGGGTTTCTTGTTAATTAGTATGAGCAATTGCAATCCACACATAAAATTATGAAGAAAATGTCTTCTTGATATAAAATGTCAAATTAGAGACAGTGTCCACATTTGAAAGTCTAAGCTGTTTTCTGTTTCGAATTCCTTTCATGTCAATATTAACATACGAGTATAAGAATGAATTGATGCGTTTGGTATTGGTCAGCGGTACCAAAAATCTGTAAGATCGATTGTAATATAATCGCTTTCAAAGTAAAAGTGATCCGGATAAAGACTTTGGTGTAGCTTGGACAACGAGAAAATTTCCATTTTTTAATTCACCCAAAGTAAAATTATTACTGATTTTTGACGAATTTCCTTTTCTTGCGGGGGTTAAAAAATGTGCAAGTAGGAGGAGTCTGCTCAACTTGAAATATCATAAGTGGCCATAATAATAAAATTCAACCGATACCGCTTCCCTGCCTGACTATCGCGGGCTGGAATGATGACCTTTTCGGATTCCAGACACCATTGATCTAAACGACTGCCTCGAGCCCACGACATGCTGTCGGGTCATCATGACAGTAAGTACTGGAACCTGGCCTGCCGTATCGTTTCAACCATTTTGCCTGAAACGATACGACGTTATTGCCAGGTCGCATCAGAAGACAAGTCGGATGATAAATTTGACCACACATTAAATAAATTACACCAGATTCGGGCAGTTCTGATTGATGTTGTAGCTATTGTAATCGATGTATTTTTCTTCTCCACCGCTGATGCAATGCTCTTAAAATAAAAAAGCGAAAGTTGAAACTTGGCGTAAACTTTGCCCTTCTCATGACAGCGGCTTTTTCCCATTCTATCAGGAGTATCGTTGGTACCGAATGATTTGGCAACTGCTTAAATTCTTTTTTGCTGCGTGAACTAATGATGCTCTCGGTATAATCAGAAATCAAGGCAGGATAACTGAGCTGATACCACCTGGAATAGGGGAGACCCAGAGTTTTTGAATATCCATCGGGAGTTTCTAATTTTAATGCCCTTACTCAGCCGTCTCTTCATTTGAAACTAATCTCTGACTGTAGCCGGACTTCATTTAACTTTATATGGGATAGATTGAGACTGAAATATTACCTTTTTTCAACTCCCTTACCTTCTTTCCCTCATCAAGTTTACACAAAGCACAGGACATTCATTCGTTAATAAAATTCAAATAATATGTAACTAAATACAGTATACAAAACCATAGAATGCATACATAAAACGCGTGCGTTACCACCACAGTTATTAGCTCGAAGGTTGGTTGTTACAGGTGAAGGAAAAGCCCATCTACCCCGTACCTTGCAAGACACTCAGGAGACGTGAGGCAGTGTCCGTTAGGTTACCAACCTTAAGTAACTGAATGGATAAGTGTTTTAGGAAAGTGGTTTGCAGCTAGTTCCATCGGCCATAGTTTTTTCGTGTTTTCGCTTTGTATTTTGTGATCGCAAATTGTACGATAAAGGATAAGAGTCCCTGAATCTATTGGCTATGCAATCTATCCCCCTTTCCGAAGGGGGATGGATCGCGGTCGTCCGAAAGGCTCGATTACCCGATACAACAAGGGGTCCCAATGATTTCTTCGGTGTCACAAGTTAAATCGAGTGTCCTTTACCCCTCCACAGCCCGTCTCGCCTTCTCCCTTCCTATTTCCTCTATTAACCGCGTCACCCTCGCTCTGACCGCAACGTTCTTCACAGACCTAGCGGCCCTTCTTAGCACCTTAGCGGCAGCTCAACTCTCTCTAAGCCTTAAGGCATGTGAAATTAACTGGCTCAGTTCCTTTTCCTTAGCGCCTGCGGTTTCCTAGATCCACCAGGATTTGGACCCGGGGCTTCCGGTCAGTACCCAAACTCTTTACTAAGTTAATACTTCTCGCAGATAAACATCCACATCTACATAATTGCCTTCAAGCCGCCTAAAGTTCGTGTGACTGGAATGGTAGACATGCATACATTTGAATATGCAAAATGCAATAACTGAACTCATTATATATTTGTCTGTAAGTAAATATATTCGTGCGAAGGAAAAACGTGTAGTTGAACCAAGCTGAGACGGTGTCTATGTATCTTATTTTATACCGGCAGTCCTACCATTTTAATTTAGTTTCATAATAATTCCCTGTGTGCCGCAAGAAAACTCAGATATACTGTACCTTGCTTAAAGTCTAAGTCTTGCCTTCTCTCTTCGAGAATCAAATAGCTCCCAACTCAATTCCTCCAGCATACTCGTGACGCTTACTCTCCTTATGCATTAATTAAAGAAAAAACGTAGCGAATTTTCTCTGAACCCTATCTAATTTCTAAATAACACGTAACGTTTTCACTCATGGTTCTCAAATCCTCATCATGTTTTCCAAATCTGGCCTAACTAAAGCGAAGTAACGTATTATCACCCATCATTGTTAACCTATCTCCTACAATTTCATTACATTTTTCTACAACTTGTTCAATGAAACCTAGGTTCTCTACACTCAAATATATTGGTTGTACTTATCATCGGTAAAACAACTCCTTGTAGGTCTTCTTTTTACCAACCTAGGGACTTAGCCAGATGAGAGAAAATAGACAATCTACCATTTAAGATAGGTTTTGGATGGATACAGATTGAAAAGTGATACATTCATTTGCCTCCTAACAAAACGCAACCTGACTTCCGACACCACAATGAACCCATTTCCAATTCCGAATACTTCCTTCCTCCCTTCACTCCTTCCAACGTGCCCATCCTTTTCCGCATCTTGCTTCGGATTCCTAACGTCCCCCCATCGATCAGAGCCTTCAACATCCATCGCCAATCAAAATTCTCTGCATTCACCTTTCCTGCCTCTTGATATTTCGGCAAAAAAATCCCCACTCCTCCCCCCACTATGCCTAGCGCTTTCACGATCGTTTTCTTCCATTTCTATTTCAATTTTTCCTTTTTTCTCAAAACTCGCACTTCAAAAGCCTCCAATCTGTACTTATCATTTTTCTTCAACAGCGATATTTCCTCGCCATGCATAACTATACTACATACATGCATCACTCCTATCTACTTGTCCTAGGCTTTCAGTACAACTGTTCATTTTTTTTCTTCTATTTAATCCCTCTCTCTGTCCTCAGTTAAAATGTTCTCTACTGCCAGCAGATATTCCTATATTTTCCTCCCGTTTAATACTACTAAATTTCATTTCCTCAATCGTCTTCTCTGCTCATATTCTACAATCTGACGTTACACTTCATTGGTACTACATTATGAATCCGCATCCGCTCCCAGGAAACTGTGAATCAATCACGCTGTTCCTAAATCTGTGCCTAACCGTCATATACTCTAACTGATTCCTTTCTGAATCGCTGGGCATTTTCTATGTATACGTACGTCTAATGTGATCTTTAAACGGGTGGTGACCTAACACCCCCCGCCACGCGCCCTTTTGGCGGATTGCGGGGTATCATGTAGATGTAAACAAAGCGCTTGTTACGATTAAGCACTGTCTCCTGCAGAACTATATTTTTTTCTCCCCGCGGTCATTACTTGTCTCACTTCCATTTCTCCCTTCGCCCACCTCCCCTTCGAAACCCTTTAACTAACAAATGTTTCCTCCCAAGTAAATCCATAAGTATATCCTCTAATTGGTACCCTGTCGACCTCTCCTTCCATATTATTGCTTGATGGTGAGTAGACCTGAACAATAACCAATTTCGTTAGTTCAGCTTATACCTCTATCAATAATAGTCCATAAACCAAGTTATAATTATTCCGTTTTTATTAGATAAATGTTGTAACATTTATGTAATTTGATGGTTATAGAGCACTACTGAATCACGGCCACATTTAAAATTTTAGCGCTAGTTCGCTAATTCACCGATCACTACTGCTCGATTGTGATAATGTTGTGGCTCGAGGTGAAAATTGTTTAACTAAAGAGTCCCTGCACGATACTGACGAAGATTATATCATCTACATATATATAGCATTGTTTGCCATTAAATATAATATTTTTGCGATATCGATGAATGAGGAGACATCGCAATGCCAATTTTACATCACAATTGAAGCATCGTAATTTTTCATAATTCTTATTAGGAAGTAAACATTTTATTCCGATGCACAATGATTATCTAACAATCTGATTATTTCATCAGAGAACCCAATACATTTTAAACTTCAAAACTTTCAATGTATTAACCAATGCAGACCATTTTCTTGGCTCTTCAAGTTGTTAGTTTAAGGGTATCCCCTCCTCTCTATCGTAGATTCTCGCATCTTCTCTTGAAACTTTTAAAGACAAGTAATACGACGAAACTTATCATATTTTTCTGTTTTTTTCATTTAATTTTCATTACGGCAATCTATAATGTCTACGTGGAGGTCAGGGAATTGTTATTGATGCAAAATTCAATGACAACCGGACAAAACTCGAGCGGATGGAATTTCATTTAGTGCCCTCACAGCCGTCACTGGATGAGTAGTTTATAATTGAATTTGTGGAAAATATTGCTGCGTTTAAAAATAAAATGTAATGAGGTTATTTAACTTGAACTGTTATGGTTTAATCAGCATGCGATTATATTTTGCTGGCAAGCAATATTGTGGGAATTATGCGGAAATTAGTGTGTTTGAAAGGTTATCAATTAACTGAAATTTCAATTAAAGGATCGATCCTTTTGATCAATAGGCGTTAAGACTAAAATTTCGTTCTGATGCGCTAATTGATAGGACTTGTTATTCGAAGGTTGTCTGCCAGTCTGTTCACGCCTTATTTATCGATGCGTATGATTATATATCGTAGAGGAAGTTTGCAGAATGATGGCAGCTACGTATTAACGTTTTAGACTCCTTTCACTAATTAACTGGGAATGATGAACTGAGGATTTTAGTTTTTAGTGATGGAAAGGAATGCGTCCAGAGAAAGCTCGATAATCTACTGTGTCATAGGTGATATAAATACAAAAATGGTGCTCGAATAAATAACTATACTTATTCTATTCTTGTGTATATATAAAAGGTATCTAGATACCTGGTCCCTGTATTTAAAGAAAACCTAGGTCATGATTTTTAGCTATTGGTGATTTTTTTCCATAAAATGTTTCAACGGATATAGTCAATCACATAGAAAAAGTTTATTGATTGATTATTTTGTCGAGTTCCGATTTGCGGTTTCTAGGATATGATTTAATCACAAGAATAGTTATCACTGATTGAAGTGTGTTCCCCACGTACCCCTAGGCAATGAATGACCAGCGCAATTGGAGATTTTCTCAGCTATAATAAACTGTTTTTCTTCCTCTTTGTGCCAAACCAGGAGATATAAGCCACCATATAGGCCATGTGTGTGAAATACTCGGCTAATGATAAATAAATTGCAGCTCCATGCCTTATCTCGGTAATTAAAGTCTTATTACTGTGTTACCAGCATATAAGTTAATTGGGATTGTAAGGGTAGGATAACCTAGCTCGAAAGAAACTGTAAAATGTGATTATAACTAGGGTAATTTTAATAGCTGTAGAAGCACTATAGCTCTCATTTATTGCTGAAAGCTAAGAAATTTTATCACGATGAAAGTTACTCAATCATGAAAATGTAATGCATGTAAAAGTAGTTTATTTTCTTAATCGTCACACATCTGAAAAGCTCTAGGAAATGTTTTAGTCGTTTAAGATTAGGAGTGTGCCAGATGCAGATCATACTCCTTTGCTATGGTCCTTTCTTGCACTCAATTATTTCTTTGTTTCGCACAGAAAACTTAATGAGCGCGCAGACTTTTTATCGGAGCATTTTTCTATAGTGCATGTTCCCAGATCGGCGTAGTCTAGCCCAGTAGAAATGTAATTTTCATCCGCATAAGGATAAAATGTCGCAGATAAATTACGCAGAGTGCTTGAAATAATTACCATATCTTTTTAAGCGCCACATTCTCTGTAATTACAGAAGATTATTTTCTCATTACGTATAAGCCATCAGGATTTTTTCGCATTGAGAGAAGAGAGTACACACGTAATAATTCAACCATAGGAAGGAAATTTTCAGCAATCAAAAAATATCAGTTTAGGATTTTTGTACGCCAAAATAAAGACTGACTCGTTTAGATTCATATCTACTGCTGGTTTATGGTTGAAACAACGAACGATAATCATTTCTGAAATATCACGTTATATCGGCGTACAAGAAATATATTGACACAGATCATCAGTGTATCAAATTGGGAAGCAACGAACACTACATGAGGAACAAATTTACCTGTTTCGGGCGTAATGTGGTGGAATTCGAACATAATAAAAATAGATTTTAACAATTTTCCACTAGATAAGTGGAAATTTTTTTTAATTTATCTAGTGGAAATTTGTTACTATATATTTTTACTACACTAGGAACTTTTATTTCATTTCACTGGAGTAAATATTTAATTATTATAACTTTGTTGATTGTTTGATTCTGATGATAGGTATATTATTTTGGTTAAGGGAGATGCCTTCGATGGAGGCGTGAAGACGCTTCGCAAAGCAAAACCTGGGCCACCACAATACCTGACGCATTTGTGAACTTAAATTTATAGCGAGCCATATAAAACTCGTGAACGGGTGCAAAGTTAAAAACCATCATAATTACGAAATTAATTTGTCTTTGAATTCAGTTAGGGGAAAAATTAAGTGATGAGGGTATCTGTGCGAAAGAAAAGCTTTTGAATAAACAGCCGACGCCACACTGAATATTCATGCGAAGGGATTTCGCAGTTTTGGTGAAATTTTCCATCCAACGAGAGGCCACCAATCCGCCGCCATATGAGTGTCGCTGTCATCCAGCAAGCGCACTAGGGCGCCCTTCTCGCCAGATAAGCACGTCCTGCCCCCTCTCTCATACCCTTCCAAACCCTCCTCTTCTATCGGTTATCACCGAAACGTCCTTCCGTCGTCGTGTTGGCCGTTTACGACTGACCACCTCTCCTTCGCCCCCGCACTGACCTCTCTCTTTTCTGCAGAGGTGCACACGGAAGCTGTATCGAAGTCATAAATGCTTCAGACGGCCATCTTCGTGTTTTCTTTCGCCCCCCTTCTTTCCCTAACTCATTCCTATCTCGTCTGTCCTTCAATGCTTCACCTAAATACCTCCGTCTCCTCCCTTCCGCTCCATCCTTCCCATCCCAACTCATAAACTTGTCGTCGCATCGCTATGGTATCGTCTTTCCACCTCTATTTTGCCTTCATCCCCCATAAGCCCTTTTTTTCCGATCTTTGAACGTCCAAAATGACATTATCCATATGTGACCCTTGACCTGGGAGATCCTTCGACATTCCGCTCCAGTGTAACTAATATAAACGCGTAAGGTCCTCTATTTAACCAAAGCTGCACTTTACATGTCGTTTATTCGGTTCCATGTTATCGCTTCCTACAAAGACTCGTCATATAATTTAAAGTCAAAATGTGGCATAAATACTTAAACCGACGATACGTTCCCATAAGCGTCAATGTGTACCGAAACGACACATATCGAAAGATTTTTCTTTTAACTTCCCAGCATTATAATAAAGCTTTTAGCGTATTTTCCGAATGGTTTATATATTTTTACCTCGTGAACGCATATTTGGTCCAAACTTGTAACTTTATTATATAAATTTTTGTAAATGCATTTATCATGCAGTCGCCGTAATGAGAAATACTTTCCAGCAAAGTTTTACCATTGAGGAATGCAAGGATTTTGCATGGAAAAGAATTCAAAGAAACTGCGGAAAATTCCGAATTGTCAATTTTTAGCGCAGTGACGCTCTGAATTCGCTACTTGAGAAATTTTATAACGGAAAATACCATTCGCCTCAACCGACATCCCCATCAAAATATTTTCAATGAGAAAAGTCTTGGTATACCGTTTCGTTCAGATTGCGAGAAATAAGATATCTTGGTTCCTATCCGCGGTAAGGCCACTAAAAATTCAGCATATCATCTAATAATTTTAGAAATTTTTACTGAAAATAAATAATATTATCTGAAGACGTTATAAACAAAACCAATAGGAGTGACGTAAGCGGAAAAGAACATGTACTTGTACTCTGTATTTTGAAACAGGTTCAAGCTCAATGCAGGCTATTCGATTCGAGTTTTCTCAAGAGCTCATGTCTCTCTCATATTATTACTAGCGGCTGTGCCCGACTTGGTCGGACAAATTTATCCGCATAGTTTTAACTGGATATAATTCGTTTTATAGGCTTTTTTATTTACGCGTTTACACGGTCGTATTATATCGTTTACGGCGATCGTATTTTGAATCTAAAAATATGAATAATCCTTATTAAAATAATTTCTTTTATGAATTTACGAGGAAATTGGGAAAAGCTGCTACGGTAAAAAACATTGATGTTTGCAATGCATTTTTGCATTGTTATCCACATTTAGCGGATTACCACTAAAAGTTACTGTCACGGTATCTCCCGCAATTTCTTGTAATTGATGAATGTAGTTGGATCATTATTGAAATTCAGATTTTTATTGCAGTATCTTTATTGACCAAAGAACATTCGTAATTTAGCAATGTTTCTTTAAAAGTCAAGTCTTAAAGAAATTAATCAATACCATCGGATTTCGTGGTAGCAGTTTACTTGAAAAAATAATACACTTTTAATGTTAACTTTTAAAGAAAGAATCCAAGGACATCGCGTTTTCCAGCAGCCGCTTAAAATGTACGAAGCGTATGCACAGCTTTCGGCATAAATCATAATGCGAATACGTTTGTAAATGATTTAATAGCTAGAGAAATTATTCAGCAGTTTGTTTGTCGCCCCTCATTGATGAGAAGGAAATGATATCTTCATCCTGAGTCAAAAATGTGCTACCATCCGAGTGTAAAGATTTTTTTTTCAGAAATTCACTCTTTCGATCTTAAAAATTTCCAGAAAAGCATTTCCAAATGGGACTCAGCCTAATTACTTTGCGTATTTTTACTCTACTAATGCAAAAAATTAGTAGTCTTTACTCTGTACCGTCTTTGAGTTATAATGTGTCCTCAACAATACAAATAAATTTTCATGTATATATTTTATTAGGATTACCTGTAACTAATATTGATTAAATAAAATTAGAACCGTAAATTTAGCCGGCTTTACGACTTCCAACTTCAATTACGTCCTCCGTACGCATGGGTCAAATATTTTCATCCAGCGGATGGCTAATCCGTCAACATCTTAAAAAATAGAAAAATATCAAGAGAGAATAGAAGATGTTGGAAAGAAATCGGATTTCGGCTAGAAGACTGATGGAAGGCATTAGCGTTTCGGCATTTTCGCATCCCGTCCGATCGAAACCAGCGCACATCCATCAGATACCGGAGTAACTAACAAATTCAGCCAACCCTTGGGAATTCAATCCGGGACTCAGATTTTGGAAGCTGGTAAATAAGCCGTCGCACTAATCCGATTAGCCACCTTATTTATTGAATTGGCACGGGAACCAAACCAACTGTGAAATGCGGTTGGGCAATAAATAAAACCAAGCACAAACAAACTTGCGCCTAGTTCTAAACATGAAAATGGATAAATGAAATAATGACACCGTTTCCTATGAATTCGTATATTCGGCAGCAGATGACTCCCGAGCTCGTTCACTGTTCCTACATTTTAATCTAGAATTTTAGACTTTTTTAGACCTCTTCACTCTCCCATTTTCGTCTGGTTGTGGCTCCCCCTCCCCCGTCCTGCCATCGAGTTTCCCTCCCCCGCCGTTTCCCATTAGCTCCTGTGTTTTCCCTCCACTCACGCTCATCCCAGCTTCCCTGTGCTTTCCTTTCCCCCTAATTCATTTTCGTCCTAGCCTTCCCCCCATCTGCTTTGTTATCTTTGCGCCTTCCTCATCCAACCCTCTATTTTTCCTTGTTTGGTCTTTTCGCGTGAGTCATCCCATGTGGACACTGCAGGCGAGCTCGTTCCTTATCACTCACCGCTGCGTCCTCTCTTACCCTTATCTCCGCCCAAACGAGGCTACCGTTTTTCAACTTCCGTTCGGAGTATGCTCCTCATTCCGATTTCCCCGCAACGCCATTTTGTTGTTAATTGAACTTTTTTTTCATTCCTTTTTTTCCCGTTTCTGTCTATTATCTGGTCCGTACCAGTGTGATAGCAGCGCGTTTTGTTCCCTGCGCCCAAGATAAGCGGAGAGTGAGGACTTTTTTTTCACGTTGCGACTGGGTCCAGCGTTTTAAAAATTTATGACCCTGGTGCATTGGCGAATCCGAGGGAAAAATTACTTGTCCTCTCCCTCCATCTCTCTCTTTCTCTCATTCTTCTATCACCCATTTGCCGCCGCCAGTATCTACCCTCTTCTAGGTCATCGCATGCCATATGCCGAATCCAAGAGATAGTCTCGACCGGGGGGGGGGGGGAAATAACAACACTCTGCATGAGTGCGGGAAGAAATCGCGCTGCATTTTGATGGAATTTTTCAGCATCCGCCCTCGCCGCGCCGCAGCAATCAGTTTTTCCTGTTGCTATCGTGAGCACCGAACGTCGGGAGGATCGCACTCGTCATCCGGTGCTCTTGGAATCCATAAAGGGCTTAATACCACCCTGATATCGCGACATGAAAAAGCTAGGAGGAACCAGGCGTAGTTGATGTCCCCCTCCTCCAATCATCGTTTTGAAAAGTGGTACACTGAGGAGAAAAATAAAAAAAAATCACCGAAATGTTTGCGGTCGCACGGTGAAAAAAAATCGTTTTTCAGCGTCCCTAAAGCCAGAGACGTGACGAAAGCTGGGTCCGTCATTTCTCACTTTTTTGGATGCCGTTCTCTGCGTTGGGAATAACAACGATCAAGCATACGTGGCTACACGCGAATCCTCTACGCCTGTGTTTCAGAGCTTTTGGAACTATATTTATGTCCAGGCAATCATCGTACAGTACATAAAAGTGGCACGGCTTTGTTTGATTACTACCTAACAGTATGGTGACAATGAAAACCTCTTTTGAGTTCCACTAGAGTATTTTTCAATAGTAATAATCATCAACTTATCTCAAATTCTCTTATGTTATCGAACGATTACAGTAACTCTGGTACAAAATTGAATCGTTTTCGTGAACATGAGGCATGAATGAGCCAATACGTAACTTGGGGATAAAAAAATCGTTGCCTAACCATTTTAATATCGATATTTTAAGGTGCAAAGTAAAAGGAGATGTATTATGGATGAACTTCATATTATGGACAATATTCTATTAAATGATTTATGTTGCCAATTGACTTTTTTATCTCCATCGTAAGCGTACAGTCTAATGTTTGAACATAGAAATAGAACTGAAGAAATTAAATTGAAAATAGCTAAAAATTATCATTATCGAAAATACCCACCCTCTTCTCTGTCCATAGCGAAAGACTTATAAAATAATTATTTTTAAAAAAATATTTGTTTATTTTCCAAAAATGTTACCTAAATGTGTCGGATTAACTCCGAGGCAGATGAAATTTCCGATGGTGGTTACACCGTAAGGGAAATGGGGTGTGATTTAACTTTATTTCGGGCACTGCAGAATCTAAATAAAATGTAGGAACTCTATTTCATCAACTACTTACTGATAGCGGCTACCATTCCCTTTTTATTTCTAGTTGAGGAAAAACGATTTACATGACTATACCAAGATCTATTTCACTAGTAATTAATAGTTTAATAAGTTTAGTTTCCTCTTCAAAATAAATTGTAAATTAAAAATATTTAAAATGCTGCCCCTGTAGCCAGGATACTGACTATAAAAGTGGTAATATCCTCTGAAAAACTTATTTTGAATTCAGCAAGTTGTCAATTTGCAGTAATCTTTTACTGTTTATAAATATATGTATGTTCGATTTTATTTTATTTTCATGGAGAGATCCTTAATTTAGTTAATGAAATCTTCGTCTATTTAGAAATAGGTCATCGTAATTATGTAGACTGATCATAGTAACACGATGGTTTATACTGAACTGACCAACAAATTATTAGTATTCTCCTGAATTTTACCGTTTGGGAGAACGAAATACATCTTAAAATTTTCTATCTGTACGTACTTTATCACCAACGTCAATGCGACCGATGTGAAATTGACAGGAAGCACGGCACAGACACTAGATGTATTAGAAGGATATACTATTACTTCGTTTACCTACAATAGGGTACTTTGATTGCAGTGTAATTCACTGAGAGACATCGAATTACTATAGTTATACCAGTTTGACGAGATGTATCCTTTTGCTTAGTCCCTGCACTTATGTAATGCAGGGTTTCTCTTCACAAAAAACACTAAGCCGCTCCGTCCGTTCATCTATTATAAATTGTTTTTGTAGAAATTTGACTCAGAAATTGCAGAAAGACATTAATTCATTTGAATATATATCAGCATGTTATTAGCAAACAAATTAAATGAAAACTCCTATTGCCGTAATAAGTTAGCACCTCTCGTCCCGCATTGAAAACTAAATTTGTTGTAATGGCTTGGGGGAAAGAGAAAAATACTCACAATTTTCTGTTGCAAGTGCCTATTTTCCTTCAGTTCGCTGAGGAGGGCCACCTTGTGGCCGAAATTGGGTGTATCCAACGCACACCCTCGTCTTTCCCTATTTGTTGTTATCCCTTGACGTTGCACCAATTGAGTAATATTCTCCCATTAGTGAGGCCCTTTTTGAATATGCGAGTGAGTGTGTCAGCTCTGTGGTTGTCCCTGGCGCTGGATTTATTCCCGTAAACAGTCACGGATAGTGTGCATGTGTTCATAAACCAAGTTATCCTTAACGGAGTCCCTTTAACCATGTGAAGGATCCCAATTGGGTTTGAGGATGTGTCTGTAATTGGCCACTGGCAAGGAAGTAACTTTCCCGCAAACTACAACAGAAATGTATTCTGGTTGAGAGGTCGTAGTCAGGTTTCCGGCAAACCATTGCAACATATTAATTTTCAATGCGAGACGAGTGCTTCTAACTAATTACGGCTATAGGAGTTTTCCTTCAATTTCTTATTTTACCAGGCCGTAGAGTTCAGGTTTTCTAGATGCTATTGGCTGGTGGACGTTATCAAAAATAGCTTGCGCTTTTTCGTTAGCTGAGTTTGATTATTATTTGAGCCGATTTATATTTTTTGCAAATCAAAGTCAATCAATAAGTTAAAAGTAAGGTGTAGAAAAAATAGCACAAGCGTTACTTGGTGGATACAGGACATTGTCAAAAAAATAAAACCCTTATAGGATCATATTATTAATTAATTATTTTTAAAAAATAATAGTTAATAAAGGAAGAGTGATAGTTTCGCCTATTAAGGCATCGTCATATGACTGCATCATAACCAAACTCAGAGCGGATATATAAATATATATATAGCTGATGGAAATAAATGTGGAGGTAATAAGGGCGGTAGTTGGTGCGGTAGGGGCGGAGGGCGAAATGAGCCGGGTGAAGATACGGGGCAACGGCGAAGAGGAAAACATCGTGGGCTCTTAAGAGGGGAGTGATTCGAGAAGAGTTCATCATTAGTAAAATTTCCTTGCTTTTGCCCGTGCATGACGATCTTCATTTTCTCTAGGCTGTTGAGACGCACACCTTTTCCCTCCAAGTGACGGGAAATGAGCATGATGCCACTCCAAAAGGTGTGAAGCATCAATAATAAAGCGCTTTAAATAGCTGAGAGTTTCTTTTGTGCCATAAATAGTCTTAACAAATGTTAAGGTTGGTTAGCTTAAGTCCTTCTTTTCACCTTCTTGTTTGCTAATTTTTTCATGTTTTCATTTTTTCTACCTTCATCTTGCTTTTTCTAACTTCTATCTTCCGTTGCCATTTTCGTTAGTCATCGGACTCCTTACCACGAAGTTCTTGTCGTTCAGTTTTCCTTCTGCTCTCCGGCGAACTGTTATGTCTCAAGTATAAACTTATTCCCTTCTTTTTCGTTAGTATTTTCCGTTGACTTATTTCCACCAACTCTTCGGAAACCTTCTTCACACTGCTGCACCGAATTCTAGGTTTCACAGTGTAGTATCTCCTTTGTCAGTATGTTGATTGAGCTGTCGTAGTAGTAGTAGTTTTGAGGGGAGGCGACCGACAGCTAAGGTCATTTGCGCCATAGGGGATGGATAGGAAAGGATGAAGGGTGGAGAGAAACCCGGCGTCGGCATTAGCCTACTCTTTACGAAAGGCGCCAAGGGGTCCACAGTTTTACGTCCCATCCGACGGACGGCGTACTCACTCAAAGTGCCCTCCACAAAGCACCTCAAGTAGGGATCGAGATACCTCTGAAAAATATTCAACACCGCCGGGATTTGAACCCGCGCCCTCAGGGTGGGAAGCCAGTACGTTAGCCCCCGCACCATCTCGATCCCCGATTGAGCTGTCATATTACTGGGAGAATGAATGAGTTCGTAGCTTAAGCGGAGAACGATCAGGCAGAGGTTCTTCATTAGATCACTTTCTTCATATTTCTGTTTTATACGGCATTTGCTCTTTCAAACAAAAAGTGGGTTGGAGGTATTTATAATATCGCGAGTCTATCCACTCGACCAGTTCTGGGAAATGGTCACCGCGTGAAAACAGTGGGTGTATAAAATGTTTCTAAACGAAATATTTAATTAATTACAGCTGCCTAAAGACAACACGAAATGAACAAAATATCACGACAAAAAACTCCAGTTCTGCATTGACTCCGGATAGCATGACCAATACAATACGAAATTCCCTTTGAAGGAATGAATATGGATACTGGATGTCACGTTCCCGACAATATATTTTAATTCAAGAACATTCTTTAGAAATTTTTATTATTTCCTTTATGAAAACAGTCAGGTTTCCATTGAGATGATTTATAGGCTTAATGTTGAAGATGAGAAGAACCCTTTTATGGCAATATTCTAAGTTGGATGACAAGAGTATTCAAAGTAGAAAAACAAGGAATTCTCTTTATGATTATATTATGTGTGGTTATCTGTTACCGCTGTAACTTGAGTACCTTGTAAATAGCCCAGCATTTTGTCATTTATTTTCCCTCCGCCTGTCCTCAAGAGAAAATGAGAAAACATTGGGAATTTTCTAGATGCCTCGTGAGAGATCCTGGTCTGGCACTGGACAGGCAGGGTTTTTGTCACCGATAGAATGCTTCGGTTAGAATAAAAAAAGCATGGCTCATTCAGCAGTGAATAGTGAGGAGAGAGAGAATCAATCGCCACTTCCCGAAAGAAAACACAGAGCAATACCGCAGAGTGGTAGCACCGTTGTCTGTTCTCCGTCTCTCCTCCCCTGTTTTTATGACTGCCTTTTTCTTGCTTTTGGACATTTCTTCTCGCTCGGAATAGCAAAAAGGACGTTTCCCGTTCTCAGAGGTGAAGCATAAGGAAAAGAAGCATAAAATGGAGGAGGGAACACACTGTGGACGACACGTTTCGCAAATGCTCACTGAAACAATGGACAAATGAGAGGGGACAACATATTTATGCATCGTCATATTTGAATTTTTGTGCGAAGATGTATCTAGTTCTGATGAAGAATGGGCAGTTTTGCTTCCAATAACATATTGGTCAAAATTTAAAACAACCTTACACCTAGTCTCTTGACAAATTTCATATCCTCCTTAGTACTCTATAATATTCGAAGTAGTAGTAGTATTTAGGGGAGGCGACCGACAGCTGAGGTCATTTGCGCCATAGGGGATGGACAGGAAAGGATGAAGGGTGGAGAGAAAACCGGCGTCGGCATTAGCCTACTCTTTACGAAAGGCGCCAAGGGGTCCACAGCTTAGCGTCCCATCCGACGGACGGCGTATCCATAATATGCGTGAAATTGTTGTTCAAGATGAACAGTGATTTTGCTCACCATAGTCTTTCTCAATCAATTTAAATTGGACGCAGAATAAACTTTCTAATAAAAATAAATAGGAATTGAGTGTGTGTAAATTTATGTTAATCATAGAATATATTTGATTAATTTACATGTTTACTTCACTCCTTGCCAAGAATCTCGAACAAAGCTAACCTAGAAGAAAACCTTCATTTTCAAACCATCCAAATGGCCCGAAAACAGGGCGACATACGCGTTTGGTCAACACTCGACGACCATTCATGAAAACATTCTGTGCTTGACCCCCAAAAATTTCACCGTAAACAAAGGAACCTGTCGTTACTAAACAAAAATTGAATTATGAATAAATAATGAATGATTCCTTCAAGCGATATCGATGTGTTTGCAAAATGTGCATTACAGTCCTCATTATTAATCTTTGTCGTGAAACTTCACTCACTCGTATAAAATATTTTTTTTAATTCTGGGAATGAATATTTCACCTAAGTGTTCAGTGCCTTATTTCGGAGTCGTTTGTCTGCTTTACTAATCATTTAGGGTTTTTTTTTAATTCGGAGTGTGTTCTACCCGTGGCTATCATGAGTTAAATTATCGCGTGTGAATTATGGAGCCAACCGAGAAATGTATTCAATGAATATTATGTTTAGTAACTCAAACACTGGCTATTTTCTGTGAAGTGCTAAGTTGATACAAGTCAGCCGGTGGAACTTTCCACCGTCAATAACAATTACACAGCCTTTCCTCCAGGCTGAGTAAGCACTGAGTTAAAACGCGGCTCTACCGCGCGTGTTGGGACTCTTGTTAGTAATGCATTTATTTGCTATTAATCCACTGTGCATCAACCTCCGCACTCGTCACTGCTACCATCTACCATCCTTACTCCGCACTTCAATTTTCGCAAACGCATTAGCGTTTGGAACGCGGGATTGCGCTTTTGTCACCGCGCCATGTGCACGAACGGAAATATTTTGGCGACCGGAAGGATTATGTAACTTTTGGGAGGACAGCGCAGTGGGTCGATCGAAATCAATTTCCAGGTCACCCCTTCCTGTATAGCACCCCACCTAAATTTTCAGAACGCAATAAACCTAAGGGAAGCCGCACGCCCTCTGCAAGTGAGCATTAACTTAATGGAGAAGACGCCGTCGTCATCGGAATTTTCTTCAAGGCAAATCAAATGTTTCCAGCCGCTCGGCTACCCGACCGCTACTCCTGCGAAGAGCGAGGGAGTGGGAGAGGGTGGGGAAAGGGGTGGCGTCTAGGTTAGGGGAAGCCCAAGGGAGAGAATATAAGTTTGTGGGCCGAAGACCTCCATCTCTCTCTCACTCTCCTCCATATCCTGTGGGAATATCAACAAAATTTCTGATGGATATTAATGGAAGAAAGAGGGAGGGATGTGCGTGTGTGCGAGCGCACGTGTGTGCGGTGAGGATGAGCGGAGAAGGAGATTGCAGGAGATGGATGCAGGAGGGTTTACGAGGGAAAATCAGGGGAAATTGGGAGGAGATAGGAAGAGCGGAAGTGTGCGGATAGGCCATGGATGGATTTCTGGAGAGAAAGGAGGCGAGAAAATTTCTCCCGAAAACCTCGATAACGCTCAAAATCATATTCCGTCGGCTCAGCTTTTATTCCATACCACCCCTTCGCACGAAAAATTTGCTCGATTATTTTTCCGACCCAAAACATAAATTTATGGGTTGGTATAAAAGGAAAGGATCCTTTATTTATGGATGAATGGATGTCAAACTGCCAAATACCGAGCTTAATGCGATCCCCTCCGTGATAATCCAAGGCCAGCGGAGTAGTAGGTGTTGCCCAAAAACCTCGCAGCAAAGACTCGTTGAACAGCGAGACACTACTTTCAAGTCAATTTTAAGAGCTTTTAAAGTTGCGTGAACGCAAAGCAGTTTTCCATCTTTGAAAACGACCCTTCAGCCCTTGTCTGCGAGGCCTCGAGGCATTCACTGAAGACTCTGAGGTCATCGTAAATCCGTCACAAGTAGGATGTCAAGTTACTCAAGATGCGAAACTAATATTTTGGTGACAGAAAGGGGAATGATTGGCTAATCACTCATGCGTGAATTTTCATCAGGACATTGGGGAACCCGAGATGTCGTGAGCGTATAGTGAACTATATATTTCCAGTTAACATAGAGAATTCCAACATAAAACATAAATCCACGCCAGAGCAAGAGTTCCAATGACATAGCTCATTCGACTCGGAAGTGTGTCATTAGCACTCGAAGAAACCACTTGAAGGTTTCCCGAACGTACTATGTACCTTTGGGCTTTTATATATGAGAAATAGAAACCATTAAATAAAATATCCAACAGACACTGTACTCGGGGATCTATCTGCTTAACAATTAACTCAACAAGTAAAACCATTAGTTTGTCACATATAAAATCTAATATTGTTGTTATTTCGACAGACAAGACTGGCCGGGTTCCCATAAGACAATCCTTACTATTCGAAGCAACATGTTCATGGGTACATTATCGTAGCATATTTGTTTTTTATATCATCAGTGAATTTTTATAGCAGACGATAAGTTGACAAAAACGAATAAGTTAGTGCAAAATTAATTTGTGAAACTTATGATTGCTACCTTTAATCTGACATTACCCAATCTTCCCACCCAAAGCGCATATGATTTGACTAATTATACCATGGATTTAATTTACTCCTTGGCGGTCGAACCGTGATGAATTAAGTATAGGGCGGTTTTAGACGACTTAAATATATCTTTTCTCCTGGAAAGTTTCGTCCAAACATTGTCCAAATACGTTGTTATTCCAAATGAATTTTTAGGTAGTTTTGTCTCTATTTAGGATTTAAGTATTAAAAAATAATCAGAGAAACGATTTCCAAATCTCAATTAGTGGAGATCACGAAGTAATGCATTTGTGAAGTAAAATGAAATGTAATAACGAAATAGAACTCTAGCTGAGTAACTGGGTGAATTACACTGACAAAAGAAATTTTCAAACCGATAAAAAATGCCTGAAGTTAATAGGTAACAGGGGAGAGGAAACGAAAAAGCATTAAGAATGTAGGGAAATGCAAAGTAGGTTCGCGCATAGTGTTTTTTTTCGTAGCCAACACCCTAATTAATAATCGTCTCTCATGTTCCGAAAGCCTCTTAAGGAGTCTCTTACGTTTAAATCACGGATGAAAATTTGATGTCAGAGATTCATACGAAAGGCTGTGAGATGCCATGCCACACGGCCCTGGGTTTCCTTCGTCAGAGATGTCAAATCTGCAAATCACAGTCATGAAATATAAAAAAGGTATGATTTATCACTATTTCCCGAAGATTTTGATATAATATATAGAGAATAGATCCGGAGGAAAAAATCATGTCACAAAATATTTTGCCTGTCAAATAAGAGCTAACATTATCAATGAATATTGAAGATTCAAGATGCGTATGTATTGGTGCATCAGTGTTTTATTTAGTAAATGAACCGATACAAGGGTGCAATCGGCTACCATACGAACATAGATCAATATATTGTGGCGCTTTATACATTCTTTGACCAGTCTTAAGGTTTGGCAAGAGACTCAAAACTTTTTCCTTTTATGATTTTCAATGGAGTTTTATTTAATTTTTAAAAGGTGTTTTGTTTTAATTAAGATTGTTTTCTGCTCTCTGCGCATTAACAGTTTTTTTTTTTATAAATTAACTAAAACTTATTTTAATGAGTTTATAACTTAAACCTCACATCTTATAAAGTCTTACAGTTTTAAATCCGATTACGAAAGATATTAAACTTATAAGATTTCAAAATGAAGAATGTAGGGGCAGAATTGTTTTTTTGAAGCTTAAAGTGCCAATTAAGTTCTGAGATACTTTAGGAGCAATAGATCATTCAAAGCTAGAGGTTACAAGAGGATGTTTTCAGTAAGCGGCGGCGATTACTTGACTATTCATCGAAATATAAATGTTAATAATTTCATGTCGACAAAAATAAAATACAGAATAAAAATTCCACATTTCATTATTAGTATTTTCCTTTATGTCTACATGAAGGTGGAGTTTCACAAAGTTAAGGGTTTAGTCAGCTTAATATTTTCATTTGTACACAAATAAAAATATCAACAATTCAAACCATTCGTTAACGTTAGAGATATTTTTTTACCTTCTAATTTGAATTTCAAATACTCGGAGATTTAAGTGCTCATTATAAAATAAATTATCAGTGTCTTATTTCATAATGACAAGTTAAAAGTTTATCACTAAGACATAATCATTTCTTTCGCTCCTCATAGGCTGCCATGTTCAAACACTAGCGGCACTGAAATTAGAACCAAATGATAGAAAACCTTGAAAGGAGGCTTCGATGGAGTTTTATTTTTCATTTCTATTTGGAAAATATACGAATTATCTTGATTATTTTTTCCAAATATTTTCTATGAGAATACAATAAAAATTTTTATGTATCATTTCGAAAATATTCCTTGCATTCTAACAACAGCCCCTGAGTGCTGAAATATGTACGCACGTATATTGAAGCAAATAAAATTATCGGGTTTTGACAACATTTCATTTGAACAATCCGTATGCCTTTTAAGGTTACAATTGACCATACTATAATCCTCTGAGAGGTTCAGAGCACACTTTCAGAATGGAGACATTAAAAATAGGATGACTAATTAAAGTAGCTTTCCAGGACTACTGTTTTTTAAGAAAGCTTAACAGAAAAAAACGCTTAGTGTTGTTTTTAATAAACACAATTGAAAGTAGAATAAAACTTCACTATTTAATGAGTAAATACTATATATTTGTCTAGCAGCTAAATTTAGACGCTTTTCAGATATTAATGTATGAAGGAACCACCTACTTTGAAAGTAAACGGGCATGTGCATTAATATCTCAAATGGACGACCTTGTATTTCGAGGTAAAACATCTCAACCGTAATTATAACACCTAAGGTTGGTAGAAATCGGGTATCGAGCTCACCTTATCGAAGCGGCAAGGGAAAATCACACGTCAGAGTAGTTCTTTTCTACTACAGGGGGTGTTTCCTGTCGCCTACTGCTCAGGATGATATTATGACCACAAAATCACACATCATAAGAAGGCTGAGGCTATTAAGATTAACCCAGTTTAGAACCTGACGTATTCGCCTCAAGTGCAAAATGTGGTTCGTCGGATTACATTGTCTCAAGCATCAAAATTTAGATTGTTTCTTTCTTATGTGGGATTGGGATCGGCGCGGTGGCTAATGTACTAGCTTCTCACCTCAAGGCCCTGGATTCTAATTCTGGCGGTGGCAGGATTTTTCAGTGGTATCCCGATCCCTACTTGGAGTGCTATACGGAGAGCACTTCAAATGGAGTGCTTTGGATGGGACTGTGGACACCTGGGCGCCTTACGATGCTGGGGTTCTCCCGACCGTTGCCCCTCTCCTTGGGTACCTAAATGTTGAACATTTTGTAAATAAAATGGATCATTTGGTTCTCAGCAAATTGTAATACAATATAGAATAGACGCTTCATTTTATTTATGCTTTTGAGAAATTTCAGGACCCTATCTTTATTTTACAGGAAACTGATATTAATTTTGTAAATGAACTCCCGGCAACCGATATTCCGAGAAAAAATTTAATTTCTCATTTTTGTTTAGTTAACCCCTTTAATTTTTCTTTATTTTTTTATTAAGTATCACTCAATAAAACATCTATATCACCGAGAAATGCGTCCAGATTTTCGACCGGACCTTTCTCTATAGTGTTCGGTATACGAGTAGTACGTGATAAAACTTAACAAACGCACCAATTCATGTTGTTTGATGCATAGAAAAGGCAGCTTCAACCTCATATTCCTCAAGGTTCAATTTTATAATAGTCCTCTTGCACTAGGCACTTAACACGTCCCTCGTACACATTTCCATTTCATATTTGTTAAAATGATGACGTAACGCTCCTTCGAATTAAGAATAAAGTTATCAGTTCCGCCCAAAATGAAAATATTCTACGGTGAGATATTCCTGATTGATTAAAAATTGAAACTAATGTTTCTCAATTTTAGTGTACAAAATGAACGACAGAAATGATTGATATACGAAATCGATGTCAACTTAATTATCTGCCGATGAATTAATAACTATAACCCATGTCTATTGAGAATTCTACCTCTTAAGAAAGGTTTTCACTTTATATTGGTATTATGGTAAATTAAACGATTCCTGTTTAAAGAACGTCTTTGTCACGGCAGCATGCAATTCCTTTGTATTACACTACCGAAGGCTAATCGTAATATATTGATAATTGGTCTAGTCTACTATTCTAGCTCCACTCTATTAGGCTACTGCGTGATAACAAAGAAGGAATATAACCCTTGCTTGGGGAAAGGAAGTGCGAGGACGTCACAATTGGGAGGAACAGGGAGGCGAGGGAGGAGATTTTACGCGGGTTAGGAAGCAGGGTTTTATGCCTAATAACGACAGTGCGATGGAGTGGATAATCCTCTCAAGTTCGAAGGTGGCGAGGTTCGTCGATTCATGAACAATACGAATTAATTTTCTACAGGAGTCCAAGCTTAAAAAATTTTGTGACCCCTTCTCTTGGGCATTGAATAAAATAAGTGTCAAATGTGTAAATTAATATTTCAAATGCTAACTGCATGCTTGTTATGAAATTTTCAAGTGGTCGTCCAGTAAAATCTAGAAATCAAGAGGGATTGCCAAGTACGCAGCTGTCCCACTCACCCTAACCCTTAAACCTGCTGCTCTCTAATTGACTGCTAATTAATTATTGGGATAGTGATTTTTAGTTTCCGTCGTTGCTTCTTAAATTAAAAATAAGTATCTCACTAACAGTTTGATTTTACAAAAAAAACCTTTTGAAGAAAATAAAACTTAAATATACACGCTTCAGTGGAGGTACAGCTTACATAATACAGCTAGCTCACAAATACACACACTACTAAATGTTAACACGTTAAGCTTGAAACTCCGCCTCGCTCGTTTAGAGATGGGTGTTAAAGTGATCCCCAACTCGAGAGATAATGTGATTTGCTCAGGAAATCAATAGGAAAATTTTGCGTAGTTAATCATCCCGTTTAGTGGAGACATCATCCAGCAAGCGCTGCTGATGAGATCCAGCAATTTTCGGCACTTCGTTTTAGATGCCGTACCTCAAATCCCAAAAGTATTAAAAAAAGACAGGTGAAAAAACATAATTCACGCAGAAAATAATTAAAAGCAGTAGTCCCAAAAACTACTGAAGAGGTATTTCGCTATTGGTGGTTAACTGCCGTAGTTTAGCTTCCTCAAAATAAAACAACAGTGAGTATCAGGATGATGCGGTGGCTAGCGTGCTGGCTACCCAACCATAGGGCTCGGGTTCGAATCCTGGAGACGGCAACTGGATCCTTTTCAGATATATCCTGATCCCTACTTGAGGTGCGTTTGTAGAGCACTTGGAGTTAGTACGCTGTCCGTCGGACGGGAGATAACCTTGGCGCCTTTCGTCGAGTTGATGTGGGTTGTTTCTCTACACACTCCCTCCTTTCCCATCCATCTCTAATGATGCAAATGACCTTAAATCTCAGGTGTCGGCCGCCTCTTATCACTACTACTAGTAATTGAACAGTCCCATATTCTTCCATCCCTTATGCCCGGATTCGATTCCCAGCTCTGTTAGATTGTAAGAGTACTCTAGTTTAGGCGACATGTTATGCAATAACATCACCTTGATTCCCAATCACTTTATTCCACCTGTCCCAAAATATATCATTTAAAGTTTTTTATTTTATTTTGTCCAACCCTGCAAGCCACCGCTAGGGTGTGTGGCAGGGGGTGTATACGCACCAGATTAATTTTAACCCAATTATGTTTGCTCCTAACGCTGTCGGACAACGTTATTCTAATCCCTTGTCGTTCGTGGAAAAAATGACGTCTTTAATTTATCTGTTCTACTCATAATCTCTCTAATTTTATTGATGTGATCTCGCCTACCGTGGTGCGATTGGGGTAGTAAGATATTTTCGACATCATAGCTGAAGAGACATCCTTCCAATTACTCGTAATGCGAAAGATTTAATTTGTAATTTAACCTTCGCTCCGTGAGTGATTCCCAGTCTAGTTCCTCTAAGCTGCACGCGATCCAATTCAGGTATCAATCCAACTTCGTGAGGATCCCATATACTAACAGCATATTATAAATTAGGACTAACCAGCGAAAGATAACACTTCTCTTTGGCCTTTTCATCACATTTACCAAGTACTCTTCTAATAAATTCTATTTTTTTTGTTAGCTTGTCCACATATTACACGCATGTGTTTCACCTAAGAGAGGTCGTGAGTGAGCGTAACGATTAGGCATTTAAAACACATTCCATTTAGGTGTTCCCAATGTAGTAGGCGTTCAGGTGGGAATTGCTCGTTCTTCAAAAACGTATGCCTACGCACTTTTTTAAGTTTAATTCTAATTGCCAAGTGTCGCACCAGCGTTGTAAGGCATTTAGGTCATCTGACAAAGCTGCTGTGTCCTTAGGATTACGGATATCATGGCAAACCATTGCATTGTCGGCAAATAAACGTATCTTACTTTTGACTACAGAGTTAATGTCGTTAACGTAAAGTAGTTATTAAAGAGGTCCGATAACACTTCCCTGGGGAACACCTCAAGTAAATTCTTATGCACCTGAGATAACTCAATCCACGATTGCTCGTTGTACCCGACCATTCAAAAAGTCTTTAATCTAACCAAGGATATATTTTAACCATCCCATATACTTCTCGCTTTGTGAGTGGTTCACTATTAGGTACTTTGTCGAAAGTTTTCTTAAAATCTACAAAGCCGCTGTCCACTGGAATATTGCTCTCTACCAAAAGAAGAATTATCATGAACGAAACGCGCAAGTTGGATATCGCAGGTACTACCCTTTCGGAAATCGTGCTGATATTTCATCAACAACTCCTGACTATCGTTTTATCGTAAGTTTCCTGGTTTGAGTACATATTCGAGATACTATCACGAAAAACCTTCGCAAGTCGCGATGCATCATGGGAACATTTGTTTGCAATATGTCCTCTGAAGTGCTAGAACTACAGCGTCCGTACGTGGAATTGGGACTAACATTTGAAGGAGAATTTGAGCCCATTTTATCCGCAATCCGACCGATAGCTGTGGGGAGGGGGCAACATACGAGGGTCATCCGGAAAGTAGTACCCGTTCGTGAAATAAAGACACAAAAGTAAATATTAACAAACATAAAAAATTTTATTTGAAAGAGGATACTTTAAACTACTTCTCAACATAATCTCCAAGCAAATTAAGGCATTTGTCATAACGTGTGACAAGTTTCTGTATTCCTGCTGCATAGTCCTTCGCCGCCAGCTCATTGAGATACAGGGTCACTCCTTCTTTAAGTTCTTCATCGCTGTCAAATCTTTTTCCTGCCAAAAAGTCTTTAAGCTTTGTAAAGAGATGAAAATCTGAAGGGGCCAAGTCCGGGCTATACGGTGGATGGTCGAAAGTTTCCCATTTGAATTGCTGCAAAAGTTTTTGTGTTATCCCAGCTGCATGAAGCCTGGCATTGTCATGAACGAGAATGACACCAGTAGACAATAGACCTCGCCGCCGATTTTGTATTGCCCGCCGTAATTTCTTTAATGTTTCACAATACGCATTGGCATTAATAGTGTCTCCACGGGCCATAAAATCAATAAGCAATACACCTCGTCGATCCCAGAAAATGGTTGCCATGAGTTTCCTGGTGGACAGAACTGTCTTTAATTTTTTTGGTTTGTTTGGTGAATGAGCATGATGCCACTCCATTGACTGTCGTTTACTCTCAGGTGATGCATAACAAACCCATGTTTCGTCACCAGTAATTATGCGAGTCAAGAAAGAGTCTCCTTCATCAGAATAACGTCCCAAAAACGTCAGTGCTGCAGCCATACGCTTGGTTTTGTGCTCATCTGTAAGCTTGCGAGGGACCCATCTTGCACAAATTTTTGCATAATGCAGATGGTGTTTAACAATTTCATGAACAATTGTTCGAGAAACATTGGGAAAATGCTCACAGATGTCATCAATTGTGACGCGCCGATCGTTCCTCACGAATTCGTCAACTGAGCTCACCAGTTGGTCTGTAATGACAGACGGTCTCCCCGAACGCTCATCGTCGTGTGTGTTCCCCCTCCCCATGTTGAAGTTGCGACACCACCGCCGAACAGACGACTCGTCCATTACATTGTCTCCATACACCTCCTTTAATTGGCGATGAATATCACATGGGCGAACGTTTCTTGCATTGAGGAATTTAATCACTGCCCTCACTTCACAACTGGCGGCGTTCTCAATTTTTTTAAACATTGTAAACAATCACAGAAACAACACAGGCAATGCTAGCGTCACGCAACTTGGCTCAGAGAAGGCAGACAAGCCACTGAAGCTATCTGACCTCGTCCAGCGGCTACTCGCGTCGTCAGCACTTCATGCGGCACGAACGGGTACTACTTTCCGGATGACCCTCGTACTTCAGTCAGCATTTTTAAATGTACAAGGTGAACACCGAAATGTTTGGCTATCAATGATTGCCAAGTATGCCTCAGCAATACTCATTCACCAAAATCTTTTTTCGTTCTCTCCATGGTTAAATATCTTAAAAGCATCTACAACATTTTCCGCTATCTCACTTCCCCGTGGAAATTTCCACTTCACTTGTGTTTGGGCTCATCTGACTTTTCATGCACATGATACCCATCAAGCCCCCTGAATGTCGAGGCAGGATAGAGAGTACTCGGAAGAATTGCGGCGCATGCCCTACATGAAGGTCGTCACCAAATACCTCTGCCATGTTAGGCAACGAAAAACTATTCTAAAATTCATGGTTAGAGAGGTCGTGCAAGCGAGGAAAAAATTGTCATTCTTTAAAGATATTTCTGGTAAATTCAATGAGAATATAACCAGTATTAACTGTGCAATTAAAGAAAGAAAAAATCTCTCAAATCCTAATCTCCTAAATTAATATAAGAAGTAACGGAAGGTAGTACTCACTATTGCTTCTCATCGATGTGAACCGAAACTGGAACGCTTCGAGGACTACCTGGGGGTTGTCCTCTAACTCGAAGTCGCCCGATGTATTCTTCAAACGGTATCGCAAGTTACTCCGTAAAAGCTTCCGTGCCATCGGATGTGACCGATGGCACGGAAGAATTAGGGAAGATGACAGGACACAAGTTGGCAGATGAAATGTGGCGTGCAGAAAGTTGACTGTAACCGCCACAGAGTGAAGTTTTCAATTGTTTCTGGCTCAACTTTGTGGAATTTCATGTAATGAAGAACACTTGGACAATGGAAAAATACATTGTTTTCATGAAATGCAGCGTGAAGTTAATGCCTTCTGCATGATGATTCAAGCTGATGGAAGGTTGACAAAAGAAAAACTACCTTACAACCAATGCCATTGGTTGAAATAATAGTTCCCAGCAATTGAAAAACAGCAGGCGCGGATTATTTATGTTTACTGAATAGTTTTATTTGCATATTCGTCAGTTCACATTTTAAAGTCATATAACTCATATTTACCTCATAATTTTTATATCATGGATAGCTTGTGGTAGATCATAGTCTGACTTTGAATTGTGAAACAAGAAATCTTTGGTGCTATTTTGTGAAGTATTAATATTGGTCGTGCATACTCATTTGCCTCAGCAAACGTCACTCATGTCACAAGTCATTAGATAAATTAGATTTGAATACGGAATTGCATTAAAAAGTCAAAACAACTCAAGAGAAACGTAAAGTGTAAAGATTGTTTTTTCAAATTAAACCTCAAGAGCCTTCTGATGAACTTATTATTCATGTAATGGATATTTAAATGGCAAGCAATTGTAGTTCATTGTGTTTTTATTACATATTCTAATTTGTAGGTTCTCTTTCAAGCAAGTTTGTAGTGTTGAAATTTACCTATATTTTGTACTTTTATTTGTATTTAATGACTCCCTTACCTACGTAATCAGTGAACAATAACACTATTATTATTATCATTTTAAAAGTTAACAACTAGGTTTCCGGTGAAATATTTCCGTCCGACATCTTGCAGGTACTTCATCCACAGCCACAAATTATATTTCGAGCAAAAGTAGCATTTGCACAAAATACCATTTTGTTAATTTTTTTACTTGGTTATATACCGGTTAAGCTAGGTTTTGGATAGACACGACTGCGAAATAAATAATTTGTTTCTCCTGACAAAATAAAATCCAATATCGTTCTCTACAACAACCCCCTCTTCATCTCTGGGTACTTCCTTTGTCCTGCCCAACATCACTATCCTATTCCTGCCCTTTCCTCATATGACTAACATTCTCCCCTTTATTACATTCTTCAACATCCCACTGCCGATCAATATGCTTTTCTTCCGTTTCTCCTGCCGCCTTAAGATTTCTCCCGACAATCCCCTGTTCTCACCCACCATGCCTAGCACACCCCATTTGTTTTCCTTTCTGTCCAGTTCACCTCCACACCCACAGTTCAGAAGTCTCCAATCTACGTCTGTCATCCTGCTTCAGTGACCATCTTTCTGCACTGTGCTTAACTACCCTCATAATCAAAGTCTTTTCTTAACATCCTTACCCAACGTTCTCCCTGTCATCAACTCCCTTCTCCTTGTGAAAGCCTAGTGCAATTCTTCTCCTTACATCCCAACTACTTCGACTTTTTTGGTCCAAAACACTTCTGAGATGCATAAACTGTTCTACCTACTCTATTTTTGGCCCTCTTATTTTAATGATTACTTTTACATGCTCAAAATTATTCTTTAACAAATATTGCAAGGCTCTATTTAGCTGCAATGTAGTGTTCAACCTGGACAATTGGGCATTTATGATGAGCCCTTTTATTGTACCTTTCCTACTCAAATCCATGTATTTATTCAGTGCTGTGCCATTTTATCAAATCCGTATAAGTTCTTAGTTATTCAAGTTTGCCTTCTGTTCAAGCTTTTCGCCAAGGTACATTTTCTGGTAGTAATAATTTCTGTATGATTTTACTAGTATGCATTCTCTTCACATTGTTTATCATGCTTATGTGCAGCTGTTTAAAGTGAATAAACATCCCATTTTCAAACTATTGTGTGAGATTATTTTTATAAACCAAATTTTATGAACTATGGAAGAATCGAAATGACAGTGATTTAAAGAGAGAACAATGTTTGTACACAAAAATTCATTGAAAACATAAACAATTCATTGTCGATAGACGATGGTTTTTCCAATCAATCTTGCTTCTCTCAGCTATTTGTGAGTGCATGAGAGCGATTCTCTTAATTTCTGTTGGACAAACTTCAAATGATTTATTCTCAGCAAAATGCACAAAAAACTGATCATATGCTCACACCCGTAATTCAAGGAGAATATTAAGGTAGTGATATTAGAGTTATCGCACAAGATGAATAAGATCCCCTATCTAACAGGTATCCATTGAATAACCATACTGAATACTTCTTTGTTTTTTGCAGGTTCTAGGATCTTGTATCCCTGATGCTGTAGGCCCAGTTGCAATGGTCACAGAGTTAGGTGATCCACTGGATACCGTAAGATTACTTCAGTTATCCTGGGAGGACCGTTTAAGAGTAAGTTGTACATAAAAGGGAGCAAATAGACACATTATCTTACTGACCCCCTAATCCTTTTCTAATCTCCTACATAACTTCAAGTCAAGGATATAAGTTGCATTTGTTCATTCTAGTATGAAGAAAATTTTATCCTGTAATGATAAGCCAACTAATGAATTGTTTGGGTTTTTGAGAAAAAACTACATATTTTGTTCTTACAACCACAAAGTCAATGGTTATAAAATGTCAAGGATCTTATAATTAATTTAATTGAGAATTCAAAGCAACTACTTTAGTTTAGATTAATATTTAAAAAGATTAGTAGGTTTATTCAAGTGTGATTCCCTTCTGTAGGGATCTAAGAGAAAAATAATTAAAAAAGACAATACTTTTAGCAGCCATAGACATTAAATTTTTAATATATTAGAAATTGAATAAGTATTCAATGGATAAGTACACCTTTATGCAAGAAGGCATGTTTGGTTCAATTAACCTCCTTAAAAACATGTTGCTACAGTTATTCCATCCATTGCATTGGAAATAAAAACAGAATTTATGCCTAGAGTACTTACCCACATAATAAAAATATGAAAGACATTTAATTATAAGTATATTTGATCTCAAAAGCTCCTTGATGGTTCTCATGAAGTGGCCCAACTAGTCTAATTGATAACAGTACGTAGTTAAAAATTGGTTGAAAGCATTTTGGACAGTCACATTGTAATCGTCAAACTAATGGCTGTTTTTTTTCATAATATTTATTTTAGTTGGCCCTGGGAATGGCACGCATTCTTCACCGCTTAGCCCATTCCCCCCTTGGCTCTTTGGCAATGAATGACTTTCGGAGGCAACAGTTTGTCCTTGTTGGTGGAACCACCCTCAAGTTGTCAGATGTTGATGACGTTGGAGTCACAGAGCCCTCTTGCACCAGTGCTGACGATTGTCTGCAACGTTTACCCTCTGAGATGCTGAATGAGTCCTCTGGAGTGGACCACTCCACTAGTCCCTGCATTGAAGGCCGCTGTGTTGGACACAATGAGAAGCTGAACGTGTGGCATGCAGGACGCCACTTCATTCGCCTCTTCCTACCTCTGAGTGCTCCCTCTTCCTTAGAGCCCCATATCCAGGAGCTCTTGGAAGCCTACAAAACTGCCAGATGGAATTCTGAGCAAATATTGGAAGCAACAGAGAGACTAGTTGCCAGTTTCATCTCTGGTGACTACCGGGAAGTGGGAACTGCTGATCATGAGAAACAAAAGCCACCCATCCCAGAGGTGGTCAGTAATGCCTATGACATTCCTAAGGGCCAGGCAGGAAACCTTCAAAGCTTAGGTATGGGAATTAATTGATTGTTGGAATAAAATTCATCAGCAAACACTATAAAATGTGAACTGCTTAATCAATATTTTTTTCATGAAGAACTTCATGCATTTGTATTAATTCTTCATTTTTAAAGATAGTTATTTTCTGTGATTTTGGAATTGATTTAATTTTCAAAATAAATTAAAATTTGCAGAGGCATAAGATGTTTCGCCATTTTTCCAGATTAATTTATTGACCACCACTAAAAAATTGTATAGAAAAAATTTATTCCTTTTGATTAATATTTGTCCGCTTGTGCTGAGAGAAAATTATTCAATGATGAAAGTAATTTATTAGAAATGTGGACAACGTGCTTTAAATGGATTACTAATATAGTAATAGTCATATATTACTTTATAGTTTTTATACACTCAGTATGTTGATTTGAATAGATGGGGTCATATTGATTTAAAGTATCAATCATTGAAGAAATCTGTTTGCTATAAAGGAGAATTATTTATCAGTATTTTTGGTTGATGAAAACAAATTTTCATGGGTTATCCTATTCTATGTGTAGGGTTTGAAATGGTTCCTGACAGTGACCTCCCTGGAATGTTCGATTACCGTTGCCATGACTCAACATCAGCTGTTGGTTGCGTGATTTCTGTGTTCAATGAACTTGAAGCAGCAGAAATATGCACAAAAGACCCTGACTGCAAGGCAGTGGTTCTTGGCCAAGAGCATACATGGACAGGTAAATAAAAGTATTTACTGCTTCAATGAAACTTCTTGGTACACCTATTTTACATCATGAAATGGATATAGAGCATGATTTTGAGGTGGAGCAAGTTGTCCTGACAGGACCTTTTAATACTCATTTGGGGAGTACAAGCGATCACAGCCTTTACCTCACATTGAAATTGTCTCAAGGAAAGTATTACTCAAATTTGCTCAGTTGCACCCAGATTAATCATCTCCTGGATTTTAACTTCAAGCTCTGTGGAGGTATATTGCTCTGCCAACAGTACCTATGCATGAAGTAGTGCTGATTCAATATTTATTTGTTTCAAATTGTTAAGTTATTTCTCATAATACTAAAATATATATTTCATTATTAAATGAAGTGCTGGAAGAGTTCCTCATTTCATGTTTCTGCTAGTTTTAAAAAAGTGATGTACATTCATATACTTTCATTTCTGTGTTGTCAAAGCACCTGGTAAAAATACCAATATAATCAGGAAGCCATTTACATACCAACCCAAATACTCAACTGTTACATAATATGTCTAGATGAAATTTCAAATATTATTGTGCATGAATGATGCTTATACCTCATAGATACCTATTGTTATGAATGCTAGGTTTGAAGGTATTATGCCTCTGGCAAACGTGGAATCTTAGATGAATACATGACCATTCTAAATCTCAATGAGAATAGGTCATACATCACCATCTCTGATGGTTAAATTTTTGTTTAAGTTTTAAGTATTTACCAAATTTATCAAAAATCAATGCATAATAAATAGAAATTTGAGAAATGATATTTTTCCAATTAAAAAATGATATTAAAATTATCGTTTTTAGTTAGCATTTATTTATAGATAATGTTAATGGGCAGTTTATGTGGTTTCGCATATAATTATGCAAAAGAAAACTTTAAATCTGGGAGAAAACTGAGTAATTACCTTGCACAAGTAACTGCAATGCCTTCTTAATCCATTCATTCACATTTCTTAGTCATTGCCGATTTCTAGTTCAACATTTGGATATTCATTATGCTTAATTAATCCACTTAGGTAATATAAATATTTTTTCCAACCTCAAAATATGGTAACAGATCATTGGTTGTGATCTGACAAGATTATTGCCAATTTTTCCCTGAGAATCTAAAGTATAGTCCATGATCATGATTAATTTTTGTTTTTTGAAGTAAAATGAAAAATTTTTAACATGGAGCATTCACATGATGTTCTATATGTGACAAAAATTTGAAGCTTGGGTTTTTAAATAAAGATTTTAAAGTATACAATGATAATGACCCATTCACCTTTCAAATGAATTTTAATTGAGTACATACAAACTCTCATCATGGAATAAACTTGATTGGCAAAGATATAATCCAGAGCCTTTCTTCTCAAAGTTGAAAACGTTTGTAAAAAGTTCTGCTCAAGAGTCTGCTTTGGCTTTCATAATGATATTTCAAGAGATTCTACCTTTTAATTCATTTATTACAATAATAATTGTACTTTAATCAAATAATTTAGTTATACTATGATGTGAGGAATCATCAGTTGGTTGTGAAGGTAAAAAACTACTTAATAACAATTTATTTTTAATCCAGTTTCATGCAGGTAACCTGTGTCTTATTTCTTGTCATAACGGTATTGTGGGGCTCCACTGCTGAATTTTTGTTTGCTTGTGCTATGTCATATAGTATGAATTGCCTTTAGCCTGCCTCCTTTTGCATAACTTGATTTTTTTTTCTTTCATTTTAGGCCGAACAATTGCCATATTCAAAAATGGCTATGGAACACCATCTGTGAAGATGGGATACAGTCTACTCCTGAGGAAAAGGTGAATTGAAAGTCCAATCAGTGATCCTAATCAAAAACCTCAGTCACCTCTAGTCACAGTGGCAAGAAGCAGAATAATAAAATTGTGTGCCTCCTCTGCCATTCATGTGGACTGTGATAAGCATGCCGTGTAAATATGATTTTTAACACGCTAAACATGTGGGGCCAGTGTGGGTGTGGTTGTGTCCATGTGATGTGCTCGTGTATAAAATGTTTCTAAAACCTTGAGTAAATCATGCTTGTGATGATGTATTTTTAATCAGCTATGAAGTACCAAATAGTAGAGTAATCTCTATGATTTGATATTTAGCTCAAGAAATCAAGATAATAGAATCCAAAGTATCAAGAAAGAATTATTAAAATTTTTTCCTCTGGTTATATAGTTTACATCACAAACAAAAGCAATGCTGTAAGTTTTGCAATCTCTTAATTTTGTGAGAGAAATACAATTGCATCTCACATTGTGCACTAATGAAAATAAATTGGTGCATTCAGTAATGCTTAATCAGGAATTACTAATATCTAGCCAAAAAAAAATGGCTCCAAACTTGATGAAAATATGCAATTGCATTCATTTAGTTTTCCAATGTCAATATAATGGTGATGAATGAAGCCCATTACCAATGATGGAGGGATGAGTTAGCCTTGTTGACCCATCACTAACTGTGTCATGTGCAATAATTGATTATTCAAATCATAAGAGATTTCCTTAATTTTTTTTACTTGTACTTGTATAAATGTTTATAAGCATCCTTAGTTAATAATAAACCTAAGTAAATTATTTATTATGGTAACTATCTGTTTTTATTTTAACTCTTATATATTGAATTTCTACTGATCCTATGATCACCAAATTCGTACAAAAAATAAATTCCTTGCATAACTTCTGAAAGACCTATGGCACCCCTCAAGCTGCACCAAAGGTATTTATTAGGTGAGGGATGCTACAGCAACAGACTTTTATCATGAGAGGACACACATACATACAGTATGTAAGTGCATACATACGTGGCACACATATGTAAGTGCAAATAATGTAAACAGTGAGGCAAAGACAAATTTTAGTACATACTTGTATAGGTATCTAAAATGTGCTTCTAAATGACGCTATTCACAAGATCCATGCTTTGATAAAGGGTCCTCAAGAAGCTGCATAAGATTTTGTAGGTAATTTGGGAATGTGGCTTAGCCATATTTTATGAATTGTTAAGGTAATTACCCCCTAATTCATGCTTTCATAGGCTTGTTAACATTACTCCATTTTTAGGATCCAGAGGCTGCTGTAGACTTTATGACAAATTGGATTGCTGTACTGGCGTTTCTAACATGAAGTCTTGTGCTCCATGTAAATAATTAGTACACAATTCTTGCTTCCAAACAACAGACCTTTGAATCCATACTTTAATTTGAGGTCAATTTCGATGTTTATGGATTGGGGTAATTTAATAAGCCAATTTGATTTCTAAAAAACATGCAAGTAGTTAGCACCTCATTGTTAGAGTGATAGTTTTTAAATCATTGCGTTTTCTATTGATGGTAAATTTTTGTTTAAAATTTGATCATCAAAGACTAATGGCGTTAAGGACAGTGAAATTTAAACTAGCATAGAACAAGGTGAGGTTGAGTTACAACATAAAAAATATGTATAATTAACAAAAACAATGAAGAAATACACTCATCCTAATAGGCTGAAGGAGCAAAATGCATATGAAGAATAATAAATTGTCAAAAGAATGAGATACACATCTAAATTCTTGCAAAAAACAAATGGCTTTCTTTTATCAACAAGTAAAACACTTATGTAGGACTCACCGGTTTTATATTTAAAGAACTGATAGGGGTATACAATTTAAGATCCTCCTACGAGCTAGGGTGATTATTAACCTTGAGTCTGTGTGGACAAACAATCAGGAATTATAACACCAATACTTTTTTCGTGCATACATTAACTCTTGCAAAAGATTTTCTGTAGTATTTCTGTGACAATAATATAAAGACAATTTCATGAGATACTACTATAGAGATAACCAACCAAAACACTTGGATCTGCTCACTTTGTTGCCAATAAGTGCTGTAGCAAAGTGAAGAGATGGAACAGACTAGGAATGGAAGTGCAATCTAATGTGGTCATTAATCAAAACCAAGAATTATGGTAAAGAAGTATGGTAAAATTCACTGAGAATTTTTTTATTCCAATGCCATGATTTTAATACAAAGTATTATTATCATGATGAAATGAAACCAAAGGTTGTATATCTAAACCCAGATTTCTCACATACCATAGCTTTCCAACCGAATTATTTTTCACCAATAAGTTTTCTGGGACCATTAATCTCGCTATTCACATGGGAAACCTACTGAAAATTCAGGTCATGAATAGGTAGAATGGCAGTTTTGAAGTACAAACAGCAATATTTATTAAATAACTCAATTAATACCTTAACACAAAGCATACCTTAATACAATCTTTCAAATAATATTTCAACTTTTTAACCTCAAGAAACAATCAATGAGAATACATAAATCTACGGAAGGTAAAAATTAAAATATGCAACAATAGGGAAAGTAGAACTTAAAAAATTAACATCAACTAATGTCAAAATAGAACAACAATGAATATGTAACAAACCTTGTCAAATTATAGCTCAAACACCAACATTATGAGTAATTAATGATAGTCACTAGCTAGCATTAAATACTAAAATTTCTTTACTGAGCAAGACTAAGCAATAGAGCTGTTCCACGCTTTACCCAATAATCAGGCTGTTGAGCACCACTCTTCAATTCGACAGCCACCACAAATGATGGCCGCCCACCACTTCCACAGCGCTCAGGTAAGTAATAGCAAGGGCAGATATATATCCCTATTGAAAATATAACATTAGTCATGATCATACATCAGCAAATAATAATTTTATCTATCATTTAACATAGAAAAATATTCCCCATATGTCCTTACCTCTAGTCTTCTTCTTTAGCTGCTCAACCGGCTTGAAATGTATGACTGGAAGGGAGCATACCAATTGCATTGGTGCAGGTTCAGTCAAGCACAAATGTTTCTTATCCCACCCAGCTCCCTCCAAGAAAATTCCACGCACATATATTCCTTCCTAGACAAAGAAAGAGAACCAAAAGGACTATCCCATGTAACAGAAGTGTAGGTAATGATAATGAGGTCTTAAATACCAAATGCCCTCACAAAAATTAATGCAAATCACTGCAGTATTCATTTACAATTTTAGCAATAAAATAATAGTTACGTACGAACCCAGTCTACTGGGAGCCAAGAAATAATTGTGAAAACCCAAGGCAGTGAGGAATATCCATGAAAATCCATGGCACTGGCAACATGGCACACTTAACCAGACATTTAAAAATGACAAAAACGCTTGTTGAAAATTGTTCTGACTTGGAGCTGACATTGGTGCTGCCTCTTTTGGCTGGCTGATAACTAACTCTTGGCAGATGTCTGCTATGCAAATACACTTGGTTCAATGAACCAATTATTAAACAATAATACACATTGAAGAATAATAAAGTGTAACCTTCCTTCATCATTTTTAATTTGATGATGTCATGTGTTGTGGTATGACCAGTTGTGAATACATGGTAAAACTTCAATTTTGTCTCTCTCAAAGATAGATAGTGAATATGATTAGTTAGACAAAAAGATTGTGAATGTACCTGGAGAAAAACACTTAATATTGACTGGGGATTGGAATGAATTGACAGGCAAAGGGAGATACAGGAGTGAAGTAAGAGAGTACCCAATTCACTCTATCAAAAGCCGTTGCGAAAGCTACGATGCAGGAAATATGTCCTGATTGCATTCTATATTCCTCTCAATTAGTTATCTCATTACTGCAATGGTATTGTACATGCCTCACCCCTTCCTGCACACAAACTGTTCATCCCCTATGTAATCATTTGCCCTGTTCTCCATCCTTTTGTTGATGATCCTTAGAACCACTTTAGCTGCATGGGCAATGAAACTTATTTTTCTGTAGTCCTCACATGATGTTGCCTTTACCTTTTTCAAAATAGGGACTAATGCTGATCTCACAGCCCTCTGGCTGGATTCCATCCTCATAGATGCTATGAATCAGTCCATATAGACTCTTCCTCCCACAGCCTTATTAGATTTAATATCCCTTAATGCCCTTTCTATCTCATCGTCGTTTATGCCTGGACTTCATCCTACACCTATCTTCACCTCTCTTTCTCCTTCCCTTCATGTTCTCTTTCTATGTCTAAGCTGGCTGGCCTAAGTTCTTTACCATACGGTTCTTCTATATATTCCTTCCATCTCTCTTGGATCTTTTCTGTTTCAACTTTTATCTGACCCAACTTATCTCTAACTGTTAACATAGATTATCATTTATAACTTCCTGATAGTGTTTTAACCTTCTTGTATCGTGCACCAATTTCACCCTTCCTCTGAAAACTTTCCATATCTTCGCACTGTGTCTTCCACTATGCTTCTTTGCTTTATTTGTTACGTGTCTCAATTTATTATTTAACTCTTTACACTTTCTTCTTCCTAAGTCTTGGATTCTTGGTCCTTTTCCTATTAACTGTTCCTATAGTTTCTTTTGCGGCTTTCAATATCCCTTTTTTGATATATTCCCATTTTCCCTTGGGTAAACAGGGAAAATGGACTGACAATAGAGAAACATTTTATTTATGAATGAAATGAAAATTATGTTGCCTAGGAAATTATCCTTTTAGCATTATTTAAAAAATAAATATCATAGCATAGGAAGGCAGGGAATAATTTTTTTTATTATTTTCAAACATTAGCCTTCCATCTTACTTGAACTTTTAATTATCTGAGGTAATCTTAGACAACATTGCTCTAGATGATAGAGCATATATTATTCCTTCTCTCATCTAAATGATTCAGACTTGTATTTCCGGCAGATTCAAAAGTTATTACTTATCCCAAAGAAACTTACATCAGGCCCATGTTGCATTAAAGATTCATCCAGGGTGACAATTTGGAATTCCCATGATAAGGAATCCACTGAAATTCCAACCTGTCTAGCAGATGTCTGAAAAAAATTCAAGTTTCAGTGCTGCAGTTTTTTCATTAATCCAATCATCTTTAAACATCAGTTAAAAACATATATACCTGCAAAACTGCTGTTAAGAGGCCTGTAGGAAAAGTAAAAGCCGACAACCAAAACAGAGCAGGAGGTCGTAATGTTGTTGCCCACTGAGCAAAATGCTGTACTCTCTGCACAAGATCCCGTGTCCAAGAACCAAGGAGCTTCATTGATGGATAAGCTTCAGTATTTAAAAAAGATGTAAATGAACATTTGAATTCAGTACATTTTTATGGAGAAAAAGATTTCTACCACTGATTTATTGAGTTAATCAATCAAAAATTTACTTGAGACACCATTTTAAACAGAAAGAAAGTTACATCAACCATCATTCACCAAGAAATAAAGTTGAAAAATATAAAAATTTTATTTAGTCAGGATATAATTTAGAAATAATCATTAATGAAGACAAAGCACATTCCTAAAAATTTAATAATTTCATTCTGGAAAGACAATAAATTGAAGTTACAGGGAATATCAATATGTACCATGATCACACCAAAAACCTCAAATTGAACAGATAATAATAGAGAACTTTCTCTATATAGCATGTCCCTCACTTGCAGCACATACTATCCTTTCAAAAATACTTCTTTTGAATTGGCAGATTAAATCTTAAAGAAGACGGTTACCACAAATCAGAGGGTTTGGATTTGCCATTTAGAATAAAGATTTTAAAACTGACTATAAGAATTAGAAACATTACTTCGGTAGATAATTAAAGAATAATTTAATCAAGAAGAATGAAGATGAAAAAATTGTAAAAGGGGAAGATATTTTCATTTAGAGCAGAAAATATATGGAAAAGTACTTTAAGATATGATTTTCACAAGAAGAAATGCTGAATAATTATCAAATACACTATGAACATGATTGCACACTGATGAACACATGTGCCTACTAAAAAAGTCATGTCCTCATAAAAGTTTTGTTTGAATAGTTAAAATCAAGCAATTTTATGAACGTATAATGAGCATAAAAAGAAAACTACAATTAGTGCCTGCATTTTTAAAGAGGTTCCAGCTGGATCTGGGGAACTTTTCTAAGAAAATATTTGGGCAAAATTTCTAGAAAAATTCGCAAGAAATCTCCCAGATTGGAAATTTCTTTTTTTCCTATTGCCATGAAAAAAGTCCTCTTCACTGAATTGGTAGAATCCTTTGAATACTATTTGATACTCAGATGGCTTTAGGTTCTGCCAAGTTCCTGTCTATGTGATATTATTTCCAAAATCAAAATTATAAATTCAATTGCACAAGAAGTTGCCACAACTAACCAAGTAAATGAATTGAACCATAACTATGAATTGCTTTAAGCTATGACAGGAATCACTTATGATAGTATTAATGTAAAGTATTTTATTAGCTTGGCTCGATCAAATTAACATCCACTATGCATTAAAAAAGACTTTAATTAGATAATATTATTTATACATGTTATATATATATATATATATATATATATATATATATATATATATATATATATATATATATATTTTTTTTTTTTTTTAAGTAATCTACCGGTTAAGGTAGGTTTTTGGACTGACACAACTACCAAACAAATATTTTATTACTCCTAACAAAACACAAAATCAATCATCCTACTCTATATCAGGTCCCTCTTCATCTCTGAGTACTTCCTTCCTCCCTTCATCCCGTCCAACAACCCTATCCTGTTCCTTCCCTTTCCTCTTTTGCCCAACATTCTACCCTCTATCACAGTCTTCAACATCCCACTGCCGGTCAACACCCCCTTCATCCACTTTTCCTGCCTCCATAGGATTGCTCCCAACAAACCCCTCTCTTCGCCCACCATACCAAGTACTTCCTCATTTGTTTTCTTCTCTGTCCATTTCACCTTCTCCATTCTTCTCCACACCCACATTTCAAAAGCCTCCAATCTACGTCTATCCTCCTGCTTCAATGACCACGTTTCCGCTCCGTACATAGCTACGCTCCATATCAAAGTTTTTACGAGTCTTTTCTTAACATCCTTACTCAGAGTCCCCGTCGTCAACTCCCTCCTCCTTGTGAAAGCCTCTTTGCCTAGCGCAATTCTTCTCCTTACGTCCCTACTACTTTGACCGTGTTGGTCCAAAACACTACCGAGATACGTAAACTGTTCTACCTGCTCTAGCTTTTGCCCTCCTATTTTAATGTTAAGCTTGGCCTTTTTCTTTCTAGAAAATCGCATAACCTTTGTTTTATTAATATTGATTCTCATCCCATACCTGTCGCACTGAATTTACAATTCACTAAGCAATGCTTGCAGCCCCTTGGCTGACTGACAAACTAAAGCTTGGTCATCAGCAAACCTAACTGATTTTACGAATTCCCCGCCCACTTTCATTCCTACCTCGAGTTCTTCCCATGCCTCTTTGATCATTTCTTCTGCGTACAGGTTGAACAGCAACGGTGATAATGGGCAACCCTGCCTTACACCCCTTCCTAACACTGCCCATCCTGACTCCCCGTTTCCCACCCTCACCTGAGCAGTCTGAGACATGTACAGGTTGCGGATTAGCCTCCTTTCCCTCCAGTCTATTCCTATTTTCTGCAATATACTCATTAGTTTTTGCCAATTTACTCTATCAAACGCTTTTTCGAAATCTACGAAACAGGCAAATACCTCCTGGTTGTGTTCCATATTCCTCTCGATTAATAATCTCATTACTGCAATGGCATCACGCGTACCTCTCCCCTTCCTAAACCCAAACTGATCATCCCCTAAGTAATCATTTGCCCTACTCTCTATCCTTTTGTTTATGATCCTGAGAACAACCTTAGCTGCGTGGGATATCAAACTAATTGTCCTATAGTCCTCACATGACGTGGCCTTTACCTTTTTCGGAATAGGAACTAAAACTGATCTCACAAAGTCTTCCGGCCAGATTCCCTCCTCATAAATACTACGGATCAGCCCATATAGCCTCTTCCTCCCACATTTTCCCAAGCATTTCAAAAGTTCCACGGGAATGTTATCTACCCCCACGGCCTTATTTAGTTTCATCTCCCTTAATGCCCTTTCTATCTCATTGTCTAGTATGCCTGGACCTAAGCTATCTTCCTCTACGTCATGTTCCTTTTCAATGTCTAACTTTGTTGGTCTAAGCTCTTTACTATACAGTTCTTCTACATATTCCTTCCATCTCTCTTGGATCTTTTCTGCGTCAACTATTACCTTACGGGCCTTATCTCTAACTGCTATCGTTGATCTCCCTTTCTTACTTCCCGATAAAGATTTAACTATGCTGTAAAGCGCACCGATTTCCCCCTTCCTCTGCAGACTTTCCATATTCTCGCACTGCGTCTTCCACCATGCTTCCTTTGCTTTATTTGTTGCCCGCCTCAATTTATTGTTCAATTCTTTGTACTTCATTTTGTCTAATTCTGTACTTATATTCTTCCATTTTCGCCGCTCATCCATTTTTGTAGTCATCTCATCCGTGATCCATGGTTTACGAGTCCTTTTAGCATTAACGGTTCCAATAGTGTCTTTTGCCGCTTTAGACAACCCTTTTTTGATACATTCCCATTTTTCTTCAATAGTACTTAGCTCTTTACCGTCCTCCATGATTTTCTCTACCGCCTGTTTGTATTCCTTTCTTTTCAACCCATTTAATGCTTCTACATTCCATTTTCTAACTCGCCGCCCCTGCCTTATCTTTTTAAAGCATACGCTACATTTCATAACAACTAAATTGTGGTCTGAGTCCGCATCCGCTCCCGGGAAGCTGTGGGAATTTATCACACTGTTCCTAAACCTGTGTCTAACCAGGATATAATCTAGCTGATATCTTCCCGAGTCACCTGGCATTTTCCATGTATACCTGCGTCTTTTGTGGTGTCTGAACCAAGTGTTGGTGATAACTAACCCCTGTCTCCTGCAGAACTCAACTGCTTTCTCCCCGCGGTCATTCCTCGTGCCTAAACCGTAGTCCCCCACCTCATCACCATCTCTTCCTTCGCCTACTGTCGCATTCCAATCCCCCATCACTATCAAATGTTTCCCTGCAGGAACACATGCAATCATGTCCTCTAACTGATCGTATATCCTATCGACCTCTTCTTCCTTATGGTTGCTCGGTGGCATGTATACCTGGATAATAACTAAGTTCGTCGGTTCTGCTTTTATCTCCACTAGTAGTATTCTATCCGTTACCTGCTCTATGTTGACTACGCTTTTTCCTACCTCTTCATTCTTCATACTATGGCAACCCCTCGTTGGCTCTCGTCCCCACCGCTGTATATTATTCTATACTTATCACTCCAGTAATCCCCGCTATCTTTCCATCTCACCTCGCATAGACCTAAAATATCTATATTTCCCCTTTCCATCTCTCGCTTAACATTCTCCAATTTCCCCGTCCTCATCATTGTCCTAACATTCCACGTTCCTATTCTAACTAATTTGGTCTTCTTCTCCTGCGTCTTCTGTCCTGCTGCTGCTGGTTTTCCCTTGCAAGGGTTTCGTGGGATGACGACCGCAGAAGCCTTGCCTCCCCCGCTGCCGGGCACGACACACGGCCGATTGGGCCGAGCCCCGTGGTTGCCAGGACTCAAAATATCTCTATTGTCCATCACATTATTCTTGGGAATGATAATTGAGGTGGTTTCCCGTTGCCTTCCTCAATAGTGTTTTTAACGTGACACCATCACTTACTGGCCGCCCCACTGGGGTCAGACGCCATTGCAGCCGCCTCACTGAGGAACAGACGCTGCGTGGACTACCTTTCGTCTGGTTCCTAACCTTCGACCTATCTGGCATGCGTGACCCTACCAGGAGCAATTTTTATTACTCCCGCCAGTACAGCTCTAGGGGTCATCAGAACGCACAAGCCCTTCCACCACGTCAAGGTTGTAGTCCGGGGAGGGATATATATATATATATATATATATATATATATATATATATATATATATATATATATATATACACACACACACACACACACCAGATATGTAATATATTCCACCAATAATGACTCAGTAATTGTGTGTGAAATTAAATTTTTTTTCTGCCTTTCAATGAAGCACTTCATGAGATATCCATGTACTGCACTCTGAGGTAATGTTGAAATTTTGCTAAAACTATGTGTTTTAACACTGGTCGGGTAACGATGCTCCATAATTGGCAAGAAGTATGCAAAACACACAGTGAAATGCAATATTTGAAGCTTGAGGTATTTTGAACAATTCATCAACAACTTGTAAACACTTTATGTAGGTAATCAATTAAAGTAAAGGACTTATATGGATCACAGAAAATTGTGTTCTTGATCTATGATTCCCGGTGAATTTGAATTTTAAAAAACATCAGCTAAAAACAATAAGCAAAGAAAAAACATTGACCTGATTGGATGCCATTTAGATGTATAACCCAGACATTTGACTAACTAAAAGGGCCAATGTTTTAATGTAAAAATTATTATGAAACATTTGGGGGATTCAATATATGACATTCTTGAAACTCTTCAGTCATTTCACCTTATTTAAGTGGACCAGTTCAGATGCAGTAATTTGAATTTGGTATTTTAATGTTGATTATCTCTTTACTTAATGATTTTAAAGCATTTAGGATGAAAACATGACAAGCAAATACAACAGAAAATAGGCTTTTCAAAAAAATAATACCATTTTTACAAGAGCTACGCATGTTTATTTCCGTAGAGGATGACATCTTGGAAATTAAATTCATAGCATCATCTTTTGGGGCCATTCACCTCATTCGTAAAAGGTATTTTCCATTCAAAAGAGAACTCTCAAAGCAATGTTTGGCATACCATATTGGCCTTGAGGTCGACCATTATTTAAATCTTAAATTGATTTGGCATGAGAGTTATATTGTCCCTTTGTGTAGTATAAAATCATATTTTCGCGTACATTTTGCAAACCAACAGAATGCTCACAGTACAGGTCTATAAAGTGATTTAAGGAGGAGCGGGTAAGGAGCAGAGAATACTGTAAGTGAGAGGAGGATAGAGTGCATAGATGATGTTAATGACTTTGGAAAGGAATTTGAGAGTGCGTGGTAGTGGAGTTTACAACTGGAGTTAAAGACATTAGACCCCGGGGGGTTAGGAAGTAAATTTGGCAGTGATGTTTTGTGGTTCCTAATTTTATCTCACATAAAACCTTCATCTTTTGTATAAAAGAGCAATTTTAGTCATCCTAGGCACATTGGCTAGGCTAATTCATCAATCCTTCACCCTGAAACTAATGTTAAAAATCAGCAACTCTAGGCAATACACAAAGGGCTGGACTTAAAAGGTTAGGAGAAGGGGGCCCTTATCCCTGTGTATGTGCCACTGTTAGGAGCACAGGAAATAACAGCACCAATATAAGGAATCACAGTAACCACATAGTGTAACACTAAAGCAACAGTGAAAAATAGTGAATCAGAGATATTTGCAGCACGATAAAAGCTTCTACATTTTTTCCAGAACAAAATAGTTATGATACAAAATATTTAACTAGGATTAGGAATATTTTTAAATAATAGGTCAATTATAAATTATTTCCCTGACACTGAGAATCGTATCTGATTAGAGTTGAAAATTTCAATTCACCATGACAGATTATCTACAACACACATATTTTTTATTTTTCTTGTTATTCACCATTTTTCATAATATCATTATCATTCATTATTTATAATGAACTTATATTTTACTGCTACCTTTTAGCCATGCAGGAGGGACACGTCCATCATTCATACAAGTATACATTTCCTCTAATTCAGCAGACATAACTACAATGCCTTGGATCCCCTTTTGTAGTTCTTCTACTGAAGATTTTATTGATACCAGCAACACATTGTAACGCTGAATCTGTGTATAAATATTTTAATGAACCTGTAATGTAATCTTGCATGCATGTAAAAAATTAATTTAAACTAAACTTCCCCACAGACACGTGTTCAAAGCAAGCCATCAGTTGCATTGCACCTATATTTTCTATTTTAGAAATTATTACAAAGTGATTGTTCCTGTTACTGCTGAACCTTCTACTATTTAATTTCAATTTGACAAACAAATGCACATTCTATGAAAAAATCTTTTGGCCCTAAATTTTCTTACAAGGAAAATCTACATATTAATAACAAAAACCAAATTTTAGTTATGAAATAATCTGACAATCTCTAGCAATAGAAAAAGGCAAAGGAGGAGAGGTCAGGGGGAGGAAGGAATGATCTATGCCCTTCCCTCCTGAAGATTAAAGAAAAGGTGGTCTCAACAATAGCAAAGTATTCCCATCTTCAAAAAGACTTTTGTGATGATTGTGAAAAGTGCAATGGGAACCCTATTCTGCAAATATAGCAAAATATGGCTCCAATTTCCTATAAGGCATTGCAAATATTCTGCAACAATAAAGCTCAGATATTTTTCAAAATGTGAATTAATTAGGGAAATGTTGGCAATAGTCAAATCTCACCGCAATGCTGCTGATGCTATTACATAAGATATTTTCATTTCTGTCCATGCCTTTTCAGAGGAAATACTAGTAGAACTTGAGCCACCCAAAATAGTGCAAAGCCAGCAGCCCCATTCAAATCCTGCTCCCTGACATATAGTATAGAGTACTGGAAACAACTCAAATTTAATTCCTTGCCTGGATTCATTTATACCAGCAAGAAGAGATTTTTAAAGGGCAAGGCACCAGCCTCTTTCCTATTATATATCTTCATCCCTTCCTATTGCTAGAATTAGCCATTGAAACTTTAAAAAAATAGCAAGGTGTTTTGCTAATTTTATGAACTGGACAAATCTGAAGTTGGAGCTGAATTTTGATTAAAAGAGTGGAGAGAAAAAGATCTTGATCAGCAGGTGTTAGCAAATTCTCACACAATCTAAATAGCACAGAGATTCCACTCTTCCTGAAACTTCATTTGGTCAATGCCAGAGTTTTTCTTCTTGCTCTTCCTTGATGTACCTGTTCAAACATAAATGTTTGTGCTCATTCACTTACCTCTTGAAGTAAAACAACCATCAATGGGCTTTTGTCTTCACCCGTTAGCTTATCAACACTCTCATAATCAATAGGTTCTGGTATTTTAGCAAGTACTTCTGAAGCTGTCTGTGTTACCTAAAATTGTAAAAGCGATCAATAAATCCTTTTGAAAACAGACAAGAAAATGAGTCCAATAGTCACAAGCATTTGACTTTGTATTCATTTTAAAAGCATGAAAAAATGACACAAAACAAAATGTCAATAAAGAATACCTTATCTTCTACTTTTTCATCTGCGTTATCTACCGTCTGTACTTGGAGAGAAAGTAAGGTGTCAAAAAGGCACCTAGTTTCAGTGATAAGAGAGGTTATGTCAGCATTAGTGTGTTGACCAAACACTTCAGGGCGATCTACATTTGGAAGAATTACAACATAATCCTTGTAAGACTGTAGAGATCCGTCCCTTGGAATATAGTATGTTGGTAAACTGGATAACCTGAAGAAATTGATAGTAAATGACTTCAGCCAGAATTTCCTTATTAAGAAAAATGCAACTACTTCATGACAGAGTTGATAGGAAAATTAACACTGAAATTCACTTCAACAGTCCTCTCATTTTGCTGCATTCATGAGAATACATTCACCACCTAAATACTGGTGTGCATTACTACAGGTGTGCTGAAAAAGTTTTTAAGCCAGGTACCATGGGTACACCTCAAATTGTCCAACTTCAATTCCATTGAATGCAACTCTATGGTGTGAGTACCCAGACATATTTTAGTTACAAAGGACAGGCAGTGAATAGCTTGATGACTTTTGAGATTAATACATCTTCAATTGGCTGATGGTACATGCAAAGTTTCTCATCAATATTTATATTTACATTACATTTAAAAAGAAAATTTAGCAGCCACTGGACTACATTGAAAATTATATTTTCCAACAAAAATATCTGGACATAAAAAAGGCATCTTCATTTAGGAGACTGTAGTCACACAGTAAAAATGAATTTATGTTCATATTAATGAAATGACAAACTTGTCAGTTTTTACTATAATATTTAATAAAATAACAACTTGTTTTAAACATTGCATCATTTTTAAAATGAATTGCTAGTTTGGGCTTGTCAGAAAAATTTCAAATGATGGTCCAAAATATAATAAAGCTAAGATGTAACCAAACCTCACCATACTCCTTTACTAAAACCTCATACCTCTCACCCAAGTCCAGTCATAATTCCAGAGACTACAGGTGAGAAAAGTTGAGCACCACCTATTGCTCAGATTGACCAGATGTAGCCAATATAGGCACTGATTCAATCCACCCAGGCCACAATAAGATTACAGCAGCTTAACTACAGTTTGATTGGTTCAATTATATGAATAGGTTAATTTTAATATACTACAAATTTAAGCATATGAAGCCCCTCTAATGCTCGATAACAAAATACTCAACTTCCTTTAATCTGCACAGGAGCCAAACCCCTAATAAAGCCAAGTAAAAGGAAGAAATGGTTTGCCTACCTGTATTCATTATGGTCTTGTCTCATCCCTACTAAAGTTCATAACATGTGTTATGAGAACTAATCAAGAAAGACCTCCCTCTGCCAAATTAACTTTTAGTGTTCCACTATGGAAGTATTAATAACATAAAGTAATACAAGTTGGATACAGAGTTCTTCAGAAATGCATATAAAACTCACCTGTAATTCTGGCTGTTTAACACTTCATCATTGAAATAGTTATTAATATACGTAAAAAGAAGTCTTCGATCCCAATCATCTGTCACATGGCCACCATAATTGACCCCAGCAATTAAATATTTCAAAGCATCCCATGGAGTTTCAGGATACTCATTCAAATATAAGGACAAAAGGCTTTCGGATACCTGAAAATATATTTGTGCACGAAGGATCCATAACAAAATAAACATTCAATTTTTTTGCAACTCAAGAGTGGTCACCTAAAACTATCACCTGACATTATTTGGTGGCATGCATGCAGCTAAGCTTCAATTTTACACTATGAACGCAAGCTCCAAATTGAAAGTACGAGGGTCATCCGGAAAGTAGTACCCGTTCGTGCCGCATGAAGTGCTGACGACGCGAGTAGCCGCTGGACGAGGTCAGATAGCTTCAGTGGCTTGTCTGCCTTCTCTGAGCCAAGTTGCGTGACGCTAGCATTGCCTGTGTTGTTTCTGTGATTGTTTACAATGTTTAAAAAAATTGAGAACGCCGCCAGTTGTGAAGTGAGGGCAGTGATTAAATTCCTCAATGCAAGAAACGTTCGCCCATGTGATATTCATCGCCAATTAAAGGAGGTGTATGGAGACAATGTAATGGACGAGTCGTCTGTTCGGCGGTGGTGTCGCAACTTCAACATGGGGAGGGGGAACACACACGACGATGAGCGTTCGGGGAGACCGTCTGTCATTACAGACCAACTGGTGAGCTCAGTTGACGAATTCGTGAGGAACGATCGGCGCGTCACAATTGATGACATCTGTGAGCATTTTCCCAATGTTTCTCGAACAATTGTTCATGAAATTGTTAAACACCATCTGCATTATGCAAAAATTTGTGCAAGATGGGTCCCTCGCGTATCTCAATGAGCTGGCGGCGAAGGACTATGCAGCAGGAATACAGAAACTTGTCACACGTTATGACAAATGCCTTAATTTGCTTGGAGATTATGTTGAGAAGTAGTTTAAAGTATCCTCTTTCAAATAAAATTTTTTATGTTTGTTAATATTTACTTTTGTGTCTTTATTTCACGAACGGGTACTACTTTCCGGATGACCCTCGTATATTGAGGCGTGCTTGTAAGATATTATCACAGGCTGTTACTGTATATCTAAGTTTCCCTTTTAATCAAAATTTTACAGAAAATTGGAATAACCAATCCTCTGCTTCCTAATACATACAGTAAACACAATGTCTCTCATGCCTAAAAATGTTCATAACCCAAAAACAGCCATTAGGGATGTTGTATCACATCAATTGATATCTACAGAGGTTTTAAAATGTTGTGATACATTTAATAACATTTTTGTACATTAATCCCCTAACTCTCCTCATCTATGTCAGCCACTGGTTTCAAAATTTTTCAGACACCTTAAGGCAAGGGCAAAAAGTTTATCAACAAACTCTGGAAATTGACTTATGAAGGGGCAACTTTGTTTTTGTGACAAAATTATCATTTCTGAAGTTAATTGCTAAATAAAGTTTTTCTCTATCAGCATTTAGTTTTATAATCTTTATCTCAACACGATATTCTCCTAGCAATGGAGGTGTCAAGGCTTTCATTTGTACCCATCCCAACCGCCTTATTTCATCAGAAGTAGAACAGATCTATGTATTTCTGCCAAGAATAAATGAAGAAGGAAGAAATCATTTTTCTATATTCAATTTTTTTAATGCATTTGAACTATTTGTCTTGAAGATCATTGGTAAGTTTCTGCAGTGTAGATTTGATGAACTCTCCAGGTTTCTGGGATTTTCACCCAGTTTGTTGACATAGATTAACAACAATTTCCCCAGCATTCTAATTGGTGAAACCAAAGGTTGTCCACCAAAGTCAACAAATAGAGTGAAAGCCTGATGCTTATGTGACTTCAAGTTGATATCCAATGCTATATTTCATTTAAATGAGCCCTCATTACAGTTGAGCAGTTTTTCCAGCCAGCATTATTTTACGCTCTTTATGGACAAGTAATAGAGCCCAAAATAAATTTATTAACCCCAAGTGGTTCTTTTGTTAAAAGTTTTTAACATCATAGAACCTTTCTTCCATCATTAACCTCCAGAATAGCAATGCAAAATTACAAAATGTTTTATTACAAGTAAAAATGGAATGCTACCAGTATACTTTATTTAAGTATTTTGCCAATAATACACAGAAAACGAGGGCTTCTTGCCTAATGTAATAATACACTACAAAAATTATTATTGTCCATATATGAACATATTAAAATACATAATTTATTCCCCACTGGTTATGAAAAGGCTTTCTTTGAACAGCAACATAAATGCATCATATGTGTAAGAATGGAAATGCTAAATATTTTTCACCAATCTTAGAATAACATTATTTAACCAGTAGTTGACCATTTAAGGTAGTTTTTGAATGGACACAGAATATACAATGGCACAATGATACACTTCTTTACCTTTCCTAACAAAACACAATTTGAAATCCAACACTACAATTAACCTTTCTTTAATTCCTCATCCTACCTTTATTCTCTCCAACAAGGCAATTCTTTTTTCCTACCCCTTCCTCACAAAGCTAATGCTCTCCCCTCTATCACAATCTTCAACATCTCATTGCCAATAAAAATACTCAGCATCCACTTTTCCAGCCTCCTTCACACCTCTCCCAACAATCCCCTCTCCTCCCGCACCATACCTACCACTTCTTCTTCAGTTTCCCTTTCCATTCATTTCACTTTCTACATCTCCGCACCCACATTTCAAAAGCCTTCAATCTAATCCTATCATTCTTTTAATTACCACAGTTCCACGCCATACAAAACCACTCTCCATTTCAGAGTTTTCGCGAGCCTTTTCCTAACATCCTTATTAAACGTTCCTGGCGGGCCACTCCCTATAAAGCCACCTCACCAAGGAACAGACAATGTGTGGACTATATTTCTTCTGGCTCCTACCCTTCAACCTATCTGGCATTGCTGACCCCAACAGGAGCAATTATAATTTGCTCTCCTGTTGTCAGTACAGCTCTAGGGTCATCAGATTACATGACCTTCCACCAAATCTAGGGTTTATTCCATGATTAAAAAAATTAAATAATTTTGTTTCATTCTTTTCACAAAATTACAAAATGATGATTAACTATATATGACTAATTGTCAGACGTTACCAAGCTGCAGAATATTTGGGAACAGTGTAAATATTCTAGGTGCATTTGCACAGGCATATTAAGTTGTTCGTTTAAAGTGATCATAATTTCAATGCAACAATTTCAGAGAGTAAAAATCTTTCGCCTTGAATCCCGGTCAAGGTGAATGATTTTCAGACTCTGAAAGTGTTGCATTGAAATGCACATTAGCGAATGACTTCGTTTAAAGTTACTGTTGCAGCATCTCCCACAGTTTCTTTGGTCTTAATTTATTGAACCCAGTACTGTTCATTGCTGCATCTGGACAGTTTACACAGTAGTTATGAATATGCTGATGAATATTGTTACTATAAATGTGTAGTTCATTTAAAAATTTCATCAAAGTAAACTATTTACAAGCTCCTAGATGATAGTAACAAAGCCACATAAAATGCACTCATCTTTTCTAGTTCTAAATTCTTACTTCATATTTATTCATTACTGGCATTCTTGTCATTTCCTGTCAGATTTATTAAAGCAAAATTCTAAATATTTTCACATAATTACTTACCTCAAAATCTGAATCATTAAAACTATATGAAACATTCCATCCCAACTGTTGAAACTTCTTTCGCTCAAGCAAAATCGAATGAAAGAAGCATAATGAAAAAAGAAGTTTCTTATATTTCTCAGGCCTTATGCAGGCAGAAAACTGCACATCTGTAATCAGCTGGTATAAACGTTTCATATTTGCCTTAAGGCCCTGAAATGAGCAAAATGATAATATTCAATTATGGATTTTAAACATTCAAATGTGAAAAGGATTCAAATGGTATATGTGAACAAATGGGTGCGTGAGCATTACACAAGAGAAGATAGCCAACCTTTGGTGGCTCTGTAGTCATTTTTGTTGCAGCTTGAAGAATTGAAACAGGAAAATCAGGATGGGGACTGGAACTCAGCCAAAGCCTTTAGGAAGAAACAAAGTGTTTTCATTATTTATGAAACAGTTTAAGCTTGACATTATGAGTGTTCACAATCCCTAAATACAACCCACTATTGTAATCTTTCATCATTATGATTCGTGATTTCATAGTCACTTATGAACTAATTCATACTCAATTATTACAATCATCTAAATCAACTGCCCAATCAATTTCTTTTAATTTATTGTAGCTTCTGTCCAGGCTGGCATAATTAAGAACTTCTGGAAGTAATATTTTAGCTGACCAAGACCAAGACTAGTAAAAAAATTATAGATTTCCCACAGCTGTGAAATTAACAACAAAGGGAAAGAGTCTGTGATTATTCTATAGAATTGTATGTTTCTCCCATTTTTTCCCATTCATATGTCAACTCATCCCTCCTAAAGATTATGGCTTTGGGAATCATCACAATGATTGCAGGCAAGATAGTTTTAAGAGAATTATTTGAACATGGTGAATATACGGGTATTGCTTGCCTGCCTCAAAGACTATACATTGCTGTGTGTTCCCTGGCCAGGTGATGGATGAAGATAATTTACTCTCTGTACTCATTACTGAAGGCTGAGGTCATTGGTTTTTCAAATATAGTTTTGCTGTTGAATTTTACTCACCTAAATCTAGGGTTCACATTTGAATTAGGTAATTCTTCAACAATTTTGTCTAATTCTGGCATCCAACTCATTGACAAATGGCAGTTTGCTAAAAACACCCAGTTTCCTTCTTGCATGCCAGAATGTATCAGCCTGTTCAATTAGAAAAGTGTTTTCATTTTAATTCTTACAGATATTAAATGATCAATTAATCAACTGAACAATGGAGATAGTGAATGATGAATTTGCTAAAGAGGGAAGAGTTCTCATTAAAGAAAGTTTCAAAAATATATTGCTATTATTGTGAATTTAACTAATCCTTTAGTAATAAAACATACCTGGTGGCAATGGGAGCTTGTCCCTGCCCTAATGAAAGTGTGTCTATATTTTTATCCATCCCAACACTCTCAGAAAGCTGAATCAAAGCAGTGGTAGGATCCACACCAGGTGAAAGAACAAATATCAATGGTGACAGTGCATTGGAGTCATCAAGTACGGCATGCATATCAAGAACAGGTGGCTCAACATATAGCAATCCCATGTTTTTAGAAATAAAGCTAGTAGCACAGAAAGATATTCTGTCAGGCCTCAGGGAACGCACAAACAGCATCTGTTGGAATTCTGAGCAGATTTCACCCCATTGTCCTTGGTTCAAGTAAAAGACCAAAATTATCAACTTAACACCTGTATGTAAATAAGTGATTATTCAAAAGTACTAAATATTAAATTATTAATGAAATTGATTAAAAAATCAAAAGGATAGCCAATTAAATGAAATAAATAATTTCTCAATGGGATGTAAAAATATCCCAGAGGACTCAGTTGGGAAAGAGAGAGAAACACTTCTTAAATTTATTTAAGAAATCAAATTCAATTTGAATTTAAAGATGCAGTAAAAATTAAAGCAACTGGAATCCTTCCACAAGAAAAGTAAGAATTTTAGGACATTTTTGCAAGTACTTCCACGTTCACTGCTAATTTTTCATCACCTTTGGTAAGGCACACGGAAAACAATTTACTACATGCAAAAGCTCCCAGTTCTAATACACAAAAATCTTAATAACCACGCAAAATAATGGAAATTTACTCAATGAATTTCTTCTACTCGGAGCAACATTAAAAATGCGATTAAATTAGTTATAAAAGAAAACTGTAGTATGGAATGGATATAGTAACACACAAAAATGCATTTTAAAATTAGAAGCATGCCATTCTAATGATTGCTGAAAATCTATTTCCTTTATAAATATTGAATCTGTATATTTCCAGAAAATAGGAGTAGATTGGCTAGATGGGAGGAATCTCCAACTTGAACCTGCAACCATTCATAAAATCAGATTTGTAAATGACACTGCTTTAGTTCATCTGTCAGCCAAGGAGTTGCAAACTCTGCTGAGTGTATTTGAAGGTCAGCGAGATAGGAATGAGAATAAATGTAATTAATCAAAGGTTAAGCCATTTTTCAGGAAGAAAATTGCTAAGTTGAAAGTAAGAATAGGAGGGAAAAACTAGAGCAAGTCAAACAGTTTACCTATCTCAGAGGTGTTATGGACCAAAATGGTCTAAGTAGTAGCGACATACACTGAAGAATTGCATTAAGCAAAGATGTTTCACAAGGAGCAGAGAATCGATGACAGAGACTTTGAGTGAGGATGTTAAGAAAAGGCACAGGAATACTTTGATATGGAGTGTGGTTTTGTAGGGCACAGAAATGTGGTCACTGAAGTAGGATGATAAGCATAGATTGGAGGCTTTCGAAACATATGTGTGGAGAAGGATGGAAAAGGTGAAGTAGACTGAAAGAAAAATAAACGAGGAAGTGCTGGGCATGGTGTGCAAGAAAAGAGAATTGTTGAGAGAAATCGAGAAGGAGGTAGGAAAGACTGATTTGGAGAATTTTGATTGGCGATGGGTTGCTGAAGACTGATAGAAAGGAAAACATTGGGCGAGTAAGGAAAGGGAAGGAATAGGATAGGCATGTTGGATGGAATGAAGGTAGGAAAAAAGTATGCAGAATTGAAGAGGGACTTACTTTAGTGCCATATTTCAGTTTGTGTTTTTGGCTAGGAGAGGCCAGTCAATTGAATGGCCTCTCCTAGCCAATTCCAAGCCAAGTCAATTGTATAGCCTATACAATTGTCGTACAATTGTATAGGCTATGTCCATTCAAAAATTTTGTCAACCAGTAAAATACTAATAATAATATATTGTTACTTTTGCTACACACAACACAGATATCATGATGATCATCCACAAACCTGATAGATTTTATGAATTCTCCCCTGATTTTCATTCCCGTCTATATTCTCCATTTTTAACACTTCTTCCACATTTGCATTGAAAAGTAAGGGTGATAATGGACATGTCTGTCTTACTTCTCTTCCTGTTACTTTCCATCATGGCTCTCTATCCGCCACACGTACCCAAGCAGACTCAGACATGTACAAGTTGCTGATAAATTACCTATCTCTGCAATTTACTCCTTTAAACTATAATATGCTCATTATTTCAACCCAATTTTCTTTGTCAAAAACCTTCTCAAAACCTAATAAACAAACACATCCTGATAGTATTGTGTTATTTTCTACTAGCGACCTTATTACTTCTATGGATTCACCTGGATGCCTCCCCCTATTTTGAACTTAAACCAATCTTCCCCTAAGCTATCCTTTACCCTGCTCTCCATCCTCTTATTAATGATCCAAAGTATCACTTTAGATGTGTGTGAAACCTAACTGATTGTAATTGAAATTAAATTTAAAATAATTCGCCTTTCCACATAAACCACTTTTATTACTACCTAGGTTTCGTTATGGTATAACATCACCCATCCATCATCATAGGATGATGTTATACCATAACGAAACCTAGGTAGTAATAAAAGTGGTTTATGTGGAAAGGCGAAGTATTTTAAATTTAATTTCAATATGAAGAATTCCCACCAAGTGATGCCAGAAACTGTTTCATTCCTAACTGATTGCTCCAGAATCCCCACACATGGTGCCTTTCTCTTCATGGGTTGGGAAATAATGGTGATCTATAGAAATCATCTGGCCACAATCATACCTCATATATTCTACAAATTCCTAAACTCTTAAATGGGCACACAGGTATGCCATTTATCCCCATGGTCTTTTTTATTTCAATTTCTTAAAGCCCTTTCTAGCTCACAAAAATTAGGTCTGGGCCAAAGCTATCCCTATCTATATCGCATTCTCTTTCTTTCTCTAAACTTGCTGGCTAAAAATATTTACCCTATAGGTCCTCTAGGGACATAGTAGTCCTGTGGGTAGAACACTGGGCTACTGACCAGAGTATCCAGGATCAATTTCCTTTGGCCAACCACGGCTTCACCCAAGCTATGACTTTTTTGCAGTAACAGATGTTCCTGGAAAACCACAGGCAGCACAAGGAAAGGAACAGAACCCCTTACCTTGATGCATGAATTATACTCCAAAGGGCTTAGTATTGGGTGAGCTCTACTTCACCTATCAAATTAACCTTCCAGTTTATAATGGTAGTTAAAGATCCTATATGTATTCTTTACATCTATCTTGAATCTTTCTCCGCTAAATTAATAATTTCCATACTGTATCTTCAATAGTGTGCTCAGATTTTTTCTTCTCCCTGAAAGTGCTTTCATACTTATGCAAAGCACACCCATTTCACCTGTCCTTTATAAACTCTCCATATTGCATTGCTATATCTTCCACCTAGCTTCTTTTGTCCAATTTATTTTTGCCCCCATTTAATATTTACCTCTATGTATTTCCTTCTTCCAAATTCTGCATTCACATTCTTCTATTCCCTTCTCTTGTCTATCTCCCTCATCATCTCAGCTGTAATCCATGGTTTCCCTGTCCTTTACCTATTAACTGTTCCAATAGTTTCTTCCGAGGTTTCAATATCCTTTTTTTTATATGTTCCCATTTTTCTTCTATTGTACTCAGCTCCCTGTTCTCATTTATTTTTTTCACGGCATCCTATTACTCAATTGATTAAACTATTTTCTAAATATCTACCACACATCCTGAAAATCAGCAAACCCCCAGCTAAATCCTCTCTAACCCACAAAACTACACTCACTGCATGTAATCAGTCCAGATGTAAATTCTACTCCATCTTCAACACCCCTTCCCTTCCCTCAGAACTGACCGATCCCCCAGCACACCTTTCAATCTTTGCATCATCTATCGCTGTACATCCTTCCCTCTAGCTTGTTAACTTTCCTAACTGATTTATCTGTATAATAATGTATTTCCACAATATACAGGTAATTCCTCGGTTATGAATGACCCAACTTATGGTAATTTGTTCATAATATTTACATAAAATTCCAATCTAAAGATGTCATCAGGAATGTATCTGGTCCCTTACGTGAAGACCCCTTGTACTTTACTATTTGACCATGTGGCCATGGAACACGCTAGTTATTTTTATTGAATGTACATAATTAAAATAAAACTAAACCTGAAAATCAATCACTTACTGATGCACAAATGGATAAAAATAGATTTGAATTGCAGGGACAATTCAAGAGGTAAACCTTTTCTAACCATAGCCTAGTTTTGTAGCACATAATTTAATATTTTCTGGTACGAACCAACTAAAGGTGTATTTTCTGGCTCCGTTGCTATATACCATGAATGCCAATCCCTAGGAGACTGCTCAAATGAAGAGGCAGCACCATGGAATCCAGGAACTTTGTCAAGCTCTGTAATGCTATCCCATGCAGTATCAGAAAGCCAGCCTAAATTAAAAGAGTTTTATGATTAAATCAACCATCTGTCAAACAAGTAAAGTTCTCTGCAGTTTTTAATATTTTTATTTATGAAGACTTGGAGGAATAAAATTGATGTGTGTGCTTCTCTCAAGTTATATCCTCAATAAAAAAAGGCAATCATCCAATGCATACATACAATATGGGATCTATTCACCTAAATTTGTCTTGGATGAAGAATGTCCAGACAATGAGACTAGTTAGCCTAATTTCACAAACAATGAATATCTACACTGATATTCATCATTTGTACTCTTCATTCCTACCTGGGCAAGGGTTATCCATTTGTTCATCACGATCCAACACAACTCCTCCTCTGAGTAAAAATTTGTATTCAGCTGAATTAATTTTGCCTTTAGCTTCCAAAATTTTAAGGCACATATGGAAAGAAAACAGGAGCTTGTGCATTTCAAATAATCCCCTACATGTATTCCTGTGAGAAGAAAATGTAAAAAATGCATTCTTTTAGTAATCCTTCCAACATGAACTACTAGATAACAGTTCTATGAGTTTAGGCATTCAGTAACAGAATAACTTAAATTCTTAGCTACAAATTAGAAATTTATAACCAGAAGAAAGCATGCAATAATCAAACTGCAACCACTTCAAATCCTGTTATAACCATGTCGCCATCTAATTCAATTTTTTAAATTAATTTAAGTTACTTCATGGAAGCAAACACAGCATGACCTGCAATCGCGACCACGGCAAGGCCAAAAATCAAAACAACGTGGCTTTCAAATTTTGTCACATTCAGCCTATTCTCCTGATTTCACCTCAAGCAAATATTTTTTATTCCCAGAACTCAAAAAAACATTGCAGGGTCAGAGATTTGACAACACAAATGACATCATTTAGAGGTGGAATGATTTTTGATACAATCAGCTGAGTTCTATAATGAAGGCCTTCAAAAGGTCAATGAATGCTGGGAGAAATGTATAAAATGGAATGTGACTAGGTAGAGAATATTAAGTATAACAAATTAAAACTTCAGTTTCTGTCATGATTATTTTTAGTAAGAGTTAAAAATCAGCAATACCCCCTTTGAAGGCCATTCATTCCTTCTAAGTATAAAGGTGCAAGGTATATAAAAATGAGCTTTAGATGCTAATAAAAAGGGGCAAGTCCCATTTGGCAACATGAAACAATTATTCAGCACCGGAGGTCATACAAATGTCTAGCCATGTCAATAGAAGCAGTACGGAGGTATAATTTATAAATACTAAAGCCAAGAAATCTCACCTATACACAGAATAAGTGTGAAATTCATTCAGTGTCCCTATCCTGTCATCCAAGTTTGCCTTTTTAGGACTTTTCTCAATTGAATTAATAAAGAGAAGAAAGTATGAATCAAGAGAAAACTGGTACATGGGGTCGATCTTACCCAAATCATTCAGGACAAAAAACAAGATTGAAGCTCTTTCAGAACATGGTCGATAGAGCTGAAAGAAAATTGAAAATTAATAACAGCATTCAATTTAATCAAAAATTAATAATAACTTAAATAAAACACCAAAATGAGGAATCTCATGCAAATCTTGGGGCAAAGTTAATGGAACTAAGAATGAGCACTACAAAAGCTATGAAGAATCTTGCCTCACGAGCAGCATCTATTTCAATTTCAGTTTTCTCTGAAATTTCTAACTGCTCCTTCACCGAAACCGAAGTAGATTTTGAAGTCTGTAATGTATTCACCAACTCTATGTTATCTAATAGAGATCCTTCAGTTTCATTCAGAAGTCTGGAAGAAAACCATTATGCAAATGCATTGTGCATTAAAGCCAGGAAGTATATGCATAATTTCAAGAATACACTAATAATTTTACCTTAATATTTCATCTTCTAGATGCTTCAATAATTTCTTACCAGCTGCAATGTTTGAAACTAGAGCATCTTTCTGTTCCTCTAAATCTGGCCTCTCTTTTCTCACCACAACACCTAGCAACTGAGCTTCAAGACCTTAAAAGTATTTTACATTAGTGACAATATTTACAAAAAATTCAAAAATTATTTTCAGGTTTATTATATTAATTTATAAAGACAACACTTCCCAATTTCAGTGCAACAATAAATACATACCTTCCCTTACCCAGGAAAAGCACCAGATCAAAATTTAGGGAATGATAAAAGTGGACTAAATTTATTCCAAAACTTTTCCAAATGCATACTATATTTCAAATAAAAAATGGAAAATGACAAATATCATTGAATAAAAAAACAATTTAAATTTAAAATATACTACTTCATAATTGAAATATCATCATGGATTAATTTGATTGTGTCATATTTGGAATTTGTATCATAAATACAAACTTTGTGTAGTTTAGCATTTAGTAAAATATTTATGCACTAAGTACAGAATGACTGGGCAACTTCAGTAGGGTCACAACGCTATAGAATCAAGAGTATATCACCGAGATTACTGCTCCATTTCTTTTTCCAAACTGATAGACATTTTTCAAAGAGTACTGAATTAAAGGAATGGTGTTTCAACAACTTCTATAGAACTCTTAAGCTTAGAATCAAGAGTGCAAAAAACAAGGCATAATTTTTTCCAAAACTTCAATGATACCCTTACTTAAAATACACCGCTTTGGATTCAGAAAGAACTAATGACGATTAAACTATGAGGCTTAATATATTAGAATACTGTAAGATACCTAAATTTTCAATGTTTTAATTTAAGTTAATGAAGTTAATGTTGTCATATATAATGAATGCTTCCTCCTGATGATTGGACGTGAGTCATGTGTATACAATCATAGCGCATTGTACATATCCTAAAGAGAACTGAGATAACATACAATACAGCTACACTAACATCATACAATAGAAATGGGGTGAATAATATTAAAATTGGCCAACTTTGGTGCAGTTTTCAGCTTTTGCAACATTATCCATGTCAACGTTGACTTATTCGTATGCATGATTTTCTGTGTTGTAATGTATCCTTAAAATCATTAGGCTTAACAAAAATGCATAAGTTTAAGACTTCATTAGGGCACCAAAATTGCTTGACTTCAGTGCAGCTCAGCTCAGCAGACTGCGCTAATAAACAGACTATACAAAGGGAGACATATATAAAACACTCTAATTCATATTATTGAGCTTAGAATATTTTAACTTTCATAAATTTACCTTGCTCTTTCACAGCAAAGTTGACAAGAGTAGCTTTTGTAGAGATTTCTGGTGGATAGTGAGGATTTCCTAATTTCGTCGTTATGTAAAGTCGGAAATTTTCATTATATTGTATCATTTTGTCACTTAACTTTAGCAACAGCTGACCTCCTGAAAATAATTTCATTCTTTTCTCATTTTTATTTGTAAAAAAGCATCTTATGACAGATTCAACTTAAAGTATTATGCCCACTTGCCTTGAGTAACAAGTGCCTTATCCAAAATAGGAGTGAGGGAAGGATCTAATTCCTCCATTACATTTTTAATCAACACTGTAGTTCCTTGCTGAATAGCTATCTCAATCACTCTCATAAAATTATATTGCTGTAGATCAATGATACTCAAAACCCCCTAGACAAAGATAATCAGTCATTAGTTACAGCATGGCAACTTTATAGAAAAAAGTAATATAATTACTTAATATACCGTCCAGGGACATATGTAAATATGAGGAGGGTATGAGCGGTCTGCACCCCCTAGACCAAAAAATAAATGTATATTGAAAGTAAATAAATAAGCTATGAGTAAAACCCTAAATATTGTTTGTGAAACCCTCCCTCTATTACTCCATTCTTTTAATTTCTCAATAAGTCTTACTGTTGTTGGCAAGGTCTATTCATCCTGTCCATTATGTAAGTAGAAAGCAGTGCAACTAATAAACAATTATTTATGAATCAGAGACATAACAGCATTAGTTTATTACTGATATTGGTCATAAATATGTTACAATCACACTTATACCAGTTTCAGTTAGAGGGAGGACAATTCTCAGTTTTCACAATTTAACCACATTGGCACATAAAAATAAAACAATTCAGGCTACTTTGTAGACTTTAAGTGATGGAAAAATGTATTCTACTCAGTATTCTTCTTTTTCATTAAGCTTTACAAATTTGAACATATTATCCTCAATTCTTTCTACCAAAATATTAGTTCAAGGTTTCACTAAGCACAATTGCCTTTGTACTTCCGATTGCTCCTTTTCAATTCCTTTTCTTTGTAATCAAACCATAGAAATTTTTAACCTATCATTAATATTTAATTTTTTCCACCAAAGATATTAGTTCAAGGTTTTGCTATGCACAATTACCTTTGCACTTTCCATTGTTCTGACCCACTTTAATGCTTGAGATTGTGGATCAATGATCAGTGGCGATCGATAACTTCGGTTTACAATGATTCCATTTTCAATGCTAAAGTCATCTGATGGAAGCCCTTGAAAATTCCACTCACGTATAGTAGCAGGATCTTCAAAAAAATTGATCAAGCTGTATTCTGGGGAATGCGGAATGTTAAGCTTTTTCACCTGAAAGAATAACATGCACTCAATGATGAATGAAAACAAATCATAATTTGTACTAAAAAAAAAGATTAATGCAGCAATAGTCTTCCTTAAATCACAAATAAACCGATTATATCATAGTTAAAGGATGCAAGTAAAACAACAGGCAAACAAAAATTGATAGTAAGTTCCACTTCGATGGCTATAAATAGCTACTTAAAAAATATTTGCAATGCAACCCACCCAACATGCCTGTCATGCCAAGTGATGTGACAACATTGCAGCCCCTTAACTGGACGATGGCAGCTGCAACACCCAACTTATGGTCCCTGAAGGACGCAACCACCAGATGCGCTAGCAAAGACTTGTCTTGACAGTTAATGTGTTGGATAAAATTATTTTGGGTGTGGATTGGATCCCTTAATAATTCTTCTCCCCAACAGAACAAAGCTTTTTCACTTGGTGAATGAAATGCCTAATACCTGCCGTGGCTTTGAGAGTCATCTCATCATTATTGGAGACAGGATATTTCCCGCTTAAAATGATCAATATGTGTGCACTGCACTTTCCAGGGACATATATCAATATAGAGCTCCTTTTCTCCAACATTGGAAGAACTGCAGTGATGATCTGAAAATTACTTTGAGGAAACTTGTCACAAAACAGATTCCTCTGTTTACTCTTCTTACCGTAGTAGATTATAACCTACATTAGGGTACAAGGTTCTCACTGAGTGCCTGGGTTCAAATTCTGGCAGTTGGAAAATTTGTTGGTCATATCCCAATCCCTGCTGGCAGTGCTACGTGGAGAGCATAAGTGCAGGATGTTGTCCATGAGATGGAATTTTAAACTATCCAACCCTTGGCATCATCACTCATGAAGAGTAGGCTATTGCTGATGGTGAATTTCTCTCTGTCCTTCCCCTTTTCAAAAATCCTACCTCTACCAAATTATACAGCTAACCCTAATGATCTCAGCTGTTGAACTCTTCCCATTTTAACTCCTCTACTACTAACCACCACTCTTACCTCATGAGATTTCGGGCTAAGGCAATTCTTCTATCCGTATCACGAGCAATATTGTTTCATGTTTATCATAACATAAACAAAAGGAAATAATAAAATTTGATAATTCATAATTTTATAATGAGTAATGGTTGAGCAGAAACATGATGTCTTTTATAATAAATTCATGATACTTCACAATAGTGACTGTTTAATGATGTGAAGTCTAAGGGAAAGATTTGAAAACAATGATATTTTTTTGAGTCATTAGACCAGATTATCATCATGGCTTTGGATTGCATCATTGACTTCTTCCCATTTATCTTCACAGTAATTATTATAATGTAGCTGCCATTGGTGACATATTACCATTGGTGAAGCTACCACTCAGTATATACCCATGCATATTAACTACAGTATGCCTAGAACACTAACATGTGTGCAGCTCACACACATTGACCTTTCTAGTTTTCAATATCTTCAATCCAATTACCATGAAATGACTCTCAAGGTCACCACAGGCATCAAGTATTTAATTTTTCAATGGCAAAGAGTTTTTTACATTGAATATTAGATCCCTGAGGAAAGCCGCCCACACTCAAAATAATTTTTTTCCATTGCCTCGCCTGATACGACAAGTCTGGTGGCACATCTGGTAGTTGAGTCCTTTATGGCCTAGCAGGCAGGTGACACTGCTCCTGTCATCCAGTTAACTGGGCCATATGGGTAATGACATCACTAGGGAAGTAGGCATGTTCAGCAGGTTTGATCAGTAAGTTGTTACAATTCAAGTATATGTACCTTGATTCTAACATATCAATTAATTGTCAACATTCTTCAATTGACCTCCACCTGGGAGCAGCCAAAGCATATTTATTTGTGGCATCACTCAACTTTTTACAAGGAGTGACTTAAAAATCAATATAGGGTGTGGTAACATAACTTCCTTTTTTGAAAACGTTTTGCGTTTGAAAAAAGGAAGTTATGTTGCTGCAAGCTATATAATGATTGAGCTCAATTTCATTCATCAATCACACTCATGCAAAAAAATCAATTATAGCATATCATACAATGAAATGCCTAATTGCACAGCCTGCTACCAGCAAAAAGCATAATAATGTGTAGCCATTCTCAATTAAAAGGTCAGCTGGTTCAGAAGGTAAAATTAACATAATACAGTGATAACCAGTATATTTTACCAACAATAATTAGCATAATTACTAATTTGATTCAAAGTATAGAGATTATACAAGATATAACGTTAGATAATGGTTATACTCCTCAGATATGTTTTAATAATTCTCACTGTTGTTAAAAGAATGATCTGCTTTACATTTATTGCTACGATATAATGACTAATGCAGTCGTTGTGAATTGATGTGGATTTGTAGGCATTTAATGATCTCTTGAAGCATTTTTAAAGGTTTAATAACAGCAACAGAGCCAATAATACACATATTAAATCACTCCGGTTTGGTGATGTGCACATCCTCGTCTTTCTCTGTTTGTGGTTATCTATTGACCCTGCTTAAAAATTAGTAATATTCTCCCAGTCTTTAGGCCCTTTTTGAATGTCTGAGTGCGTGTCAACTCTGTTGTTGTCCCTGGTGCCGAATGTATTCCCATAAACAGTCATGGATAGTGTGGATGTGTTCATAAACCCAGGTATCCTTAATGGAGTCCCATTAACCCCGTGATAGATCCCCATTGGGTTGAGTGTGTACATCTATAGTTAGTCACTAGCAAGGAAGTAACATTCCTGCAAACTACTACAGAAGAGGATTCTGGTTGAAAGGTTGAAGTTGGTCACTCTCATGGAATTTCTTTTCCTACAGCAAATTTAGTTTTCTTCGTGGGACAAGTGATGCTAATATTACGGATATGGCAGTATTCCTTTAATTTGTCATCAAAAAAATACTTTGATGCCTGAAAAATTGCTGAAATTAATGTATCAGTAAGACATTCCTTATGGTGAGTCATAACATAATTTGAGGAGTTAACTTGTTTTTAGTTTGTCATTACTAATTTTACATCAAGCAAATTGCCATTAAGATATTACTTTAAATAAAAACAGGTGTAATACACCAGTAATAAGGACTAGCCAATCATGTGATTATCTTGTTCCGTATATTTCTGCTTTATTGAAAATCTGTGGTATCTGGAAACGTAGTTGCCCAGTAAATTTTAGTGGTTATTACTTTATTTTAATATTTTCCCTCTAAGGCTTGCCCTCAACCAGGAAATACGGAATATAAACAAAATTTTCCTTTAAGTATCATTGTATGTTATACCGCGGGTCGCGGTAGTCCAGTGGGTAGAGTGTTGGACTGCTGACCAGAGGGTCCCGGGTTCGATTCCTGGGTAAGGCACTCTGGGCACCTGCAGCTCCATCCAAGCTAAAGTGATTTTTCGGGTACCAGATCTCCCTGGGAAACCATAACTGGCACAGGGAAAGGAACTGGCCCCCCTACCCTGATGTGTGAATTTTCACATGCCGTATAGGGCTTAGTACTGGGTGATCTACCTACTATCACCTACTAAACTGACCTTCAGGTTGTTTACTGTGTTTATGATTTATGGTATGTTATACCAAGCTTTAAATACATGCTTCAATATGCTTTTGAAAATAGCTGATATGATTACATAAATACTATTATCATTTATGTATTATAATTACATTTGCAATCCATGAACGCATGAGTTCTTCTCTGTATACTGACACAAATGGACCCATATATGCAACGAAAGCAGTGGCCAGGAGACAGTCACCTGGTAGATATCCACACTGTTCATCCAAAAACTTAACAGTTGTTGTCCACCTCTGCTTTTCTTCTGATAATCCCGACACCAATAAAGCAGCTCTATCCATTTTCATTTGGAGTTCATCAGCCTAAAGTAACATGGTAATAATTTCAGTAACAATTAAAGTAAAGGTAGTTATAATTCACATTTGATTCATTTTACCTTTTTTCTCAATTCTTCTTTATTCAAAAGTTTCTCATCATATTCTTTCTTCAATTTATTAAGAGTTTCACTAAGCTCATCTAATTTATTCTGAGCTTCAAGTAAGATTGCTTGTTTTTCCTTCAAATTGTCCCTTGCTTCTTCCAGCTTTGCTCGTTTTGGAGCAACAATTCTATTAATATAAGACAGACAAGTTGCAAATGAAAAATAATGATCACTTATGCAAAAGAACATACCATCAAATTTTCATTCAGACTATATTTTAAGAGAATAGATTCAAGGTTTCGTTCATTGGAAAATTACGAAGTTGCACTGCAAATGTTATTTCTCATTGTGCTCATAAAATGGAACTAAAATACGTAGTATGTTTGTTGCAATTCAGCTAATAATGTGACATACTCACTTGCTCCTCCTTTTCTCAACACATAACAGTGGCAACTATGAGGCTGGATTTCATTATGTGTTTAGAGGCCAAATAGGATAGTTTGAACACCTCTTATTCTTATGAGGTCTGAATATTTTTAATCAAACTCAAAAACATGTAATTGTATGCATGGTCAATAATGGAAGTAATGCACATGATTTTATTGTGATGCAACTATCCATGGCAGCGGGGTAAAACCGGCCGGAAAATGTGGTGGGGGGGCTGCCCTTCCAACACAGCTGCTGCCACTTTGCTCCGATTAGTCTGAGCAGAAAGATGTGCCTTTGCATGAAATGTGTTTTTCAACTTTGTAACACGGAAAACACATGGTCAAGCTCCACTATAACAATGCCCCCAGCCACAAGTCCTTCATCTTTACCTACTTCCTGGCCCGGAGTACCACTCCGGGCCAGGGAGTAGGTAACATTTGTCATCAAGTATTTTTTCCCCCATCAGACATAGAAAATGGTTACCTTTTTGATTTTGACTGAATACAAATTTTAATTAAAAAACTCTTTTGAGCCAGTAATATGCAACAGGGTTTTAATATTTTGTTGAAAGTAATTCCTAAAAAAATTCACAAATAAATTTTTCACGCTTAGTTTCATCTCACTTTTGGTGCTGCCATGAAACTTAAAATTCATTGGGCTAATGGGGATGTAGTCCATCTGCCAATATATTCATACATTGTACATATTCGGATATCCTCAGCAGTCTACAGGCATGCAACATTAAGTAGTAAGAGAGTGTTGTAAAGGTATACGAACTGGTTGCTTTTCACACAATTTTCAATAAATTCAATATGATAACAGAAACTAAGCTTCTCATAAAAAGTTAAAATTATAATGGCATTATGGGATCTTAAGAATGAAGATTGTCAAACAGCATTGCCTTTAAACTTGAATCCATGAATTACACTTTAGAAAATGGAAAAAAGGCAGCTTGAAGGTGTTTGGACCCGGTGATTTTGAATTTCTTGGATTCTATGATGAACACACATTAACATATGTGTAGTAGCTGCTCATTTTTTAATGTAAGAATTCCATTTTCTTTGTATTGAGTGTTGTTATCAAAATAATTTGATCGTATTCTGTTTGATCCAAGTGTTTTTTGTACATTACCTGACAAATCAGGATATTTCTTATGGTCTGAGAAATATGGTACATAGGTCCTGCCATTTCTTACAAGAATGTGTATGAAAAACAATTGAAAGATGGGGTTCACGTTGATTTAGAGAAAAGCAGGGTTGCAATAAAAATAGCACGATCTTTGCACCTCAGCAATAATATGGCAATGCTTAGGAGCAGAATATACTCTTTAGAATAGGAAATTGTGACTACATTATAGTTATTGTGATTGCACAATATTAATTTCAGTTCTGGTCACTATTTTGGAATTGAGTATAACAAATAGTTATTGGTATTAATGACCTACAGAACTTAAATTCTACATTAACCATGAATTACATTAGCCATGAAGAGCATGTAAAATTCTATTCAGAAAAGGGGCCTATGTGTAAGATTCAAACAACTTCCATGTCCAATCACTGCCTCCTTACCCATATTGGTCCCAAAACCAATGTTTTTACATATTTTACTACTCAATTGCTGCCAATGTGACATTACAGCTTTTGAAAAAAAATGACTAAAAAACTGAGCTTTAATTTTTTCTGCCATCTTTTATCTTTAATTTTGCCTGTTTGTATTACCTCTGAATGTATTTTAGGTCCCTTTAATAGTTCTTTGTCCTAAGTTAAAATAGCTCACCTGTAAATTTTCCCATACTTCTCAATAGCCCTTACCCACATGCACAAGGACTTGGCTGCAACTGAAACAATGCCCACTTTTTCTGGATCAAACTCTGGATTTGTTGTATACAGAGCAATTTTTTTGAGGGTCTTATCTGATATATTGTCCTTATCAAAATCTCGTAACTGGGAAGGAAAAAGTATAAAATTACATACCATATACCTGGAGACACTTCAGGAAATAATAATTATCCTCTTAAAAATCATGTTTCAATATTCTATTTTATATTATTAATGGCAAAAATTGTCCATTCTAGAGATTTATTGAACATGAAGAGTACCATAAAATTCAAAGAAATAATAAAAATAGGTTACTATAATGGGGTGAGCACCCTCTACGGAATTCCTTAGTATTACACTTTCCTCATTAGTACATCCTACAGGTTCCATCATTTAGCATTCCAGGGGCCTCCAAAATCATGATTCACAAGAGTTCACAAAATATATGTACATGGGAACAATCACTGAATATCTTTAATGTCTATTTTTTAGAGCCATAGGTTGCCAAATTTGTCATCTTCAATTATCTTAAATCGTAAAATTAAATTTTTTGTTAAAGACAAGCTTAATTATTATAAAATAATGACAGGGAACCATGTGGTTACTATTTTTCAACAATATTTAATAGTACAGTGTTAAATCAAATTATCAAACTCAATGTTGACCATTTTTCATAAACTTAGCATACCACATGCTCCTCATATATATATATATATATATATATATATATATATATATATATATATACACATTCAAACACGAAATCCCGCCAAACGGCGAATAAATACTCATATATACAGAAACATATATAAGGAAAAGGGATAGGAACACGTATAAAGGACGAACACAATAGAGGTGGGGAAGGCGGAATCGAACGGATCACAAGAGTAAAAATATTTCCTCAACCGGGACTCGAACACCGGATCTTTCCACTTGCCGGGCGGATGCTCTTAACCACTTGAGCTATCGAGGATATGTAATTTACCCTGAGATCCGTGGGTCTTATATTTCGCCAAGTGCCCCGATTCTTTATATATATATATATATATATATATATATATATATATATATATATATATATATATATATATATATATATATATATATATATATATATATATATATATATATACATACACACACGAGGGTCATCCGGAAAGTAGTACCCGTTCGTGCCGCATGAAGTGCTGACGACGCGAGTAGCCGCTGGACGAGGTCAGATAGCTTCAGTGGCTTGTCTGCCTTCTCTGAGCCAAGTTGCGTGACGCTAGCATTGCCTGTGTTGTTTCTGTGATTGTTTACAATGTTTAAAAAAATTGAGAACGCCGCCAGTTGTGAAGTGAGGGCAGTGATTAAATTCCTCAATGCAAGAAACGTTCGCCCATGTGATATTCATCGCCAATTAAAGGAGGTGTATGGAGACAATGTAATGGACGAGTCGTCTGTTCGGCGGTGGTGTCGCAACTTCAACATGGGGAGGGGGAACACACACGACGATGAGCGTTCGGGGAGACCGTCTGTCATTACAGACCAACTGGTGAGCTCAGTTGACGAATTCGTGAGGAACGATCGGCGCGTCACAATTGATGACATCTGTGAGCATTTTCCCAATGTTTCTCGAACAATTGTTCATGAAATTGTTAAACACCATCTGCATTATGCAAAAATTTGTGCAAGATGGGTCCCTCGCGTATCTCAATGAGCTGGCGGCGAAGGACTATGCAGCAGGAATACAGAAACTTGTCACACGTTATGACAAATGCCTTAATTTGCTTGGAGATTATGTTGAGAAGTAGTTTAAAGTATCCTCTTTCAAATAAAATTTTTTATGTTTGTTAATATTTACTTTTGTGTCTTTATTTCACGAACGGGTACTACTTTCCGGATGACCCTCGTGTGTGTGTGTGTGTGTATATATATATATATATATATATATATCTATATCTATATATATTTACTGCCTTGTTTTACGTTAAATCTAATTTTAAACAATTAGTGCAAAACTCGTGTACACACAAGTAAATAACTAGGCAACTAGGTGACCCTTATGCACCTTTTATTTGAACTAGGAAAATTACAGATAGTCTCCAGTTATATAATGATCTACCCAAGGAGCTTGAAATCTGCATGAAACATCTTCATTTACATTGCAAGTGAAAGTCTCTGAAAGGAATATCTGTCTACTGAAATTCATTATTGTTCTCAGTAAAAATTTAACTGAAATATCAAATTTTATCATTTTGCTAATTGACTTTCGTACCAATGCTTTATGTACCTTATACCTGACACTCCAGATCTTTGGGCAAATAGAATAAATTATTATTATCATTATTAAACCCTGGAGAAAAGGCGAGTGTTGAGATTCAAATAATTGTCACAACAATTTTCCTCTTCTCATCCAGTCCATACCATATACAATGATTCCTAATCAAAAATCCCTAACATCTGAATATCTATCTCTCTGAATATCCACGGTAGCAAGTTGATTGTGGTCTCAAATGGCTATGGGATAAGTGAATGGAATTGATGAGTAGAAACGTTTTAACTTCCGTGGTTTGAGAGATTATAAACTCAACCAATGGTCTCCTCATGAGGTTATCAATTCAGCCACCACTATCTAGCATCCCTCTGAGAGCCCTGGGTTGGCATCATACCTTGACTTTTCTTTGTCTTCCCATTCTCTTGACTCAGAAAAGGGCAGTAGAATAAGACAATGTTTATACCAAGAAAAAAATAACACAAACAGATGAATTCAGTAATCTCCCCTATCATTGAGAGAACCCACAATTCAGTTAGGAGAACAATTTCACTAAGCATCCGCGGCATTAACAACAATTAGAAAAGAGTCCAGCAATTAAGCTTAGGAAGCCTTCCCCTCCATTACTTCAGATACTTGGCATTGTACTCTAATATTACACGGTGACAAGGAAGAAATTCTAATGGAAGAAAATTATGCAAATGGTGTAAAAATGTACATTCTAATGTATAATAGTGAGATTTTGAGGAGGATGTCTCATTATAACATGTTTGTATCATTTGATGCTTTTGTATTAGCCATATATTTTCATTAGTTTTCAAAATAATACTGCAATTATGAAGAGAGAGATAAAAGTTATCAGATTATTTCATAAAGAGTGTTCATGCAACCTTTTGAAGAATACTTTTTCACCTCCTCTTATGAAAAAAGCCTTACCTGAACCAGGAAATTAGCATCACCAAGCTGTCTCTTTGCCTCTGCCCATGATGGTTCAACACACTTCAAAATCATTACTGCTTCCATCACCATTTCCACTTTAACAGGAGGTCGCCCATAAGATTTAATTTCACTGAGGTCCTTTTTGTTAAGAGCATCCAATGCCTGTATAATATAATGAATTGGCATTTTAGGAAGATGAGAAATTGAAACACATCTATGACCAACTAAGTGTATTGGTCCTGAGTGAATGAGTTTTTTAGGACCACTTTCGAAAATTTTGACCACCCATTCTACAGCCCCAACATTGAACCTATTGATTATTTCTTCTCGCACTAGAAACAATGGTTTGGTTGGCAATAATTTTAAAACAAAGAGGAACAAGTTTGCTGCTGTCATCTGGTCCAATACCCAGGCAACAAACTTCTATCCTGAGGGATTAATGAAGCTGGTAAACAATTCAAAAAGTGGTTCGAAATGAACAGCAAACTTGTGAAGTAGGTTTCTATGAAACTAAAACAATCAACAAAAACTTTCTAAAGAATATAGTTTTTATGGCCAAACAGACCTTACTTAAAAAATAACTCTTGTATTATAGTCATGTAAGATTTGTTTTAAGGATGGGCACGTAGCATTTTCATACAAATAATAAACCAAAAGCCGTTAGCATAGGGAGTCCTAAGAAAGAAAATAAGTGCAAGATGGGAAGGATGAATGCAATGGATATGGCAGAATTTTGAAAGACAACAATATCCATCACAAGGATATGTACCCCAAAATTGTAAATAAACAAACAAGCTAAGCAATTTAGTGTGTTTCAATGACAATAAAAATTTTCAGAATCATGCAATGAAAATTTCTTCAAAGCCCACCCTTTAGCCTTCTCACTATTTTTGTCTCAAAGCAATTTAGTCAGCATATTTATATATTAGTTGCATAAGTATTTAAAATCACTCACCCTCATAGCTTCCTCTAATGCAGGCATAGCCTCATCCAAGTCTGCTTGGGCAATATCTGCTAATTTGAGGCAAGCAGTCTCTTCTTGCTTAATTTTCTTACTTCTAGCTACAACAGATTTTTGTTGTTCATCAGCCTCTCTTTTCTGTTGAGCAATAACAACTAAGTAGTCATCACACTCTTGCTGGAAAGTGGAAACTAAAATAAAATGAAACAATTTGCTTATATTTTATAAGCACATTTACATACACAATGCCCCTCAATCCACATATTTGATGCTTTCCAACATCTGCTGTGTACCTCAAATATTACTCTGGTAATTTAGAAGAGGCAGAGAAATGTAGCAAAAACTTGGGCCAAAATTCATGCAGTAAAGTGATATCCACGAAATCACATAAATTTCCTTTGCTTATGTAAACATATCATAAAAATTCCTGATAATTGCACTTAATTTATTGCTATTCAAGATACATAACCTACAAATAAAACCATAGCGTATTTTCTGTCAGAATGGTACTTCAAACTGAAAAAATTCCAGTTATCACAATTCTAAAATCACAGCATGTCGTATAAAATATACCCCTCCTGAATCATTGCACTCAATCTCATTTCCTTTCACACACATTCACTTATATTCTCGCTTAGATGTCTAGAGTACCATGGCAACCTACCATCAATGTCAGCTGCTTACTTATTGAAAGTTTGTGATGAACTTTTATCATTCATGAAGACCTTTGCACAGAGACCTCCCATTAAATCATGATCTATCCTTTATGTACTCTACTAGTAGTTGTTCCAAAACAGTATACCCAGCATATTTTCCCCCAAATGGGTCTTTTGTCCTTATCTTATTATTACTATTACTTTTAGTTTTTCACTCTCCATAGAATACCATTAAATTTGTACCAATTCAGTTTAAAAAACTTTGGTAATCCAATAAAGTCAAGTTATGGTCAATGAATATGTAACAAACCATTGAGCAATATAACATTGCCAGGCTTTTAACATCCTCTGGGACACGGTAGATGACCCAATCAAAGGAGATCTGCCCAATACATAAACCCTGGCAAAGAGAGAAAGGGTTAATAGGGTAGAGGGGAAGCTGGCTGTGAACTCAACATGTGTAAGGTAGAAACAAAGTGAGGCATTTAAGCAAAAATGAACGAGGAAGCATAAATTAACAGTTCATATGATGCAACTTGATGTCAATCAATAAGTTGGCAGCGGCAGCATCATCCCAAGAGTCAGTTTTGATGGGACAGTATGGTTTAGGGTAGAGCCAAAGACAAATTCAGCCAAAGGGCCAAAGGAATCAATAACTGACTTAGGTATTAAGTTGAACTTTAAAGGAAAGGAGGAGGGAGAGGTAATCATTACAGAGATGATCTCCCTCCAAAAAAATATGCAGCACTACAGCTATGCCCATGCTTCTGCAAAAAGAGCAAATTAAAATAGCCATGTTTTGGATGAAGCAGTTAGTTCCTTCAAATTTGGGACAATGAAAAGTTTTAACCAAAATCAAATCATAAATTATACCCCTTGAATCTTTTACCCTATAATTACCTTACCAAATAAATAAATTGTTCAAATTTTTATTTAAGATCCCTGAGGTGACTCTGAATTCCTTTCGTGTACTGACTACTCCAGTCTGCACTGCACATATACTAGTGACTAACGGTGCAAATTTCATATTATGAAGAACCATGGTCATCTCAGGTATCACAACTTTAATGAACCTGGTTTCAAATTTCTATTGGAGCAAAAATCAGGATCACCACCTAATATGACCTATGTAAAGACTTCTGCTTATAAATTTATGGTTTGCTATTTTCCAAAGATAAATCTCATATAGTTTAAAATTTCTGGCATTTTTTTGTCCTGAGGAATACAAAGACTTGTATCATTATAATTTACCCTTAAAAACACACCTTTTTTTTGAGCTTCTTCTAATTCCACTGCCATCACTTCAATTTTTTCTTTAGTTTCATCAATTTTGAGAAGTCCATTACGAAGTTTGTTGGCTGAGGCGTTTAATTCTTTCCTTTTGTTCTGCAAAATCCTGAGAGGTGAAAAAAGTCAAAATATCTAAATTTCAACCATTCCTATTAGTTCAATGACTTAAGTAATTCCAATAATGTGTCAATTTTATCAAAGTTAAAAATTGAATTTCACAATTGTACACTAAGGTAAGTCATTATACTAATTAATGGAAAGTATGCCCAATATGAAAATTAGAGTATAATGCCTAAACTTCACCATGATCTTGACCAAAAGATTGTACGAGGATTTACACATATTTCAGTAGCTGACATAGCAGTAATCCTTGACGAAAAAATTGAAAAGTTTCCCAGCCACCAAGAGCTTGCAAAAACCAACATAAGTAAAGGGTCCACATATTTGGCTTGTATTCGCATGGTTGAGGAAATTGTTGGGTCATTTTATTTGCTACTACATGAACTGTAAGCAACAACATAAGCATGGCAGGCCAGAAAATATTTGACAAATTTGCAAAGATTTTCTTAGAAATAAAAATGAAATAATAATTCATTAAGAATTTTGTAATGCCCATTGATTATGTGAGAGCACTATGAGCAAATCTTTTCCAATATGTGATGACTTAAAACCCCAAGACAGTTCCTCAAGCACCACTAGAGAGAACGGGAAATGAAGCAGGTTTTCTTCCTCTCCAGCTATTTCTGGTGGTCCAACTGTCCCTGGGATCTCAATAAGCTATATGATTATAAATTAGCATTTAATTATTACTAGAAATTTAAGCTCATATATTCCCTTACTGTTTTCAAATGGTTTTCCTCTTTTTCAAAATAAATATAATTATATACACAGCCAAACCAGTCCTGGTCTTTTGATGCTATGTAAAGTATGTTTAATGAAATGCAATATCCATACATATACTTTCATAAGAATATACTATACTGTGTGAATTTGGTACATTAAAACCTATTAAATCACCATTAGCATATCTTACATTTTATATCCAGACACCAGTTCCAAATAATTTGTAGCAGTCACATAATTATGCCTTTTCATTTCCATGAGCATTTTAGTAGAGCACTGATATACTGAATAATGGATTGAGGCAAATATGGTGGCCACAGACATCCTCAAGGCTTCCTATATATAATTGGAAATATGTTTTAAATGACAAAGATAAACCCATAAATAATCCTAAAAAAAACGGTACACATATGAGTGATAGTACTATTTTTTAAAGTTTAAATCACAAGAGCAAAAAGGATTCCCTAAATTTACAAGGATATTTCATAAGGAAACTAAACATAAAACTCTGCCCTTCAATTAGAGATTAACAACAAAAAATTTGCAATTAAGAATGATTTACTCATTTGAACCGCTAAATCTGTGATGGTATGAAGGCTAACATAAATAAGTATTAAGTGAACACTTATTTCTTATTCTAATAGCTCCAAAATTAGAATTTAATTCTATGTAGTATAAAATATACCATATGAATGGCAATCAGTTTCCACATACATGGAAAAGAATCTTAATGGCCATTGGACTTAATTTTTCTACTAGTCATAAAAGAGAGGATTGACAAATTAAAATATTTCTATCTTTGCCTGATGAAGCCATTGAAATACACAGTGAAAGCTAACATAAAATGCAACACCCAAAATTAATGAAAAAATATTCTTTATTACAACAATAGAAAGCTGTGAAAAATAAACTCAGCACTTACCTCTGGCTCTTCTGTTGAGCCATTCAGTTTCACTTCTGCTAGACTTCTGTTGGCTACTTCCAACAATGCTTCTTCTGGCCATCCACTAAACCAGTCGAGAGTGGTGCAATTGACTATAGCGGGATACTGACGAATACGATTTCTAAATACAAAAATAAATATTCAAATCAAAATGTGATGTGTAAATATCCTCTCAATAAATGTCAATATGTATTAAGAGATATGTCTACTCCTTGTAAATTTCCTAATTTGCAATTTATAGATTAGAATACATCCATTGAAAGCCTCCTGTTCCAGCTAAATAGGAAATAGCTATGCCTATTTTTAAACCAGGAATATGATTTCTATAAAATTAATTATGGGTTATCAAGCTAACATTATTAAAATCGTGGCCACATGAGTACAGGGCCTACACTGCTGCCTAGTCAAGCTATTGTCCACATTGACTGCTGAGTTATTATGACTGGTTTCAGCTTTAATCACTTTCTTCTTTTCAATCTACATCACTCAAGAGAGAGGACAGGTGACTTATGGAGAAAGCTCCACCTTTCATTGATGGCAGAAGGTGGATGAACCATACTGGGCAATCATAAAAAAGAATATTCAAGTGCTAGCAATGTGCCGACTCAATGGAAGCTTTTTTCTGTAAGTAGTTATGACAGAGAATCTGGCAGCTGCCCAAGAAGTAGAACAATATACTTTGCTTAGATAAAAATGAAATAGAAAAGCAAAAAAATGCCATTTCTATACCTGCTCTAAGAAATAACAATTAATGATGACACTTAACAGCAATTTTTCTTTCGCTACATTATTTTCTATGTTATAAACATCTATTAGATCAATCATAAACAACTGAAGAATGTTAATATAAAATAATGCCAATAATTAATACGTACCTGAATGCACTTCCAATTGGGCTCATGCATAGAATAATGTGCAAACTTGCTCTCACACGTTCAATGAAGTAGGTAAATATTGCAGCAGTTGTAAGGCCAATATTATCTGCTTTGCAAGCACTTTGTAATGCATTTTTGATCTAAAAGTGTACAATAATAGTATAAATAACTGCAAAGCCTTTAAAAAAACAAACTTCAAGATCTCCTACTCTGTGACTAACCTCCTCAAATTCCTCTGGTCTGAATAAATTGGGTACTTCTCCACTACTTAAGATGTTATTTATGATCTCCAGAAAATTTTCATCAACAACCTGGAAAAAATGAACAAAATAGTACAAATCACTTTTCTACATTGGTATTTGAAAATTTCTTGTAAAATTTCAAATTGCCATACTTCAACTGATCATCCAAGAACATAATAATATAATAAACACATTTCTCAATTATATTTTTAAATGCATAGATCATCTGGAACATAATCTTAGGAATTATTTTGATCATTCAGATTTTCAAATTATTCCTTATTTTATTTACCATTGAAAATACATAAAAAAGGATGCCTTTGAATTTATTGACAGAATTTTTACAAAAAATGATAGAATAGATTGGGAAATCATATGGTTTGCACATGCTGGCAGGAAGAATGTTAGTAGTTTGAAGAGTATATGCATAAAAAATGACAGCAAAAACATTTGCAAAGTGTATGTACTCTGAAGTGAATTGAGCCAGCCACTGTCATTTATTGGCATTTTACACTGATGTGTTCAATATATTGAGAGGGTGCCAGTCTTGGTTTGATGGGTGGAAATACAGTCTGGTAGTAGCTTGCTCACATGCGTGGCCACCATGGCATAATTTATGAGTGTGAAGATTATTTGCTGTGTAGCCTTTTCACTAAAAGATAAAACATACTGCTCCACACATGATAAAGAATTTAAAATTGGGTTGGACAGGATTAGAAAAATGTTGACTGAGTGTGTCCAGTGTGGGGTACTTAAGGTACAAAGAGGAGAAATAGGGTGAGGAATGAGTGGGACATGAAAAAATGCAGATTGGATGAAACTCAAATCACCAATATGAGAGAAGGGTGAATGATTTGAGAAGAAAAGAACAACACTGAAAAATCATGGGAAAATGTAGAATGAGAGACTCTAAAAGGGAGGAATGTTAGGAATCTCAAGAACAGATGAGCATGAGTGAAATAATGTATGAATAGTATAGAGACAAAAGAACATGGTAAGAAAAGGGTGTAAGTGCCCTAACATAAATGGAAATCAGGTTCTTTCTAACTCACCCTATGTCTAAAAGAAATGGCATGAAAAATAAATATGTTGAAGCCTAATTTAACTAAGAACATATATAAAATGGCAGAGCAAATATGAGTTGGCATAACATAATTGAACCACATTTAAGCCTGCTATTTGATGTGTTAATTTTAGTCTGAAAACTGTGATAATATATTTCCTCTAATTAATTACCTAAAAGTTTTAGAAAATAATTCTAAATTCTGCAATAAAATCTTTCAAGAAGGTTTTAAATTTGTGACATGGAAGAAATTAGCAAAGGAGAGTAAGTTTTAATACCAGTGCTTTCTCCACAGTGCAAACTCCGAAAGGGAATATTGAGAAGGGTGCAGGTATGTATTACTTACTATTCAGATAATTTTACAATCACTTTCAGTTTAAAAATAATGAATAATAATTATACATTCATTTGAAATGATACACCACCTGAGAGTCACTAAAGAGAAATGTTGTTTCTATAGCATCAACGCCTGTTCGTTGGTAGAGTGTTTTCAAGTCCTCACGGAACTCTTGTGTTCTATATTGCTTCCTTATCTCAATTCTAAAGCAGTCATAGTCACACAAAAATGATGCAAATCTTGCAAGTGATTGTCTTCCACTTCCACCTGTTTAATCAAAAATTCAACTTTAATCAACTCCAAAGAAATACTTCACAATGACATTGAACAAAATGCCATTACCTATTCCAATTAGAAGCATATTTCCACGGGGCTGAGATAAAACTCTGGTTATGCGAGTAATGTGTTCAATTGCATCCCGGAAGAGGACCAAATCCATTGGAACTACTCCAGGAGATTTATTGTAATCTATTAAAAGCTGCTCCATACGCTTCTTAAGATTTCCAAAATCAACAAAGTCCTCATAGATACGATCTTCACTTGCAAAATCACCTGAAAGTTAAAAACTGAACATTATACAAACTGTTTGGTTCTAAAGTTTAAAGGCATTTATGCAGGTACCAATTATCTAGCTGAAAAAGAGAGAACCTCAAAGTTTGAGTTGATGAATTGCATTACCTTTCACTAATTCTGATTACATATAACATCATGCATTCATTCAAACTGCTTCCTTCTCTCAGTAAATTATAGTTTATCTTTGAATGGAATAAGAAGAACCTATCCAAAAGTCAGTCTTTCTTCTAGTAAAGAAATTTCCTTGAAGGTTTTACTCTTGAGGTATAATCATATTCCAAGAAACTGCAGGAGATGCCGCAACTGTAACTTTTTAACGGAGCCATCCACTAATACTATATACATTTCAATGCAACAATTTCAGAGAATAGAAATCATTCTCAAGGCGAATGATTTTTACACTCTGAGCAGTCTGAGACATGTACAGGTTGCGGATAAGCCTCCTGCCACTCCAATCAATTTCTATTTTCTGCAATTTACTCTATGAAAAGCCTTTCAGAAATCTAAAAATAGGCAAATACATCCTGATCGTGTTCTATATTCCTCTCGATTAGTGATCTCATTACTGAAACAGCATTGTGCATGCCTCTCCCCTTCCTAAACCCAGGCTGATCTTCCCCTAAGTAATCATTTACTGTGCTCTCCATCCTCTAGCTGATGATCATGAGAACAGCTTTAGCTGCATGCGAAATCAAACTTCTGGCTCTGTAGTCTTCACATGCTGGAGCCTAAACCTTTTCCGGAATAGGAACTAACACTGATCTCAAGTCTTCCGGCCAGATTCTTTCTCCATAGATGCTACAAATCAGTCCATATAGATTCTTCCTCCCACATTTTCCTAAACCTTGAAGTAGTTCTGCAGAAATGTTGTCTACTCCCAAAGACTTATATGATTTCATCTCCCTCAATGCACTTTTTATTCCATCATCGAGTATGCCTGGACCTAAGATATCTTCCTCTACGTCACGTTCTCTTTCTATGTCTTAGCTTGTTGGCCTGAGTTCTTTAACATACAGTTTTATATATTTCTTCCATCTCTCTTAAATCTTTTCTGCTTCAACTATTATCTTACGTGACTTATCTCTACCTGTTAACACAGATCTTCCCTTCTTACTTTCCAATAGGGTTTTGACCTTCTTGTATAGCACACCAATTTCAGCCTTCCTCTGCACTGTTTCTCCACATGCCCGGCCTCTATCAGCTCACTGCGACCCTCAGCCTCTTCATAACCTTTAAGTAGAAATCTTTGTTGACGGTTTGACCTTGAGGGACGTACTTGTAATGAATCAGCCCTTGCCAATCAAAGAAACACACCAGCATGACCGTCACACTGGACCGGGACATGCAAGGTTACTTTGGTTACGGAGAATGAGGACCTTTCCACTGAGAAGACTGGGCCTTTATCTCAACATCATCACTGTAAACGCAGATTTCGTCACCGGTTACAATGGTTTTAAGAAACTTTGGGTTGGCATTGGCTCGATCCAGGAGTTCCTGACAAATGTCCACATGTTTTTGTCTCTGTTCATCAGTCAGCACCCACGGGACGAATTTTGATGCGACGCGCGTCATGCCCAATACATCTGTCAAAATTGTCTGACAGAATTCAAAACTAATGTTCACTCCCTCGGCTATCTCCCTAACAGTTAAACAGCGATTAGACCGCAACAAATTGTTTACCAATTTGACATGGTCGGGGTCTGTTGAAGTGGAAGGCCATCCCACTCATGAATCTTCATCTGTTGAGGTTCTGACTGATTTAAAACCACTGCACCACTCAAAACACTGGCTCCGACTCATAGCTTCATTGACAAAGGCTTGCTGAATCATTCAAAATGGCTCCGTAGCACCTTTTCCCAGTTTGAAACAAAATTTCGCACACACACGATGTTTCTATAGCTCCTTCATTGCTGCCGATGTACACGGAGATGAACAGGTTAAGACACGTACTGCTGCTGCTGCGTAGTACCTCGAGGCAAAAAAATGAAACACCTATCGTTTTAGACGTCAGATGTGTTGCTGGATAGCTCACTGTGTCACATTTCGATCTGTTGAACGGTTTGCACAGAATAAAATCAGTACGGTCTTCCTTGATCACACCTTGCATAATGAGAATTTCAGTATTATGAGAAATGCCTATGGTACAGAATATTGGCCAATGAATTACATGTTAATTAAATTGATAATATGAAAGCCTATGAATAGCACCCAATGCGGTTGTTCGATACAAGTACTACAACATCTATATGGAAATCATAAAATTACATCTTTATTTTAAGGCCAAGCACTCATATTTTCATATGCCTTAGGCTTCCTTCATAATTTTCCAGACAAATGAGTTTCTTGTGGCTCATTTGTTTGCATTTTATTAAGCTTTCATACTGAAATACTCATTGGATAAACCAAACCATAGTTATCAACTCAGAGGTTGGTGTGATTGGTGAGGGTAGAGCTCACCAAGTACAAAGCACTATGGCTCCCATAATAGCAGACATTTTTTACGATCTAAGTCATAGGGACAGTTGATGTCCCTGATATTAAAACATTGTTAAATGCCTTAAAATAACTAAATTTACATAAACATTTCCACTATTATCTCACAAAAATGTTATAGTGATTACACTACAGCTAATTTTTCTGTGTAATATGCACTTTACTCATAAAAAAAGCTGAACATCATATGCAAAAAATATGGCATCAAAATTAAAATAAACACTTTATTCAGGATGGTACTTCTGTCATGCATACACTCTTTTTATCATTTATGTCACATGAATCAAAGAAAGATTGATATGAGACTTAAGCTGAAGCAGCCACTCACCAAATATGGGAACTACTCTTCCAGGGCAAACAGAATGAAAAGTCAAATCAAAATAATCTGCTAGCTGAATTGAAATTTGATTTTCAAACCACTCTCTGTCTCTGCAAGAAATAATTCCAGGTTGGTGTTAATCATTTCATCTTCATTGATGTTCGACTATTTTTTCACTCTACAAAAAATAAAAGTTCAGTAATTTTGTAAATTGTCACTTACTGAAGATCAACTAGTCTGTCACAAAATACTCTGTAACACTCATGGATCCAAAGCCTTAGAAAAGAATTTCTTGATGTTTGCTGCTCATTGTGGCTTCTAAGAAGTCCTTGAAATACCTTAAATAAACAAATTATAAACAAAAAATGCATACTGGAAATATATCAAGGAAAGGGAGAGAATCCATTGAACTCATGTTCTAAGGATGTTTGGGTAGCCTTCAAACTGGATGTCCAGGAGAGTGATATTTATGATTGGTTTGATGAATCACTCAGGCCACTGTATATTTTGCCTCTTTTGTCAAATATCAAGTGGCTTTAGGGTCACATTTCTTCATATGCCTGTTATTTTATATGTTAGGGCTGACACAGTGACAATTTGATCCAGGGATGTAACATAAAGGTGTAATCTAAGGGTTCAAAGCAGGGGTTCAAGTGGCAGAGCATGCTGTGATGCAGCATTGAGCCGCAGGCATTAGTTGGCACAGAGTAGCTGGTGCATCATCAATTGAATATCTTTAGCATGCCTGAAAACTCATCATTGCTAATGAATGTCAATTACTGTGACTTTTTATCTGTAATGAGGGAATGAGATACCAAAATCAGAGATACAAGCAAATTTCTGCGGAGTAGAACATTAAATCTAATTATTATGGTGCAATTCCATCCTCTGAGTAGTAAATTCTCCAGTAGTAGACTCAAACAGATATTAATGAACTTTCTTCTTATCTTGATCTTGCTTCCTAGCTCAGATGTTTCATTGCAGCTGGCTCCTAAGTCTTTATTGCTACTACTACTACTCTTTATGATTTAGTAACAGTGAAGAAAAATTATTGAGTTGTAACTAGCATTTTTGTTGATAAAGGAAGACAACATGTGGCCTACAACTAAGGGTTAGCTTGAGGATTAAATATGTGGTTTGAATGTTTGGTTAGCATTGAAAAACAATGCTCAATAATCTACCTGTCCTAAGTTATTTTGAATTAAAAATAACTAAAAATTGAAAGCAACACATTTGTATTATAAATAAGAGTAAACAATGAGAAATTATTCCACCTGCCCATTGGTGATTTCTGACACTAAGGAAGAAGCCAACCATCTGACTCCCATATTCATTGTGTTATCATAAATGTTGAAATGGTTCCCCATACCTATCCACCCCTGCCCAAGGTATGTATGTTCCCACAAGATATGGATTGTTGTGGAGTAACTGTACTTCACATTCCCCTCATGGGTGCTAGCAGAGGAAAAGATAGGTTGGGTTCTGGCACTTTCAAGTCACACACGTGTTATGTATACCATATTTAAAAGTATAGGTATATTTCCTATTTATAAGAACATCAGAGTAAAATAACTATGCCATTCGCCAACACTTCATTTGCAGCATTATTAACCTTTACATTTTGCAATGATATTAGCAAAACTGCAACTGAAAAAAAGATGTGTTCCATACATCCTTCGATCTCTCATAGCTGATTGGTGTTGTAGATTTCAGATTAGAAACCTAAAATTCCCCCTAGGGCCCCAACTTCAGGCTAGGGTTAACCAAATCAATTAAATATGAAAGAATCTTGAATTTGGGTAAAACTTATTTGGTTTTAAAATCTAATATTGAAAAGTAATTGGAAGAAGGATCAATTTTGATGATTTTTGACAATACCAATGGGATACAAAAATTGTTTCAATGGTGGAATGGATCAATTTTAGGATCATTTCACTTGAGTAGTTAAACACTCTCCTTAAAAACAGAACGATAGAAAATTTATGGCAAGAATAATGTAAATAAAGGAATCAATTATTAAAACTACTGTTTCTAATAAAGAAAATAAATATTTCCTTGGTTTAGGCTTACAGCTAGAACTGTTCCTTTTTAATTAAAAGCAGTAATTTATATGTCATTATTAAAATATTTTCTGCAGATGGAAGAATTAACTGTACACATTTTTACCTTTGAAATGTCTCTCAAATTAAAAAGATAATGAATTTTTGTCGGTGTTGGTAGCATTTTAACTACGACAGCATTATACAATGCAATTGTAGCAAATGTTATTGGTTTCCCTGAATAAAAAGAAATAAATACATAAGTACTTCATAAAGACTCACTTTACATATAAATCAGCATAACTATTTCACTAAAGAAATACTTTACCTGTTGGCTTCACATCATCATCAAAATCATTAAGTTTTTGGTAGATCATTGTTCCATAAATTCTTTCAATCTGAGAGGAATCAGGGAATGTCATGTTTATAACATTAAAGCAGCTCAACAATCTGTTTGATATTACATTTCTCCCACCACCAGGGGGACCCATGGCAGCCATAAGAAGCATATCCTTAAAAAAAAAAACAGTTTTCTGGCAATCAAATTTAACATACTCAATTAGAAACACATAATAATAAACAATCGATAATTTCAATGACATGAATTTTGTGAAACTAAATTCAATCTGAGAAATGATTGCTGAAAACAGAGGATTACACAATGTGGATACAGTCAAGTAAAATGCATACAGAAGAAATGTAGATACTTAAGTCAATATCCAATAGTATTTACTGACTCTATTGCTTCACAAATATAAGTCATTTTAATCACCACCATATAACGTAGAATAGATGGAAACCTCCCACTCAATTATTCCATTGGTTAGCCTCTACATATCCACATATTTCATTCCTTTTTTTCTCAATTTAATTTGTCTGAGGTAAATCATCTGGTACCTTTCTCTGTAATCCTTCCAGCCATTGCACCCCGTAAGGGTGTGTAAATCACTCCATAATGTTCCATGATAAACAAAATAAGCTTGAATTTTTCTGAACTTTGCTGAATTTTAGGTTTTAATTTTTCTGAGAGTAGGCAGTTAGTTAAATTTCAACAAGTTCTCTAGTCTTCCAATAATCATTTAAATGGAATAGGACTATACCATTTTTTTCTTTTGAAGTCTAAGTAGAAATACATCATTGATATAGCCAGAATTAGATTATATGACAGGCAGACTATCAATTGGTTGATTTTTCCAATTTTTATTCCAAAATGGTCTGTTTACAACAAATAAAAATTTCATATTTTTTGAAAATGCATAGACTATTTCAATAATATGAATTTCGTTCATCTGAAACTAAAATAAAAATATCCTTATTTCACTGATGGCAAACTAAAATTGCATTTTATGGGAATAATCAACCCCAGCCGTACTCTTAAAAATGGGAAATGTATATAGTGAGGGAAATTAGAGAGGAAAAATAAATAAATAATTATAATAAAAAATGATATAAGGGGGTTAGAAAAGAAAAAATGATTAAACTAAATTATGATAGCAAAACACTCCGGCTAAGGTGTTGTAGATAGCATTGACTCTCGCCCTTGTCAAGCACTCACCCACCCAGGGCTTGTGAGAGATTTCTCCCTGCACCAGCAGCCCACCCAATCACACGAAATAAAGTAAATAAAAATTAATCAAGCACTCCCTAGCTTGGATTTACTATATAGCCTTGATCCTTTCTAGTCACAGGAACTCACATAACTTCATTTAAAACTCATTAGCACATATCCGAACCACTTATTAGACAACCATGAAAGCATCCACATCCACTGCTCCAAAAATAAACGCATGAACCATGACCAGGGCTCCATCTCAAAATCCTTATTCTCCTAAGCAAAACAGCAGAATTACCCAACTCAAAAAAATCACCATTAATGACTAGGCTTACATTGTAATTATTTTACCATAATCTGTGAATGGCCAAAAAATACCCCCCCCCCAAAAATAACAAAAATCCCCTTCACAACCATTCCCCACACCCCTTTCCACCCAAAATTTCCCAACAATTCCTCCCCCGTACTTTTGACCGTTACAATACACACAGTATAAAAAGACACCACACATGAGATGGCATCATTCCTTCTCTGAAGAGAACTGCTAGGCAGTCAAAACACTGTGTCAGCTTCTGGGCATCTCCCTTACTTTTCCCAAAGTGCGAGTTACACGACCAACGTCGGAAGAAATTCCACAGTAGGCCTGTTTGAGTGAGTTTGGATTCAAAGGGTTAAGGCGTTACCGAATGGTTTACGCATACTGAAACAAGTGACTAATTGGTGCGCCACTGGCACAGAGAGAAATCCCTCGCAACCCTGGTTGTATGAGTTCCCGAGACTAGCAAGGATCAAGGCTATTTAGTACATCCAAGCTAGAGAGTGCATGATTTATTTGCATTTATTTTATTACGAGTGATTGGTGAGCTGCTATTGCGGGGAGAAATCTCTCAAAAGCCATCTGGGTGATTGCTTGATAAGGGTGAAGGTCAATGCTATCTAGTACACCTTAGCTATAGCATTTCTGCTATCAGAATCTGGTTTAATCATTTGCTCTATTCCAACCCCCTATATCATTATTTTATTTGAATTTAATTTTGATTATTTATTTATTTTTCCTCTCTAATTTCCCACACGATAACCTTTGGTCATTTTTAAGAGTACAGCTGGGGTTGATTCTTCCCATAATATTCATATGGCCGTAGTTATGATTCCTTTAATTTAACTTTGCATTGTTACATCAGATCATAGCACAAATATGGAAACAAAGTCATTGTATAAAAATGGAGACCAAAGAAAATCATTACATCACATATTTGACGGTTAGTCTTTCAAAAACTCACTGACACTGTGGTATGTAATACATTTTGGCAAGAAATTATTTGACCCTCATTTCAAATGCTTCAGGAGAGGTATAAATTTGATTATATTGGAAATCTTTGAAATATGTAGTACAGAAATGGAATGGCAGGGATCTTTTGGACAAGATAGCTGGAGTATTGATTTGAGTGCATGTTATTTCTTGAATGGGCAGTGCAAGTAAAGGTGTTTTATTTGTCAATCTATATTCATGGTAGGAGAAAAAGCTTAATGGATTCAAAAAAAGGTCAACGAGGTGAGTGAGGAGATGTTTCTACAAGAATTCTGAAAAAATTTTATTCCTAGAAAATTCTTAGAGCATGTGTAAAGACACACCTGGAAGGAATATCATTAGTGAGCAAGGGATAAAATTCACCTAAGTACATAGTAATAACACATCTTCATAAACAGTATTCTTTAAACATCCAAACATAAAGCAAAATGCACTCAATTTATTGGGTGAATGATGAACATATGTCTCCCAGTGAAAATAGGAATATAAAAAGGAACCTAAGAATTTTGTATACTGAATCTATTAAAAAGATTATTTGTTTAGTCAACACAATGATCTATTAAATTTTGATTAATATGAAACAATATTACTTGTGATTTTTCTGCATTAATGTCAATGCATTAAGCTGTAGGTCAAAGTGCTATTAGCTATAGAGCTTGTTCACTTTTACACACCACTTAGTTCAAGGATTCATCAGATAACAGTATATTAGCATCATAAGTATAAAGAGTTACTTGAAGAAAATTGAAAGGACAAAGGGAACCAGGCAAGTCATTGATGTATACAAGGAGCAAGGCTTACAAAAAAGAGACCCAAGTGGTGCCCCAATATTCACAATGTTACCATCCGATAAACACTGAAGGCCATTGTGTCAAAATTCCAGCTTTATGACTTAAATGACCTTACTAATTTTTATGGAAAATTCTTACATTACAATATTGCCCATTAAAATATGATTGACTGAATGGCATGTAAGTAAAAAATAAAACATCAGCTATGGAGAAAAACTAATGCAAATCTACTTCCTTACATGTATATACATTGGTGTCTGCTTCTCACGATTATAACAAAAGCCATAATCAATCCATTGTCGAATGAGTTCGAGGGGTGGTTGGGCTCCATATGTCTCCCTTGCAGGCATGTTGAAGTCATCCATAAAGGTAATAAGTTTATTTCCTAAAAAATTTGGAGCATAAATATTCTATTAAATATCAGATCAAGAGTTCCTACCAAATAATACCCAAAATTAAGGAATAAAGTTTAGGAATCCTTAGACTTTAATGGAAATTTTCTGGTATGTAAATGAAAAATGTCCTGATTTTAAATTTCATTATTGAAATATGTGGAAAATGGACCAAAAGAATAAGTTTTTGAGAGAGGATCAGGAGTGTACATAGTATGTAAGTTTAGGGAACCAAAATGTGAAGCTCATGTTCTAGGAGCAAGGTTGTCACCTTTCAAACTTGAGAATGAGATAGAACCACCAACTTCATACATACACAACTAATGCAATACAACAAAATACCACTTCATATCAGAGATTGCCCTTGGGCCAGATAAAAATTAAAAAGCTTTAAGAGGAGACTTCTAATGAAAATTTTTCTGACAGTTACAAAACACCAAGTAGACCACTGTACTCTAGATGGGACATATGTCAATCAATAATTCATTGAAAAGAAAATCCAAGAGATGGCACTCATGGTATCAGAAAATGATTGCTGTTTAAATTTTAGCTATGTCCATCCCGTGATTTCATTTTCATAGTTTATTGAAGCAGCAAACTTTTGTTTATTTAGAAAAATGAAAAAAATGAGTTTCTTACAGCCATAAAAACTTCTTTTTAAAAGGTTTTAGACCAAAAGATTACAACTGTGTGACATTAGGTAAATGAATTTAAACATGGCCATACATCCATAAATGAACATCATTTCGGACATCACTGAATCCAGTGACGTCCAGAATAATGTACATCATTTGTGGACAAGGTGATGATAGCCACGATTTTTTGGGATGTACATGGAATCATCCACATTGGTTACTTGCAAAAAGGAACTAAGATAAATTGAGAGTATTATGCATCGTTATTGTACTGGTTGGGCAAGAAATAAATAAAAAAGTCCACATTTGATAAAGAAAAATATTGTCTCCCATCAAGACAATTTACAGGTGCACATCTGTGCAGTTTCGATGGCAAAAACTATGGAATTGAATTTGAACTATTACAAAATCCCCTGTATAGTATTCACTAGATTTGGCCTTCATTGACTGTAGTCACTAGTAGAAAGTTACATAGAGTACTACCAGAAGGTATACATTTGCACACTTTGTGGACTCAGAGGAGTAGCACAGAGTAAATTGAGTGCAATGAATGAACATTTCACTGAATAACAGAGTAGACTGGAGGGTAAAAAGACCTATCTGGAACCTGTACATTTCTAATACTTCACAGGTGTAAATAGCTAATGGAGAGCCTGGATGGGCAGTGATAGGCAGGAGTGGGAAAAAGTAAGTGAGGCATGGCAATGGCTCGAGTCAAAAGTGAACATAGTCAGAGAACTCACCTAATAAGTTATATTTAAACAATCAAGCATTAGTTAGTCAATGGGTCAAAGGGTACCAATTATTGCATAGTACATTGCAGATCATTATGACAGGTCTGTGATGAGAACTAATCATTAGAAGATCAAAGGTAATGAGATTCTCAAGAAAAAAGAAGACTATAATTAACATTGAAGTCAGATGGCATACACCAATATAGGTATAACAGCTCACATGTACAAAATGACATTTTTATTTTTTGATGAAAAACATTTTCTGTGATGGTTTAGATACATTTGTAAATTCTTCACCATTAATTATTTTCTAAGAAAATTCCATTGAAATAGTCACTAGGTGAATGTTACATGGGTATGTATCTTTAGCATACATAATATGTATGAGCCTTCACAAAAAGGTAGTCTATTTAACATGCCTTACCTGATATTGGGAGATAAATTCCCTTGCTTCTTTTTTCCATTTTACTGATGATGATATCTTGAACATTATTTGAACTAGTCTGTAATTATAAGAGATTGAAGATTAAAAAATAGTAATTTGTAAATGATGTATGTACACTGAATGAACAATAATTTCAGGTATCCAAGAAAAGGTATCATTATAATAGTGATAATTTAGACAGTGAAAATTTGTCACACATGACTAACTAATAATAATTCAAATTGCTATATACCATCAAGTGGAGTACATACAACTTTTCTGTAATTCTCTTCCTCTAAACATTTTCAACGATTGGAACATGAAAACAAAGCAATTTCCTTTAGCCCTAATTTCCTTTGCAAGATTTCATGTAAAGCAGTAGCAATGACAACAGCTACATTCCCTGCATTAATTTTGTCCCTATTGTTTCCTTCCACTCAAATATTTACCACAAACATGTTATTTAATGTCAAAGTTCATGTCATTATAGATATCTAAAGATTAGTTTCTTTGAATGAGGCCAATGATTTTGATTCTTCATTTGCTTGCCTGTGAATATCAGGACCAGCGTCATTGTTTTCTTTAAGCACTTTTTTCTTGACCCCCTCTCCTAATGTCATTGTAGCTATTGCTTTTTCCAGGAGTCATTTCCACCTTCTTTCCTCAGCCTCTCAAATGTATTACAAATAAATCCCTTGCAGTCCAATCCAATGCAAAAATTTCAGTGTAAAAACCATTCGCATTGACCAAGATTTGAACCCTGATCCCTCAATGTCTGGCCGAATACTTTAGCCAGTTAAGCCATCAAGATGTCCCCTTAAAATCTGAAATTTTGTAGTCAGCTGTAAGTGTTAAGTGTAACTCTGAAATTCTAGATTGGAATCCCGGTCAAGGCAAACGATTTTTACACTCTGAACTTGTTGCATTGAAATGCAAATTAATGGATGACTCAGTCTAAAGTTACTGTTGCAGCTTCCGCAGTTCCTTGGAAACTCCTTGCAGCTTTTAAGTGCATGTAAAAGGATCCTGTTGGTGAATCAGCTCATTCAGAGGTAGGCAAATTATCAGTCACGCAATGTAGTAGCCTTTTAAGCACAGAATTTCTGTTTATTGGGAGCAACTCAAAGGTTTACAACCTAGCTCTAATATTTTCAGAAATACATGTACTACATTCCCATTTGACAGCCCTTTCTAGAAGCACTGGAAATTGGTGCTTATGGCAGAACATCACGATTCTTTTTTTATGCCACATTCCACAGGCTGTTTTCATAGGTTTAAAACATTATACACACGTTTGCACCAGGTGATTGGAGTGAGTGAGTAAGGGGCATGGGGTAAGGGAGCCGTGGTTATTCACGAGAAACTGGCACACTGAAATGGCTACATGAGCCGGGCATTGTCATCATAGAAAAACCAGTCCTTCTCCCACAAATCTGATCTTCTTTGTCACATAATTTTATGATATCTTTTACCTCCAAATATAAGCCTGATTAACAAGTCTGACCTGGTGGGATGAATTCAGAATGAACTACCCCTCTCACATCAAAAAAACAAATGAGCATCATTTAAGAGGATGCATCGATAGCATAACTGGCTAAAGCACTCAACCGGACATTGAGGGATCCGGGTTCGAATCCCGGTCAAGGCAAATGATTTTTACACTCTGAAATTGTTGCGTTGAAATGCACATTAGCGGATGACTCTGTTAAGTTACTGTTGCGGCATCTCCCGCAGTTTCTTTGAAATCTTGAGGTTTGATTTCACTTGAAAAGTATTTTTTGGGCAAGGCAACAATGAAGTTTTCCATTTGCTTAACTGTTGTTTGGTTATGGGGTCGTAACAAAAGCACCATGACTCATCATCAGTCATGACCTTGGAAAAAATCTCGGTCAGTTTGGAGATGGTCTTTCAATGTATGGCAAGTTTCAATTCTGTTTTTAATGTTCAGTCAGGACCCAAGGCACGAATTAATGACTCTTCTCAACTCCAAATCTTCTGACAAAATTCGCTGAACCAAGCTGCACATTATTCCAGATAACTTACTAATCTATTTAATAGTCCATTGCTGGTCTTCAAGTATGATTGCAAGAACTTTTACAACATTTTCGTCAATTCTAGAAGTTGACAGATGTCCTGAGCAAGGTTTGTCATCAAGTGACTATTTACCTTCTTCAAAATGAGAAAACCATTGGTATACTTTAGTTTTTCCCATAGCACAATCCTTGCAAGCTATTTTTAACATCACCACAGTTTCTACTGTGTTTTTCCTAAGCAGAAAGCAAAATTTTATAGCAGTGCATCGTTCACTTACATTCATCATAACAAAAAACAAGGTTCAAGCAAAACTGCTTTTACAAATTGAATTGTTGTGACAGAACACAACCATCCCAGATGGCAACAACACCTGCGCATAACTTGGAATGATTTGCTCTATGCTAACCTAGCAGGAAAAATGTATACTAAGTAAGCTCCACCAACCACAGCACTATTCACTATTCCGGTTATTTTTGGGTAACCCTGGTACATTAGCACAAAGCTATTTATTAAACATTTTATATGAACACTTCCACAAAGTCATCCCTGCCTTCAGGTTTAATTTAGCCCAGTAAGGTTTTCAAAACACTAAAAAATTACTCACCTGAGCCGACATATTAATTGTTAGAATAGAGTATTTCTCTTTGTCCATGGAATCTAGAGCTTCCTGAGCAAGTGAAGTTTTACCTAAGACAAAGGATTTGAATGGAGAATAGAATAATTGATTAAAGGTACTAATTCTTAACGAACTAATTACAATAATAGTGCATTCATTACCTGTCCCAACTGAACCAACCAAAAGAACTGGGAATCCATTACTTAGTAAAGAAAAAATCAGGAACTGATAACGGAGTGTGTCCACTGTTGGTACCATAATCTTGTAGAATGGTAAACTGAAAAAATTAATTAGTATTACCACTTAATACAAAGACAGAAATGTAAAAGGTCAGTGGATCACCAGTCTTTGCGAGGCCAATTAGTATCAATAGATGTATGCTTATATAATTACTTTTTTATAATTTTGGTAATTCAGAAATATTCTGCACCACAGATAATTTTAAATTAAGCTTAAGTGCAAATATAATATATTTTGAGGTATTTGAGATGGCCTCATAAATTTGGATAGATGCATGTTTTGTCATTCAACTCCATAGCCACATTGTTTTATTCTAGGTAATATTTTCATCATTTGTTTGTTTATGAGCAGTATTATTTAGACATTCAGAAGTATGCTGTGATCATTTAGTTAGAGTATTAGTATTGATGGGGCAGTTCCACTATTTTTCGGTAAGAGAGCTAGTCTTTACTTTAGTTCACAAGTTTGATAGTTCCAGTGAATGGCTAGGTATTGAGCTAGTGACAGTTTTAATGTTTAATAAAATATTGGTCATTTTTTTTTTATTATCACCTCATTAAAAGTTATACATATAGTTAATGAGAAGTTTCACAATATTAGGAAGCTTCCAGCAAAATTTTTCTGATTTTTATCTAGGTAAACCAATTCTATAAAATTTATTACTTGGGTATGTTTATAGACAGTCATATATCATGGGATGGTCACATTGAAAATTTCTGCAGTAAGCATACCTATGCAGGCTTTCTAATATGCATTTTAATGCACTAATTTAATATCATAATCTAATATATATTTACCATACTGTTGATAATGATGTATTACTGTCAATCTATCATAGTGAGTTTTAATACTAGGCCATTTTCAGGATTTTCTTCTGGGGCCTAATGGTCAATGCTGAAGTAGTATTTAAAATTTAAAAAAGGGTCTTATGACTCATCTGTTCATCATCTGGATCACCAGGATTGGTAGGTAGTAAACCTATTTACTTATCTTTTGGATTTATAATCCTTTTAAGCAGAATAGATACATATAAGGAGGTAATTAGTTAGGGTTTGCTAAATAAAATAAGGTAGGAATGGCTGGTTAGATTAGGTTTTTATGATTGCCAGGATACCTGGCACCCTGGCAATCTGCACCTTTCTTTGCTCAATGTCATCCCCTTGATCACAAAGTTAGCATTTTAACTCCCTTTTGTACATATATGTTCTAATTGTGCACATTAGCCACCATCTTTTGAATTATATAACAAATTACAGGTATCACCTTCTTAGCCAACTCTTTCGAATCTAGCATTAATTACTTTTACTCAAAATTCTGTTATTTACTTGAAAGTGCTATTCAAACTATTGTGGGTTGCGGTAGTCCACGGGGCAGATTGTTGAGCTAATGATCGGAGGGCCCGGGTATGATTCCCGGGCAAGGCACTCTGGGCACCTGCAGGTCCACCCAATTATGTGATTTTTTGAGGACCAGATCTTCCTGGGAAACCATAACTGGCACAGGGAAATGAACTGGCCCCCCTACCCAGATGTGTGAATTTCACATGCCGTCGGGCTTAGTACTGGGTGAACTCTGTGATCAACTACCAAACTGACCCTCTGGCTGATTACTGAGTTTATGGTTTTCATTCCAACTATCAGAGCGAAAGTAAATTATTTGAAGTACATGTAGGAGAAAGCCTAGGCTGTCTGATGGCATTAATGTTCACAAATATTAATCTGAGAAATATTATGTAATAAGTTTGAAACCCTTTTGGTGATATTTTTATCCTTTCTTTCAAACATTAATGGTGAAAACCGATGTAAAAACGGAGCTAAGGCTGAGGAACTAGTGAAATGCGTAACATAAAAGATGCTGAATTAAATTAATTCATTTAAGAATATATATCTTATTCTTAATTCCAGAGGAAAATTTAATTCCTTTGTTATATATTTTTATTTTATTATTTATTTACTATAAGAAAAATAATTTTTAGTTTTTTTTCCAGGATTAGCATTAGTAGAGAGAAGTAAATAATATCACAAGGCTTAAGAAATTATCATTCATTAACCAATTATTACCAAGAACCTCTTTCTTTACATTTAAAGTCAACTGGATTAAAAATAATGTTTGAAATTACCCAGAACCCAACAGTTTTGAATATTGTTCAATCACAGCCATAAGGCAGTTTTAAAAACTACTGAAGGTTTTGTAGATAAAATAGTTTGTGTGAAATTGTATGCTGAATGTTGAAAAAACCCACAAGAATATTCTATCACCAAAAAGCTCTCAATAATTACTGCGATTTCTCTCCTTTATGGGAGGTCCTTGAATTGAATGAGATACTGCTTTTGGATTGCCTTGTGATTTTGAATACCTGCAAGGGTAATTCGAGAAGTTCTCAGAATGGAATAGAAATAAACGACTTAGCTAAGTGAAACTTTTTGTTTTTCAATGTAGTTTTCCTGTACATTAATATGCTTGGTCCAGAGATGTTCCACTGCATTGATCCATTCTTGAAAATTAGAGTCCTTCAGGCCTGCAAAATACCTATCTTAATTAGATGTTCATTCTTTGTTTGAAGGGAATCTCTGTCCAAGGAAAATTTTGAGAGGAAGAAATAGAAATCTGATGGAGCCAAATCAGGTGAATAAGGTGGGTGTGGCAACAATCCATGTCATAGTTCACATATTTTTGCCATGACAATGACTCCTGTACATGGGCGTGCATTATCTTGATGAAAGACGACTTTATTCCTTCCCAAACCTGGTTTTTTCATGTATCTTTAGATGCAGGTGGTCCAGATGGTTAGCATAGCATTGCCAAGTAATTGTTTGACCCGTGAGAAGATTATCAGAAGTTTCCATTCGGATGTATTTATTATCCTCTATAAAGAATCTTGGCACTTAAGAGATTTTTTCATATCCAATCCCACAGTTAAAATGTGATATGCCTGTTCGGATGACATCTCAAAAGCTTCAGCAATTTCTTGTGCACTGTCAGTGATCCTCCACAACCATTTTATTCACTTTTACAATAATTTCTAGGGTAGTGGCATATTTTGGTAAACCACCACAGGGATCACCATCTAAGCTGCCCTGAACAAACTTAAACTCATTTGTCCACTGAGCAACAGTTAATTATGAAGGAGCCGAGTCCCCCAGAGTGTTCTCAAAGTTGGCATACATTTCCTTTGTTTTCATAATTTTCTTCATGAGGTATTTAATCACTATTTGAATCTCAATTTTTTCCATCTTCACAAATCACTACACAGGAACAACAACAGAGAGGTGTCAGCACCACGGATCTCTTCCCAGAGTACTGAGGTTTAAGAGTTTTACCCTTAAAGGATTAACTATTGCCAGTGGGAAACTTGTTGCTCTAGGGCTAATATGTGGTGGTGATTCAGAGAACCCTTTGAACTACCCTCATATTTCAGATTATCACACTAAAATGTATGTATACAGAGGAATCTTATTTTACAATGCCATCAGTTTATGATACCTCATTCAACGGTGGGTCATCTAATTGAGAATAGGGTTTATTTAATGTTAGACATTTAGTTATGATATTTTTACAATATTTGAATAGTATTAAGCCTCAAATTTAAAACATTTGAATTCTATTAGTGAATTTTTTATAACAAGCTGCAGTCAATCATCAATACTCTTTTGACTCAAAGGGTTAATCAGCCCAAATTACTTCCACATGAAAATATTTTTCCAACTTATCCATTACTTTCATTCATCTTTCAACAGGTTTATACTAACAATGCGAAATAGCACAAATAAAATTACCTCAAGTCAAACTTCCAATTCTCCTTCAGTCTAGTTTCCCATGCCAAAAAGGATTTAGTAGCTGGATCAACATAGTATTCATAAACAGTATCCTTCAGGGGAAACATGCCTTCCAATTCTCGAATGTAGGCATCCAATTTCATTCTGCCCTCTTCATTGACACAAGCACAGACTGACCATATCAGGCTGTAGCATAATAGTCCATGATTAGTGTGACATGTCCGTTTTTATTTCAATGGCTTACAAAAGTAACATGGTAGTATAATATAGAGGGCAATACAAATAACAAATTTACATTTCAAAGAAATAAAAAATATTATAACATACCAGAAGAAAAACCATTGTTTGGCTGTGGTTTTAAATGTATCTCCGACACTACTACTCAAGCCATTTTCTTTAGTTGAAAAGCAATCCAGAAAATTACACATGGAAGTTACAATAGATATATCAGTAGTAGGCACTACTTCTTCACAATTCAGTCTCTTGAATTCCAAAATATGAGCCATGTATCTATCCATTAATCTCTGCATCTGAAAAGGAATTTGATTCGTTTTTATGGAAATAGCCAGTTTATTAGCAGATCAGTCAAGGAATTGAAAGAATGTAGGTTCACATTCCACCTCAAGAATGGTTCTAGAATTTCTTCTCGGTACAATAATTTATGCTTGATGGAGTGATATATAATCTTAGCCATAAAGCACCCAAAACTGATACCTACTTCTACCAATGTAACTGTTAATGAAAAATGTTTGATGTTGTAATCAGCGTAATCAATATCACATTTATGAGCAGGCTTTAACCTTTATATACTGAGGAATGTCTGAAGGTAGGGTAAAAGGTCTATCTTCACTCAATCAGGATATATTTCAAAAAGCCTTTTTGCAAAGCTAATTTACATAAAACCAGATATTTTGATAATACAGAAGATGGAAAATATGCTGAAAAACAGGAAATGGGATAACAGGATTAATGCGCAATTGCTGAAATCATGTAATAAGATATCTAAACAAAGGATGGTGGACCTTCTCTGTACTTACATGAGCAGAAAACCTTAAAAAAAGGTTTTAAGGGAAAATCTACCACGTAATCCATGGAGCATTAGCTAGCCAAGAGCATAAGGGATAGATGATGATTGTACAATGCAGTTTTCTTGGAAATGGTGGTAGCTTGACATATCAGAATTTAATGATGATTTCACCATTTATTAGTTGTTTTTGAAGATGAAGTAATACAAAAGAATTTACCAGAAACATTCCATATTTGCTATTATCATTGACAAAAATAAATGCTTTTACAATCATGACAAGTTATTATTTCTTACAATATTTTAGGAGGGATTTCAATTTTTCCTCAATTCCATTGCTCAAAAATGAGGTGTGTCTAAAAAGGGTGTGCAACAGGTTGATATGGTATTCATGTTCAACCTCAGAGCTGAGCATTTACTGGCGGTGAGATTTTCTTCCCTCACATGATCTTTTACTGGATAATTATTTCTAATTGCTTTTTATGACAGCATTAATTATGATCACACACATTTTATCTCAACATACATATATCCATATTCACTGACCTACCTCCCTGAAGAAACTGTACTTAAGCCAAAATGATGGATGTGGATATACATGATGATAATTTTGCAGATTCTGATTCTTTGTGGAGTATGAGCCAGAAAATGAATCACATTACAAAGGATCAGAATCAGAAGTCAAAAATGGCCCTACTGATTCACTTATGCAACAAGCGAATGGAAATTTTAATGACCTTATGAAAGGTCTATTTGAGTAACATAATTTTCTAACATTATCTCAAGCTGAATCAAAGACCCAAAGATATATTCAATTGTTTCTGGCTCAACCTAGTGGAAATTCATGTAATGAAATTAAGAATACAAAGTAACTTTCCACTGTTCTTTATTAGCGTACATGATGGTGACGCTTACAGGTACCTGATGATGACGCTTGAGCGTTGAAACCGGTTGTATGCTAATAAAGAACAGTGGAAAGTTACTTTGTATTCTTAATTTCATTACCCAAAGATATGTTAGTTATTCTCCTGTTTCCTGATTTTTTTTAGAAATTATCACAATTTTGTTGGAGGATTATCATAAATGCTAACACCTGTATTTTGACATGGGGCGATCTGATGTGACAAATTATGGAGTGCAGAAATAAGATGCAACATTTGAGACTTGAGGTTAATGATTTGAGATGACAGATTCAGAGATTTTTTAGAAAGACCTCAAGTAAAAATATGAGAAAATAACATTTATGCTATTATAAGTAAAATAGTCACCTACTTTGTTCAGCAATACATTTTATTAAAAATTATGATTTTGAATAATAAGTTGAACATATGATTTTTTCTCTTAACTTCCATAGGAACATCATAATGACTTTCGGGATTATTCTCTCAAAGATTATAATGAACAATTTCCACCATCATCTTCCTTACCATCCACACTGCCCACAATAGAAGGGTGAGCATACAATCAATCAATATAATGCTTTATGGCTTATTAAATTCTTATTTTAAACAATATACTAATAATTATATAAATATAAACAGTATATAGCCATATATTTAAACCATAACTGAAATTAAACGTTACCTCTTCCACAAATTCATGGTCTGAATGCTTTTGCAACCAAGAGTGCACATAAGGTTTCCACCCCAAATCTTTGTAGTCATTGTAAACCATTCCACAGCGTGACACAGTAGCTGGTGAGGCCACTGACAAATCCTCGACTTCAAAGAGAAGTGACACCTGTGGTAGATCATTCGTGAAAAGTCAGTACATTAAAAATGGAATGGAGTCTTAATCTATCTCTTGTATCACTAAGATCAGTTCCATCTCAAGTATAAAAATAGATTCATAACCTGATCAGGCATTGATATCCTGTCACTGTTTATTAGTGTCAAGACTTTATTGTCATCCATTACACTGTTCATGTTCTCTATCCATACAGCATCAACGGGACCATCAAATACAACCCACTTTTCATCTGACCTTTCATCTAGATGAAAGATATCACATCAATGTTAGCACATGGATTTAAAAAGCATATTTATAACTTAACCATAAGAAATTTATAAATGAATTATAAAATATAATTAATCATCAGAAATGATCAACAGAGCTTGATTCAAGTCTAATTTATACCAGAGCAAGTTTCCCGCATTATTGCAGACAAAACACCATCCAACCATTCACCAGTGCTCAAGTTGAATTCGCCATACAGTTCTCCCAGGGATAATGCTTTAGGGTTGATGGGATATTCCTATTAAAATAATTAGGACAAATAAAATAATAGCTATGAAAATACAATGGATATGAATTTCATCAATGATGAAATAACTACTGGCTTCACTGAACTTACCCAAACAATGTTATAACCTGCAACCTTCTCTTTGCCAAGTCTACTTAATGCTCTTTGTAATGTTTTCCAGGTCACAGATTTCCCTGAGCCAGTTCTTCCAACTATCATTACAGAGTGACGAGAAATTTTAGTTTCATGAAGCTGTATGACCTTGGTCACAATTGTAGGCAGAGGCTAAAATATGAAAAAAAAAAAAAAGAATGCCAGGTAGTCATGTCCAAATTACTCAATAATGCCAACAAACATAATTTTGGGAAGAATTTTATAATTACTTGTAATCCATTAGCTTTCAATTCTTCTTCAACAGAAAAGGACAATTCTTCATAGTCAATAATAGGGATTTTTACACCAGGAAAAAGATCTGTGATGATTCCATTAAACAAAGGAAGGTCGTTAGATGTAAGTTTGGCTACATTCATATCTTTCATTGCCAGTAAGACAACCTGAAAGCCAAGATATTAATTAACTATCCATAAATGCCTACATCTACTGGTAAAGCGCATTATGCAACATTGAAAACACTGATTAAAAGAACTCCAATTTTTATTTTCAACAAATTCAACTTCATGGGCTATACAGGGTGTGGTTCTTAAATCTGGAAACATTTCAATTTGAATTTCCCACCATATCGTAGTTTCACTGAAGGCCGCGATGGGCGCTCTTGAAAGCTACAGGCATCTAGTAAACAGCCATAGCCTTATAATAGCCGAGATGTTACGCACAAGTGTGGAGTACAATCGAAGAGCTGCTATTATTGAAAGTGTTCGCACTGGGCATTATATTGTGCAATAGTTCAATTTTTCTGGTACCCCAAATCAACTGTTTACGATATAGTGTCTAACTATAATGCATCGGAGAAGTCTGGGGAAGGTTTTGCTAACCCAGCGAGGAAATCTCATTCATGGAAATGCGTGCTTTTCCATATTTAAGCGCCGCACCCTGTATTTAAGCTGCCATGCATAAGGATGACTTCAAATTATTTCAATTTTAACATTCAACAAGAATGAGAAGGGGGCATAATGAGAATACCTCTTGTATGAACAAATCATTAATTCATTCATCATAAAATTATCATGAACTGAATAATTTACTCTATTGTATTTTTCCAAGACAACATTGCTTTGAAAGTGATAATAACTAATTATCCAATACGCTAAGTACTAATAAGTGCATTAACGAAAAGTTACCATTGTCATACGAGAGTAGATAGTATTTAAATGGAATTGTCTCATCAGTAACACTTAATACTCTCCACAGCAATCAACCATAAGGTTGGTTTGATAGGTGAGAGTAGAGCTCACATAATACTAAAGCCAACTGTGTGTGAAATTGGCTCATAAGGGTAGAAAGCCAGCTCCTTTCCCTATGTCTTCTGTGGTTTTCCAGGAAGATCTGGCACCCAAAAAATCACAAGACTTAGGCAAAACTGAAGGAGCCTAGACACAAAATTCCGAGAATTAAACCCAGTAGTCTAGCACTTTTTCTACTGGATTACCATACCCCACTTAATTCTATTGGAAATATAAACAATTAAAGTTGTACCATAAATAATTTACACTTGTTCAAAAAATCTACTCACTTCTTCATCAGGATAATTGGAAAATGCTCTTCTTTTCCTCCCCGCATATCTCAAAAGGGCCACCATACTTCTTAGTCCAAAGTCATAATGGTCTTGTTTGCTTAGCTGTTGAATAGCCAAGGAATACAGTGTGTAAACCTGTAATATGAGATGTAACACTGTTACTATCTCCGATGAAAGGATAGGGAAAAAGCATTTGATTCTCAATGACACTACACACCTTTTTGGCTAGTACTCGAGTTTCTTTAAATCCTTCACCAAATAGAATTATTTCTGCGATTAGACAGCTGTCAGGTACAATCATTGATATTGGCCTGAACATTGACTTAAGATTATCTGGAAGCTCAGTCCGACCAGCGTATCCTGATTGTCAATACAAAATAGATAATGATTTGCTAATATTTAAATGAATACATTTTAAAACAAAACTTAATTCTCTAAATATTATAAATACCGATAAAAAATTTGTATCCATCAAATTCCAAGAACACACAGCTGATGTTAAATTTATTTTCCATCACAAATTGTGAAGTAAAAAAGTTTTGGTAGAAGCAAACTTCCCATTGAAATAAAAAACACACAGGCTTGGCGATATAAAAATATAGAAACTGACTATCTAAAGGTGAAATATTTTTTAGGATTGAATAAAAAATCATTATAATGAAACTGAATGAGCCAAAAAATTGCCACTCAATAAAAATACATTCTGCAGGAGCAGGTACTATTAATAAAAACAAAATGACAATATTACCCCTTTTAAAATTCCTGTAATAAACTAACGTTCTGAAAACATTTTTGATTTTCCTGAAAATTAACATAGAAATACCATTATATTTGGAAATACCTAAACTGATATTAAATTTTTTCCTGGTAATCTCTAAATCAATCTGAAACTGAACATGAGCCATTGAAACTCTACATGAGCCATTTTAGGTAATACACACAGGAAATCAAGAGTTTATGGCGGGTAATTAAAATTACATAGACATTCTTCCTTCATAAATTGTCCAAATTAGATAATTGGATGCAAATATAACAAATCCACTTACAATAACTACAGGACTAATTCAATCATCTTTACCCATACTAATTATTATATTGTGAATGACCCTCAGATACCTTACATTGAGTGTATTCTATTCATCATGGATTATGAACACATGACTCAAGGTGCGAGAAATTTTAAAGTATTACCATAAACGTTTAAATCATTAATTAATTTAAACCATTAATTTCCTTGGAAAATTGCATACATGTGCCACACTTCTCCACATGTGTTATGATTCATTCTACCTGGTCATTTAGTTTCCTGCTGTCAGAATTTGGTATGAAAGAAAAGTTCTGTGCATTCAACCTTGATTTCAATATGTGAACCTTTTTCAGAATAAGTCAATTCACTGGAATATTGACCAATTGCTTCAAAGCTGATAAATATTTTCTTGTCCCTAATTGACATATATTGACAAAAAAATAACTGAAATCTTCCCCTATTCCAAAAAATCTCCAGAAATACTTACGAGTGATCTACCTGTGCACAATCACCCAAAAGTAAATAAAACCACAGTTTAAATTATTCAATTTAATTCAAAAAGGTTTAATCTTACTGAACATTATCACTTTCTCTTCCGGTTACTGACATTTTGACACACAAGCGGATATAAAAACAATAGCCATAAGGTATAATAAATACAAATAACTAAACATCAAAGTAGATTTACCAAATATGAATAATTTACAATAACTTTCAAAGAATAGTTTATAGGTCATTTTCCATACAATTATAAATAAAAGCTTTAGCATTTTAAAAAAATACCAAAATAATATTTACCAGGGTTCATGGTTATGAAAATTCCACAAGTGTGAACAAGTTTAATCTGCTCTCCTTCAAATACAAAATCCTTCTTCCCTTGAGCCAGAGCTTGCAGTATGGATAAAATTTGCTGAGCCACCACAGACAGCACTTCTATATTTATGCGATTAAACTCATCAAAACAGCCCCAAGCTCCTGTTTGTGCAAAGCCTAATGTGCCAGAGAAATTTCTGATGAGTTATTTTATTGTGATGACAAAATGGAGGCTTTCACTATTGGAACAATTGGTGCATACAGAATAGAAATTAAAGCTTACCTGAAAACATTCGGCCCATGCTTTTGTAATCTAAACCTTCTGAACAATTAATTACAATGACATAGCAACCTAACCCTTTCCCTAAATCCTTAACAGTTTCAGTCTTCCCAGTGCCAGCAGGCCCTTTCGGACTTCCACCTCGGTGTAGATGAAGAGCTGTAGTTAGTGTGATATAACATCTATAAATATAAAAGTTATTAGAGAGCAATGAAGCAAAAAATTCTTAGCTATAAATTTTGAGCTAATTAATTTTGCACCATAACTCTACCTGTCAGTTAATGGTGTGACAACGAGTCTTCCAGAATTACCCAGGTATTCATATCCATACACAAAATATGTATTTGTTTGTCTGGCAACACAAGAATCAATATCTTTATCCCATGAAAATCTGAGCTGGGAAAGCCATTCAAAAGCTGTAACATCCTTGCAGCCTTTCAAGAAAAATGAGAACATTTCCAACATTATGAAACTATAGTGGCTGATTGCACTTATCATGAAATGTTAAGATAAAATATGCTTTTAAAAAAAATTTAGTCTAAACTTAATAGACATCAACACAATTTTGCTACACACTGCATTTGTCTGCCTCTCATACTTTTATTCCAGTAATTCTATTAAAATGCCTACTCTTCCTCAACCATATACAATACCCCATTCGTCACAACCTTCCATACCTTTCCTACTTTTGAAAATTTCCTCCATCCAACTTTTATGCCTTCTTTAAACTTTTCCCAACAAATTTTATGCTACCTCTAACATAGGAAATGAGAAGGAGTGCTTTAATTTACTAAATAGCCACTGTTATTGTTTAACATTATTCCTCAGCAAAGAAATAAATCAGCAGTCCCCATGGTGAATATGGTAGACAAGATTGACCTTCCTGCAGCCATTATGACTTATTACGATAGGTAAGCTTAATTCTTGAATTGAAATTTAGCATGGCTGTGGTAGAGCAGAGGGAGACGGAAGATAATAAAAAATTGAAAAAGGATGATGCAAATGTCTGTCACAGGTTTTGGTCACAGTATTGCTTGCCAACATACCTGCTTTATAGAGTTTGTCAATAACATCTCTGGCATGAATTTCAATTGTAACAAGAGACACAATTTTCAGTCTCTGAAGTTTTGTCAAATCACCACGTACTGCATCAGAAAACTTGCTCAATACCTGGTTCTGCATTAAAAAAAATCAGTTACAAATGTCATTGACATGATAATAAAGTAGTTCAATATAAAACCTACTTTCACAATTAAAATCTAAAACCTAACGTAATTTTATTTCACCACAAAATCCAAAACCAAACACATTACATACCTGCTTTTTCCTCAGTTTTTTTAGAGGTTTTTTGGTGTCCTGAATTTTGCAAGTCTGAAGACTTTTTGTGCAATCAGTGGTCCACTGCACCTGCCATTCAAATTATAATTTAATATTAAAATTCATAGTTTTTTAGAAATAACAAAATGCCTTTACAGTTCACTCTACCCAAAGGATATTAATTATAGTATTAGTTAAACAATAATATTATAACTATAGCCAGTTCATTCCATGTTTATATGCATGAAACAAACTAATTGTATTGATGAGAAAGAGTTTGGCACTAGCTAGTGCCTTATAACCTTGAACAGCATGCAAAAAAACAAAACATTTCTCCTCCAATCTTATGGTAGAGTTAAGAAAAATCTGCATCTCAATCTCCCATAACTTAGTACCTCTTAAAGTAACACTTCCTTGAGCTACTCATCTCTGGCTAATAAATTTAAGAGAAAATACATTTCTACTCCTTATCCAGCTGCCTTTCAAGCTAATACATATTTTGTAAATGCACCATCATCAATGTTTGTCAAGCCCTGTTCTGAAACAAATCTAAAAACTATTGTAACCACACCCAGAAACAAATCCAGTGTTGGCCATGATGAAATTCCTGGTAAAGTTGTTTATCATTGTTTTGAAGCTATAAAAGCTGCCCTTTTATTTTTAATTAATGAGTCTTTGATGCAACAGATTTTCGCATTCCAATTAAAAGAAACAAAATTAGTACAAGTATACAAAAACCGTGGCTGTGTTAATGATTTGAACAACTGCAGACCAATAGCCATCCAAAATGCATTCGCTAAAATATTTGAAAAGGCAATGTATATGCATATAATCTTATCTCAAAAAAATTTTTTTACTTTCCAATTCTTAGCATGGACAAATATCTACTACAACAGCCATATATCAGGCAATTGACAGCATCTTTAAATCATTAGATGCTAAACACAAAACTCTTGGGCTGTTTTTTGATTTGTCAAAGGCTTTTGATCATGTAAACCATAATATACTTCTAATTAAACCAATAGAATTGGAATTAGAGGCATTCCACAAAATTGGATGAAGTCCTACATGCACAATCATACTAGAAGTTAAAATTGTCAGTAGATGGGTTCAGACATTAATCCGCAGTATTCCAAGTTTCCAAAGGCATGTCACGAGGCTCAACCTTTGGGTCACTCCTTTCCCTGGTATATGTTAACGACTAACCAAACTGCTTAAAAGATTATGAAGGGATAGTACCAGTTTTGCATGCTGATGATACTAATGTAATATTATCAACAAACACTCATCCCAGCCTTGTAGAAAAATCAAGGTCTGTTACACCTGCAATAAACAAGTGGGGCACAGATCTAGATTTAAATTTATGATGGAATGTAAATTTTTAGGCATATCTTTGTGTACAAATATTTCTTGGGATAAATATGTAAAAGCTCTTCAGCATAAGCTCAGTTCTACTCACAATTTATTAAGACACCTGCATAAGACTACAAGAAAAACAGTATTACTTAATTTATACCATGGGGAAATGTATTCAAATATTATCTATACTATAATATTTTGGGGCTCAGCAGCCATTTCTCAAGCCATCTTTAAAGTATGAAAGAAAGATTAATCATTGGGAAACCTCACAATGCACCAGAGGCCTATATTCCAGGAATTAATTGTTTACCTCTCCTGTACATTTATATGTTTTTAATTCAGCATATAAAAAACGATATTGGCAACTATTCCCTTAACTTTGACTATCATCATTATTACACTAGAGGAAGGCAAAACATCCATTACAGCAATAATAGAAATAAAGCATTGAAAATAGGGCTCAAGGAAATGGGCATCAGATTGTATAACAAATAACCCAAAAGTATGATGGCTACTAAGGGAACTGCTGCATTCAAACATAAATTAAAAAGATATCTACAATGCAACACATTCTACTCGGTTGACAAATATCTCAATAATATTCCTGATTCTTGAGTCCATACTTTTGGTTTATAGCAATGTTTTCAGTCTAGTTTATGTAAATGCTCCATATTTTAAATTTATAATTGGGTCTATGTGACATTTATGGTGCGTTTGTTTGTGCTACATTTAATGCAATCGTTAGTATCATATTTTGTAGCTCAATTGAGCCTATGCTCAATTGAGCTACAAAATGCATTGTATGCATTTTACTCCTTTTTGGCATGCCTTGTATAATGTACACTCACCATCCACTTGGTATTTTTATATCATATAATATGATAATAGAGTAAATAAAATGCATTATTATTATTATTATGCTCTGCTATAAGGACCTGGAAAGTAGTGGAAGGGTCGAATCATATACCAGAGACTTGTAAGAAGGGCAGTGAGATTAAAGGGGGCAATATCATGTAGATCATTCACCCTCTTTTTCAGAGACAATATCTTTGAAAAACATGTGAGTGGTACAAGAGTGTGCACAAAGATCCTTTACATCTTCTCCTTCCATTTCAAGGTCACGAGTATGAGTAAGCTAAACAAATTTATGGGACTTCATCAATAATATTTGCCTAAATTACAAGAGCAACATGAACTTGAGACACAGTTGATTCCATTAAACTATTCATGATTGTTTCTCAACTTCTTCCTAGAGTGCAGTTACATTTTTATTGTGCTCACCCATTGTAACTGACAATAAATATAAACTAATTAATTTTTTTGAGATGGTTATCACAAATCACTTAAGGAAACGTCATCTACCAGGCCAATGGTCACTTGCAGGAGTGTGGATATATGAAATTTACAGCTTCCATGACTCAGGGACAGGGCCCACTAATGTCTATTCAATCTAATGGCTATTTTGACAATTTTGAATTTTCATTCTGTGACCATTGGAATATAGTTCCTTAAGCATTGATGCAAAATGTTACAGGTTTTCTAAGGATAATGAAAAGCTAAAAGAAATCAAAGACAACATGGAAATAGCAAATAACGCTGCAGTACAAATGTACAATGCATCAAAATCTTGCATTAGTAATTGGAGGAAAACCATGGTTACACTTCTTATAGACAAAGGAACCTTTATGAGAAAATCTGTCAGTTATCCCATCATTGAGCAATGGCTAGCCATGTACATAAGGTATAGATGACAATTTGATCATGCAGTAGCAACAGAAGGCAAAAAGTTGATTAGTCTTCCACTTCTTCCACAGCTGACATTGACGTTGGTGGCCATAGTACCATTGACAGCCCAAGGAGAATAAATGAGAATGTATGAGAGAGCATGAACGGATGTGCATGTGAATGCAGGAATGAGCATTGGCCCATGTTGTGTGACATAGTTATTGTGATTTCAGAATTGAGAATAAATAGGCATTTCCAATGAAGTTGGAAATACTATGTATGCTTAGAGAAATTGATCTTTGGTTTTATTTACAAATTAAACATCTTGAATAGATTCTATTTTCATCAATATTTTTTTGTTTGTTTGTATTTACAAGTGAAAGACACACAAATTAATGAATTTCACAGTTCTCTGCATGGACTTTGCAGTGAGCTATTCACCACATTTCTCAGCCTCTACCATTACAGCTGTATTAATTCTTGGCTGATGCAACCTCTGACCAAAACAGCCAGAGGTTGGGAAATCACATCAGTGGCGATAAAAATTTTGATATTTTCATGTCATAACTAGGCAAAAAGTAAGCACATTAATTACAATCAAGTTACTTCCTTAAAATTATTAAACTAATGGTAAAATCTATAATGCTATAAAATATAATCATAAATACATATTTTTAGAATAAAATCGATTGTCTGGAATGAATTAAAGGAAATCAATGTATTATTGGGCTCACTCCACAACATTTTTATTCAATTTATGATCAGTCCTAAATAACAGATTGATATTGTGGATCGGGGAGCCGGGGAGAAGTATAGATTCTAGATTGATTTTTCTACATAATTATTTAGTAATTTCAAAGGTTTTTCTGAATAATGAACTAATGATAACTTCAATACATGCTATGTTATATAAGAAAGAATTAGGTATGCAATTATATAACTACATGACAATGAAAGCAAATATGGCAATAATAATGTGGAAATTCAAGAGAAACATATTTCTAAAAAATACGATTTATTCACTGATGTTATGCACAGATCCATGCAAGGGTTAATTTATAGGTTTATATGTGATTCTAAGAAATAAAGTGCAAGAAGTACTCGAGAAAATAAATGGAAAATTTTATTTATGACAATCATCACAAAGTTCACTAACTTACTTGACTTGCACAGATGCAAATTTGTCCTGGCCAGTCCTTGACCCATTTATCTCTTTTTGTTAGCTGTTTTCTCAGAGCAATACAACACAATTTTAACAAGTGTTTTAAGGTGTCTCGCATAGCAGTGACTACAAAGAAGAGTAGATTATTTAAGTAGAACAACCTTTGTCAGTTGGAAAAAAGTTTATATTGGATAGATACTTAAGTGGAAATATAAAGTGTGCATTTTCAAAACTTGATTCTGCTTACAGACATTTTTACTTACAATAAAATCCAACAACAAAAATGCAATTGATCCTGTCATGAAGATCTAATTTTCATCAAATTGAAATATAATTACGAGGGTCATCCCAAAACTAAGGTCTACCATTTTTTTTAGGAATAAAAAGTTATTTTATGTAATTTAAAAATCACTTTAAATCTCTAATATTTTTACATAATTTTTATTTCAATCCATGAATTTTCATAAGTGCTTGGGTAGTTTCTGTATTCCCATATCATACCAGTCAACATGTTGTTGAGGAAGTATTGCATCTCAGCAATCACACCTCTTCATCATCGCTGAAGTGCCTTCTGGCCAAATTTTCTTTCAACTTAGTAAACAAGTAGTATCCATTGGGTGCCAAGTCAGGACCATATGATAGGTGGGTGAAGATATCACATCCAAACTGCAACAGGAGAGTGATAGTTTGACGGGCTAAGTGGGGGTAACCTTTACCTTCGAGAAGGCTTATACCCTCACTTAGTATCCTCTTCTCTAGCTCTGAAATGCCTGTCTTAGTTGATTAAGTGTCTCACAATACCTGTCAGCTTTTATTGTGTTTTGAAAGAAAATTTGGCTGAAGAGTTCTTCAGCGATGATGAAGAGCTGCAATTGCTGAGATCCAATGCTTCTTCGATGACATGGTTGTGAGCTGGTATGATAACACAAAAACTACCCCAGCACCTACAAAAATTCATCAATTAAAATAAAAATTATGTAAAAAAATAGAGAAATGTTAGAGATTTAAAATGAAGGATAAAGTACAGAAGATAAACTTTACCTTCAATTTCTAAAAAGATGGAAGACCATTAGGAATGACCCTCATACATCAAAAGACAAGTGATAGTACAATTAGATGATGCTAGAATAAGCATGAGCCATAGAGTAAAAGTCGCTGATAGGACAGATTAACAATATGGGCTAAAGGCAAAAAAGAAGGCTTCTACAAGGCCATCATATGAAACAGGATTACAGGGAGATTTTTCATTAATAGTAAAGGTCAACAAAACATTCTGAATAACTGTTATATATAAAAACATATGCTAGGTAACTTTGCATAATCCTTACTACAAGAGTAATTTGAAAAGCTCTCGGAATGGAATAAAAATAAACGATTTACCTCGGTGCAACTTTTTTATTTTTAAATGTAGCCTCCCTATGCAATGCACTTTGCCCAGCGATGTTCCAATGTCTTGATCCCATCTCGGAAATTAGATTCCTTCAGGCTTGCGATATACTCATCTACATCGGGTGTTAGTTCTTTGCTTGAAGAGAATCTCCATCCACCAAGGAAAATTTTGATCTTTGGAAAGAGATAGATATATGAAGGAGCCAAATCAGGTGAATAAGGTGGGTGTGGCAACAATTCATGTCATAAGTCATGTATTTTTGTCTTGGCAATAACATTAGCATTGCCTTGATGAAAAATTACTTTCTTCCTTGCAAACCCTGGCCTTTTTTCATGTAAATTTTGCTGTAGCTGGTTACCTGGTCCATGAGGTTAACATATCATTGTCCATTAATTGTTTGACCAGTGGGAAGATAATCTATCACCAAAATCCTTTTTGCATCCCAGAAAACTGAAGCCAACACCTTTCCGGATGACTGTATTGCCTTTGCTTTCTTTGGTGGTGGTGAATCAACATATTTCCACTGCTTTGACTGCAGCTTTGTCTCTGGGGTTTAGTATTAGACCCAAGGTTCATCTGCGGTCACAAACCGGCACAGAAAATCTTGCTGATTGCTCTCAAAACTGGTCAAATATTGTTCATAAATTTCCAACCGGATCCATTTTATGACCCTGCATCAAGAGTCATGGAACCTATGAGATAATTTTCTCATATCCAATCCCACAGTTAAAATGTGATATGCCTGTTTGGATAACATCCCAAAAGCTTCAGAAATTTCTCGTACTCTCAGTCGGCGATCCTCCACAAGCATTTTATTCACTTTTGCAATAATTTCTGAGGAAGTGGCACATTTTGGCCGACCACCACACAGACCATCATCTAAGTTGTTTTGACCAAATTTTAACTCATTTGTCTCCTTGGCGACTGCTGAATAAGAAGGAACAGAGTGCCCCAGAGTGTTCTGAAAATTGGTATGAATTTCCTTTCCTTTCATAATTTTCTTTATGAAGTATTTAATCACTGCTTGAATCTCAATTGTTTCCATCTTCACAAATCACTGCACAGGAACAACAACAGAGAGGCGTCCGCACAACAGATCTCTTCCAAGAATACTGATGCAATATGTTTTTTACTCTTAAAGGATTACCTATTAATATGCAGGAAACTCATTGCAACATCTGGTGGTCATTCCAAGAACCTTTCCAACTAGCCTTGTAAATAAAGTGATTCACATCAATATCACATGAGGATAATGAAGGAGTTCACATTAAAGTGATTGAATGGCATGGTCTGGAATGCAGGGCTTAAGAGACAGGTATAATTTATTTATAAAATAAAATGTTCTTGCAACAAAGTTGCTCGATGAGGTTACACAGTGCTAATCATTCAATTTACATTAATCAAAAGTTGACATACCAATGAAATTCAGCCAATTTTCAACCGCTCCTTTAATCAAAACTGGACTAGAGAAATCCACATATTCACCTTCTCCAGAATACATGCCCAGAGCAGCCAAATGATCAGTGGAAAGCTAAAAGAACAGAAAAATATATTACATCAGAAACTATTGACATAGTAATCAATCCGGAGGTTAGTGTCAGTAGAGTTTGTCCAACAATAAGTTCAACAGCATGTGAAATTCATGCAACAGGGTAAGAAGACCAGATCCTTGAATGAATTTATTTATTTATTAAAATCCACATGTGCAGATAGACAGTGTCAGGTGGCACAGAAGTCCCAAGCAATGACAAAAGATAATAGGTAAAATCAGTAGTAAAACATAAGTGCACTTAAAGGGAACTTCAAAACACAAATCTCTTTCACAAAACAAGAAAATCCCCATCTCATTAACATCAATCAATCAGCAAGAAAAAAAAGATAAATTTAAAAAATTAAGCTGTTATATATAATTTTACACCACACATCAATCAAATTATTACATTGACTCCTTCCATCTTTTCTTAAAAGTATGCACTCTGTTAGGAAAGGGCTTGAATAGTTTTGCAAGTAAGGTGTTCCAATCAAAAATGAATGAATACATAGGTATTTTTAGGCAATGAATATGTAGGCAATAGGAACTACTTACATATTTATCTATGCATTTTTATTGAAGTAGGCTCATTCATATAATCAGTGCATTTGGTTTATGATTCTAGATAAGAGAAAAAGAGCATTTAATATCACCCAAGACTATGCACACCAGCAGCCTCTGAGCGAGGATAGACTATTTATCACTGGGGACAGTAGATTGTGTTCTCAAGGTCAATCACTTCCCTAATACATGTATCATGTGCAAATAACTATAACAGTTTTGTATCTAAGCTTTTCCTGAAGAACCACAAAGAAATAAAAGAGTAGTAAATAACAATTAAAAAATAAAAAGGCATGCTAAAATGTGTAGCAAATGAAGGGAATTATACTATTTGGCTACAGAGCAGAAAATGTTCCATTCAGTATGGGAATGAATCTTCTAACTGCTGCCTAATTTCTATGTGTTCTGTTGTTTATTTTCATAAAAACAATTTGTGCTTCCTTCAGGAACCAAAACAGCTTTACAAAAAACTGTCAAAGCATATTCAAATAATTTCAAATAATAATGCAATAAGAAAGCATTAGAAATTTCCTGGGACTGTTCATTCTGTTGCATGAAATCAAAATTCCAATTTATTAAAGAAAACTGAAAATTTCAAATGTTAAAGTTCATCTTAAGGGCAAGAAGAAAAGATACATTGCAAAATTGGATTGAAATATTTTCAACATCATATCATTTGCATTCAGGAAAATTTCTATTTCATATTAAAACACTTTGAAACTATGAGATAAATTACTTGCCTTCAATTTGTGAATATTATCAAAACATTTTTTCAAGTGAGGTTGAACAGCCTCTGGATTTTTGGAATGGCCAAGTATTTCAAGCAAGTCATCATTTGAAATGAAGTAAAACCTAGGAAAGGCATGTCTTTTGGTTTCCAAAAATTCTTCCAATAACTTCTGTATTTCTTCTAGGCGAATATTCATGGAATTGAGGTTCTTTAGCAAGTCTGTAAGAATAATAATTGGATTAATTCCTAAGCATCTTCAAGCTAGGAAGAATTCTTGGGTTATTCCAAGAGTAATATATTCAAGGATTTTCAGAATTTTTAAGGTGCATGACCTCCTTGCTTTGTATTAGAAGTGTAGTTTGCAAAGTAACCAATTATGAGAAATCCAGTTTCATTATTTACTTCAATCGATAAAAACATCAGGTAAAATTTAACATAGATACATTCTTATTAGCTGAATTTAAATTTCGAACATGCCCCTGCAAAGGCTTCTGTGCTGGTTTGCAGCTTACTCCAAGGTTTTGCGTTGCCTGACAGTTGCGGCCTCATTTACCCAACTTGCTAGATGACAATTTCGCCATTCCATTCAGCACCTTCAATCAAAAGATTTGAATGAAGATGGTTATAAAAAAAATTAAAACAATTGAACGGTGAAGATGGCAATCCTTTATCAAATGTCTGTAAATGAATTTTCCAAGAAACCAGTCAAGGTGAAGCAGACTTTACAACCATGTGGTTGTATACTATATGGAATATGGAATCTATTAATTTACTTGGGAACTGAAAATGTCAACTGAAGAGCCAGCTATCGTACTGGCTTCCCACCATGTCCCCGGGTCCAAATCCTGGTGATGTAGAATATTTTTCAGTGGTATCTCAATCCCTACTTTAGGTGCTTTGTGGAGGGCACTTTGAGTGAGTACGTCGTCTGTTGGATGGGACATTAAGCTGCGGACCCCTTGGCACCTTTCATTGAGCAGGCTAATGCCCATGCTGGGTTTCTCTCCACTCTTCATCCTTTCCTGTCCATCCCTAATGGTGCAAATGACCTCAACTGTCAGTAGCTTCCCCTAAATACTAACACTACTGGAATGCTACCAAAATTGTCATCCAGCTAATTGGATCCATGTGGGGGCAGTCCATTAACCTCGGAGTCAACTTTTCTAGCACTTAAATAACAAAAGTGAAATTACCTGGAAAAGTTGAACATCGTAATGCATTTTTTTCTTGGTAAAATGCTGATGTCAGTACTTTCCATTCCTTGGAAACAATATCAAAATCACCAGATTCTTCAGGAAGCTGTTTTCGAATGTCTTCCCCCAAGAAAATATTCTGAAAGGGAATTTGAAGCATTAAAAAGAATAAAAAACTGAATAAAACATTTTAATATTTATCAATCACATATTATTTTCATTATATGCACAGGTATGTCCTGGCCACTCACTTATCATTAATGCATTATTATCTCCAGTATTCATTTAACAACAAAAATCATTTTGTCATAGCAACACAATGGAACTGACCTTTCAAATTACATGCATGTCACATGTTAAGCAACTTATTACAATTTCATAAAAATATTTTTTATACTTTTTTTTAGCATATATAGACTCGTCATTTCATTCTTGCAATTCAATATTTTTTTAAACAAATGAAATCATTATGCTATAAAATCAGAATGTTGATTCAACTAGCATAAATATTTAGAGGTCCATCACAAAATCCAATATTTTCCATACCTATTCATTTTCATTCACTTAATTGCTTGTTTTGGAGTATCTAAATACTTTGTGCAGTGAGGTATACATACTCAATACGACTTGATGAACTTCCAAACATATGTCCTAGTCATTATTTGCCGATAACAATTGCCCTAGGTCACTCAACCAGAATATTAGATAATTCCAAAAATTAACCCTCAAATAATAGTATTTTTTTGTTCACTGAACACCATAGATATTATGTAGGTGTATGTAGGTATCATATGAGTTGTCAAATACAAAGAAAAGCTGAAAATACAGGCACATTTTGACAAGATGAACATGCTTCAAGAGAAAGCATATAAATTAAAGAGTATAATATAAAGACAATGCAGTATAACTACTAGTCATTTAAAAATTCTTTCAATGAATAATAATACTCTATTAGAAAGAGTTTCCTGAGTTTCAATTTGCAATTGCAAAATTTATCACTCATTTTCAATGAGTAAGGTAATTTTTTGTAAATTCTTACACCAATTGCCATTGGGCTTCCAAATGAAATTCCTGATTTATGTTATCTTGTGTGGCTATTGTGATGATGTTTAATTGAATTAGAGGGAATATCACTATTTACATGAAAGAGATGGATATTATTTTTTATGAAGACAGACATGACAAATATACACAGATGGAATTGTAAGGACATTTAATTTATAGATTAAGGGCTTACTTGGTATCCTCTAAGCAGCACCAAGTTCACATTTAATAACTTTTTTAATTAAGAAAACTTTGTGCAAAATGCACACAAATGATTCCCAGAACATTATTCCATTTGATGCCCAGGAGAAAAAAAACTAGAAAAATACAAGAGCTTGAATGCCTCTAGAGGCACTGTGTTATGCAGGAACTGAATAGTATACATCACAGTGTGCAATTTAGAACACAGATTATTAACCTGAATATTCCACCCACCAGTTGCTGAACATGTAGACCTAAGAACTTTGAATTGAAATTAAATTAAATTATTGGCTTACTAATTCCAAACACTTACAGTGTGTGGAATTACAAAGTCAGTAATTTTGTTTCAACATGTTATGTAAATTCCATAAAGTTACACCCCAGATAACAAATTTTAAGAACATAGTGTTGGAGAGACAAATAATTCTTTCATTGTTAAGATTTAAATTAATATCCTCACAGAACTGTGCCTGATTTAATACAAGGACCTGTGTCTTTTTGCAATTTAATCTAAGGATCATATTAACTGTATTTCTCTATAGTAAAATTCTTAAAAAGATGGAACTTTCACCTAAAAAAGTAAATCATCGGCTGGAATAATATATATCTAAAAGATAAAACTTTATGATCCTTGTCACAATTTACCATTTCTCACATAAACATGCAAGTAAAAGGCATATTTATCAATACTTGAATGATTTTATCATTGCTTTGAGCAATGAATGTAATCCTGTTTCAAAAAACTAATGAAAATAGTACACAAATACTGCAATGGGTAGGACATCTAAAGTGTGTATCAAGTCTTACTAAAGATTATTTTTGGCTGTTAAATTAGAATTTGTCCATACAGCATGAAACAGTAAAACTAACTAACCTCCAAATATAGATATTGGCGCTGAACAGTGAGGACCATCTCAAGCACTTCTACCATTAGTACTAAAGCTCTTTCCCAATGTTCAACTTCCTGGATAAATGGCTCAACAAATCTGAAAATAGAATATTTTCTTTCTGAGTTAATCCACAAAGGTATTGAAGTAATAATAATAATAATAATACTTTATTCATTTTAAAAATGGTACAACCATATTAAATGTCGTCAATCATAATATTACTTAATATATAAACATAAGTTCTTAAATGTGATGAAGATTGTCACAAAAGAATTCATCCAATGAGTAAAGTGGGTGAGCAAGTAACCAGGTATATACCCTATTCTTGAAACTCTGGATACCATCTGATTTCAACTGAGTAGGCAGATAGTTATACAGTCGTATGTTCATATTGTGAAATGTGTTGTAAGTTGATGACAATCTACAATAAGTAGTATTTAGATTCGATTTACCTCTTGTGGAATAGTTATGGAGGTTGGATCTTAATTGGTAAGTTTCTAGATTAACTTTCACATGAATCAGAGCCTTAAAGATATACAAACAAAATACAGTCATGATTCTATACCTAATAAAAAAAGGTTTGCAGGAATCACGTGGTGGTATATTAGCAAGAGAGCGAATAGCTCTCTTTTGCAGTAGCAAAATTTGTTTAACATGAGGGGAATGACCCCATAACTCAACACCATAATTCAAATGACATTGAAAGAAGGCATGGTAAAGTGTTAAACGATACTCATTTGAAATGATAAAGTTGAGCTTTCTTAACATATAAACAGCTTTACTAAGTTTATTACAGGTCTGACTGATGTGAGTCTCCCAATTAAGTTTTGTATCAATATAAATTCCTAGTATTTTAGCAGTTTCAATATTAGTTGTTTTTGATTTAAGACTGCACACAATATGCTGAGTTTTGTTTGTATTTAATTGTAAATGATTAACATCAAACCATTCCTTAGCCTGTTTTTGGGTAGGGCTAGATCGTAATTTTGCATCTTCTGGATGTTGACACTTTTGTACAAAAGTAGTGTCATCAGCATATAAAACAGATCTAGGTTTCATATTACAGGGCAAATCATTAATCATGATAATGAAAAGTACTGGGCCAAGCACAGAGCCCTGTGGTACACCACATTTTACTTTAAGAGCTGCAGACCGACAGCCATCAAGTTCAACCAATTGGTGGCGATCATCCAAATATGACTTCATTAGTTTCAGTGCAACTCCCTTAATACCATAATATTCTAGCTTTGTTAGTAATATTGAATGATTAACACAGTCGAAGGCCTTACTAAGATCACATAGTGTCACTGAGACTGATTCCTTTTCTTCAAATGCATTAATGACATAATTAACTATGGACTCTACTGCCAAAATTGTAGATTTCCCAGATCGAAAGCCGTACTGGGATTTGGAAAAGAGATTATTTAACTCAAAAAAATTACATATTTGATCTTTCATAATAGCTTCAAAAATTTTACCAAAAACGGGGACTATGGAAATGGGGCGGTAGTTAGCTAAATCATCTTTATCACCTTTCTTATAGACAGGTACTGTTTTGGAATATTTTAGAGCTGTTGGAAAATCTCCTGTCTCAAAACATAAATTGACTAACATTGCTAATGGTTCCGCAATGAGCACAATAATGTCCTTTATTAGGGAGTTAGAAAGACCATAAATATCCTTACTGTTGGATTTTTTAAATTTTTTAACAGTCGATATAATATCAAGTGGAGTAACAAAATTCCATTTAAAATTTAAATTATTCGGAGGAAGATTTTGCAGCATATTACCAATATTGGCAGCATCAACTTTTCGAGAGAACAAATTGTCTTCAACAGCTTTTAAGAAAAAATTATTTACAGCATCTGGGGTGAAAGGAAGATTTTCTTTTCCATTACCATGACCAACTTCTTGATTGATTACACTCCATGCTGCCTTTTGTTTATTTTTTGCATTCAATATAAAATCCTTGTAAGCATTATTTTTTGCACACCTAACTAAATTATAATAATCTCTTTTGTATTTCAAGTAGGCCTCTTTGTCATGCCGGCTTCCACTGGTTTTGTAAGAGTGATAGTAACTAAGTAAATCATTTCTAAGAGCTAATAACTCCCCAGTATACCAGAGATTTTTTTTATTTTTAGTGGGGATAGAGTTTAGAATTTTTTTAGGAAAGCATTGCTCAAAAATGCCTAGGAAATTACCTAAAAAACTTGAGAAACATGTTTGTTCTACAGAGTCTGTGCAAAAACCATGCCAATCAATACAAGATAGAAGCAGTTGGAAACTCTCTAAACCTTCTATTGTTATAGGCCTCACAATTATGGTTTTACCTCTATTTGGATATATCTTTTGAGTTATTTGAGTATTAAAAGTGAAGCTTATACCTTGATGGTCAGATAGGAGATAGTCAATAACACTTATACTGTACAGTTCAGGACCATAATTGGTAATTACATTATCTAGGCAGGCAGAAAGTCGAGTAGGCTGTTTGTTTGCCCAGTATAAATTATAAGAAAGCAAAAGATTTTCAAGAACCTGACAATCACTAGTTTTTAGTGTTATGTCAATGTTGAGTACACTTTATTACCAACAAAACAATCTTTTTCTTTGAAAGTTTGCACCCACAAAAAACTGAGAGCCAACATGAACTTATATTGTTTTCTCTTAGGGGCCTGTCCTAATGTTACTTTGCGGCTAAAGGTGTGGAGAGATCCCACATATTATGGCAGTAGGGTGTGGAGGTACAGGAAATTTAATTCTGCATGCAAAGCGACTCATTTTGCAAAAATGACAGAATATTATATGTTGCATTCAATTTTCAAAATGTTAAAGGAATAATTGTCAATAATTGAGAGGTAATGATCAGGGGATTGGGGATCAGATGGTTTTATGTAACAATACTAGGGAGATTGAAGCTCTATGAGAGTATGCCATGTAGGTGAAATGCTGTCAGACAAAGACAAATTCAAGAGGTAATATACGAAGAGCACCTTGAGGAGAAATGGTTTTTCTAAACCTTAGTAGTTCTATAGAAAAGATTTTTATCCTCACAGTCTCATTCATTTGTATTCCTTTGATGCCTTTTTACCTCAGTCAAGTCTGCTTTAAGTTAAACCATTGACATTGTATCATCAGTAGGGCAGAAAAATGTTGCATGTCGTTTCAGTTTTGAAAGCATCGTCATATCATTTTCAAATTTGGAAAGTCACACTTACTTTAACAATAAGCATAAGTCATTTTCAGGTTGTTCGTGTTACACATCTTCATTTACAGATCAAAGAGATTCATATATTCAAAGTATATTTTAATTCAAATTAAATTGGAAATGTTAGCACGGGAATTTCATATTCAATAATTTTTTCAATGATGGAAGTTATCCCAATGATTCTCTTAAGTTTTGTAACTCCATTATAAAAACTTCCACGGTTTCCAATCCTTTTACCATTTAATAATTCCATTTTTTGCTCCCACTTTTTTTAAGAAATGCCTTTTTTCAGGAATCATTACTCTGTCTTCATTCAGGACTATATTAACTGATAATAAATATTCCTCCCTGTTAGTTTCCGTTAAAGCTTTTAAATTCCAGTTTCTTAGGCTCCTACACTTTTTGATGCAGTTGAATATGAATTTCATTTCCACTAAATTATGATCTGAATACACATCTGCTCCCACAAAACTATGAATAAATGATGTTGCACTAAATCACAATCCTCTCATCTCTCTCTTTGTCCAACACTACATTCTAATAACCATGGGCATGACATTAATTCCAGTGGGCAGTACAGCAGTAGCCAAGATTCATTATCACATTGATCTAGTTCATAGTTTCATGGAAGATATAACAAGGAGATTTCCTCTTGCTTTATCAATAATTTTTTGCATGCTACATGATCACTTTAAATGGCTGCCCCATTGCAATCAGATGTCACAGAAACCAACTAAACTAAAGATCAGCACCTGTGTGGACTAACTTTCATTGGTCCCATAGCCTTTAATCTATCAAGAATCGAGTACCCTAAAATAAATATTTATCATTGCTTCCACCAACTCATCTACAAGGGTCAACATTAAGTACAAGCCTTCCTACCACATCAGTGTGGTAGAAAGGCTTGTACTTAATGTTGGGGTAACTTACAAGTGGTTGTAGTCCTGAGGGAACGAACTGCCAAAAAGGTGCAGACATACAATGATAACTAAATATATTAGATATGCTACAGATATAGATGCATTTTCTCTATAAATATTTTGTCCATGATAAATATAAGAATAATTACCTGGTTGATTTCATGGTAGCCAAAGTAACTTGATTCTCCTCAATGGATGAAAAAATGTCATCAACACCTTTCAGCCTATAAACTCCTTTTGTTTTGTGAGGGTAAATGTCTAAGTCAATGCTTTCCCACAGAGTTTTTATGTTCAAGAGACCCTGAAATTAAAGAAATATATCATTTATGGCAATGAAAGAAATAAAATTTTCACCAAAACTTTACTTGGACTGTGTTTGAAGCAAGCTTATTACATTCTCTCGTGAAGAGTAACCTTATTAAAAATATACAAAAAAGTCTGGAGTTATTTTTGCAGCTTTTTTATCTTTATAATTTACACATGGTATAAACAAACAATATCCATTAGCAATGGGCTAAATAACAAAAATTCTCAAAAAAGTTTTACCAGTACATAAAGTAAGGTCACAATAATTATAGGGTGGAAACTATTCGTAATTCTACACATAACGTATGTACATCAACCCCAGGGGTCACAATATTATAGCTCCCAACTAAAAATAACATAATTATTATTGCCACCATGCTTTCCATAGGGGAAGTGTAGACCATCATTCCATTTTTTTCAGATTCATTATCAGGAAAAATGGCAGGATAAATGTAATATCATTTACAATAAGCTTTTTATTAGCTCATGAAATGGAAACGTAAGGAAGGGAATGGATTAAAAATTGAAAGTAGGAAATTTCAAGAATATGTAGCCCACTTTTTTGTTTTGATCCATAGTTTTGCTATAAGTACAAAATGAATACATACTTAAGATATAAAAGAGGAGATGTTTCCATTTATATTAGAGTTAATGAAAAAATTATGCCCACAACTGATAGTTTCATGAAGTTTTCTCAGGTCTTCCACCGGGTCAGGGGTTCCATATTGGCCGATGTTTCGATGCCTGACTCATGCATCGTCCTCAGGGTAGAACATCACTCTGAGTTCTAGTAGAACTCATCTACCCTGAGGACGATGCACGAGTTGGGCATCAAAATGTCGGCCAATATGGAACCCCTGACCCGGTGGAAGACCCGAGAAAGCTTCATGAAGCAAATACGCTGGGAAAGCAACAGATCTTACTTAACTGATGGTTGTTCTCACATGTAATGGAGAACAGTTTCTGACGTGACATGGTGGAAATCCTTCATGATGAAATAAGAAACTTTATTTTTCAATATTTAAAGTTTTATTTACCGCCTGGGTTTCATTGCTGTATAACATCTTCAGATGAGAACCTGAAGATGTTACACTGTAATGAAACTCAAGTCAAAAATAAAACAACTTTTTATGAGAACAAGCGATGTCTTTTTTCATCATCCATGATGGAGACTCAAAAATAACTCTGTATGGCATGCATGCACATTTCCAATTGTTGAATGCAGTATCAACCTTGATTTTTTATTTCACACGATTTGCAGTGATCTGCCTTCAATGGATTACATTTACCAACTTTTGCCTGAACATTTGTTTGGCACCTGTAATATCTTGCATCTTTTTCACGTCACAATTTCTGCATATTTCATACATTTTTCTCACATCTTTGTCATTGGCTGTTATAAGGTTTAAATTTATATACCATACTTACCTGTTCAATGTTCAGCTCCATTGTTGCAGCACTAGATATGTCACTTATTTGTTCATGAAATTTACTCAATTTATATTCCTCAATAGAGTCCAATGTAAATGAGTCTGCCTGGTGATCAAAATCTCTGGAAGAAAATGTTCACAAAATTAAGTTTGTTCTTTCTAAATTCTGTATGTTCGACCTCCATTTGACTCCTACTCCTGATGCTCATAGTTTTTCACTATGACATATGAGATAACATATGCCAAGCAAGAAAAATTACACTCAATAGAATATGATAAACCAAAAAATATATAATTTTAAAAGTACAAGTGAACAAAATATATTCAAAGTTAGCATAAATTTGATAGATTTGAGGGTTTTTACATTTTGAAATTAGATAGTACATCTCCAATACATATAAAATATTTTATAAAAGGTAAGTCATAAGAAATCAAGAAACATAAAGAATATTTATTAGTTTATTTTAATATGTAAAAAATAATGCTATGAGCACAGTTCTGTAACTATAGATTAAAGAACAAATCCTCAAACAAAGAAATACACAAGTTGGTAAAGAAAATATTTGCCTACACAAAAAAAGGAAGGATTTAAAACATGTAAGAGCTAATATTTTCAAAGTTGTATCAAAGAGCCAAAAACCAATGTTTCATTTTCACCAAAATTCACATCTCAGGTTCATCATCTTAAGGCCCACAGGCCATTCCAGTTTGTTTTGTACATATCTTCCAATTCAGGGTAAGTTGATTCCTGATTGGTCACCTGACTGACAGGTTTCTTCTAACCATTGGATAATATTCAAAACTGATTTCAGCTAATACCAAGGAAAAAAAGTTTTCCTTCGCAATAAATCACCTGTCCACAAAGGTGTCTTGGTGATGGAAATTTTTATTGATTTGCACTATGAAGGGCAGGCAAATCCACCCCATTCCCTGGATTGCACTCCCTTGGACTTCCACCTGTTCCGAAAACTCAAAAGTTTCCTCGCTGGTCAACATTTTCCACCCAATCAAGTAGTGATTACAGCTGTAGACAATTTCTTTGGAAGTAATTTCTAGTTCTCCCAGAAAAACACATCAGAGATAGGATAGTGGCTTTGGAACATGAATTGATGAAAATAAATGTATTAATATTAAATGTTATAACGTTGAAAAATACATTTTTTTGGAAACATAAATTGTCATTTTCATATTCAGGCTGAGAAATTTTCAGATCACCTTATACCTTTCACTAGTTATACGGTAAACAAAGGCTTTGGGAGACAACTGGACCCAGGGTAAGGACATACATGTAAGGCAGACAAAAATAGCATTACATCACACAGAAGTCATGAAGATGACTAATAAGTTGGGCATAAAACACTGAAAAAATGGCACACATTCTGAAATAAGGAAATATCAATTATATCACCTTCCAGTGTCAGAAAGACCAGCTAGTTTTGCTAAATTCAAAATGGTTCTCCACTCATGGCTATCTCCTGGCACATTGCACTCAGTTAGTGAACATTTTTTTCATACTGCTAATCATTCTGTTTTTATATGAATTGTACATTTGCTTGCATTGTCTTTCACCTTGAAGAAGTCCATTGTATGAGTACTTAATAACCAATAAAATATTATTATTTACCTAAATTTGTGCAGCAAGTATAAGTTTACCAGTGATTAGTTCATCATCACAATGCACAATTGCATCACACATCAGCACAATTGCACAGTGTGGAAGACATCATTATTAAATAAGAATTTTTACTACAATATAGAAGAAAATCATATCATAAAAGTGAAAAAATAACTAAATTGTACTACCAAATGGTACACACATGGAAGCGGCTGAATTGCTAGAAAAAGGAAGATGAATCTCACCTTCTGACTAGAACATGTGAATCAAAATTAATGATTTTCCAAAGTAAACAATAAAGAAACAATATCAGTGGTAATGGCTTGGAATAAAGATGCAAAAATAGGCCAGAATAGTTGCAAAAAAACTTGTGATCATACTGACTGGCTACCACACTACAAGTTAGCTTGCCAAAAATCATGGATTTAGATAATCTGCACTAATTTATAACCAAGGGCCAACATTCAGAACTAGCGACTACAATTTAGAATTAGATGATGAAATTTATTGCTGGTCCTTACAATTAACAGCTAACAGCCAATTATTAGGGTAACCTGTCTGGCTGGTAGCAAGTCAAAGGAGGTCAGCAACATTAAAAGGAGGGGGGGGGGGTCCATTTTTACATATTAGGTATTGATGCAGTTAGTTTGATTTGAGGATTGCTCAGTTGAAAATAAGAAGTATGTTTTACTGTTAGCTATAACAATTTGATCAGTGCTCACTATAACAAATTAATTTGGCACTCATGCATATAATCATAATATTTAAATGTCTGAAATTACATTTGTACAACAGCCTTGATTTTTTCCCAGTGGCGCTCTCGAAGACTAGGGTTTATGAGTGCATTTATAACCGGAAGGTTTCGTCTCATTTTCTCAACTTTATCCTTCATAAAAGTTATGATTTGCCATTCTTTTGCTTTCAGTTCCCGGTGCAATCGCACTATCTTTCTATAGGATGAATGAACCTGTAAAGATAGCACATTTATATAATATTTTATAAGTAAATTTTATACTTAATAATCTTGAATTTACTGTAAAAATATAAATTTTTAAGTGGCAACCTTTGAATCAAGTTCATCTCCCTTGATGTTTCTGAATGGATCACACGTATGTTTTCCCCAACTCTCATCTATTTCATGAACAACTTCCCAAACCAACTCAATAGTCACAATTTCCTGAAAGTGAAAAATGTAATCTTAATAGTTGCTCTAAAATATGGATTTATCATGAAAGGTAAAATTAATTTTTTGAACTCAAGAAATACAATAAAGTTCAGTCAGTACCTTATCTATTTCATCTAATTCTGCCAAAAGAGGAGGGATAACATTAAAAGTTTTCATATTTTCCTGAAGCTTTACTTCTCTGTCCCGGATGTCTTTACATTTCAGTCTAACATCTTTCAGAAACTTGAGCGCATCTAAAATCATGGAGAGATAAATTATGATTATAAATATACATTATGGTTAGATTTCCTTCTCTATGATTTTCAAATATCATATACCTAATGCTTTCCAATCTGATGTGTAAGGACCATTATGTAAGAAATCAACCAAGAGCTGCTCAGATTCCAATTCAAAACCATTCACCAACTTTATAACAGCATCTCGCATCTCTTCCTGCAAAAAAACAGAGAATCAAAACTTAAGTTGTATTAGATAGTTTCTGGCTCAACTTTGAGGAAGTTTATGTACATTAAATGAGGAACAAAACGTATTTTTCCACTGTTCTTTATTATAGTACTACTAGTTTCAATGCTTTGGCATCATCATCTTGTCCCTGATGATGATGCCTAAGCATGTAAATTAGTAGTACCAAAATAAAGATCAGAGGAAAAATATATTGTGTTATTCATTTAAAAAAAACTTAAGCTCTTTAAAATTCACTAAAATAACCTCATTCAGCAATTCATGATTGCTGAGCAATGTATGAATGCTCTTAAGCATTTGGGATGTGGTGAGTGATAAACAAAAGGAGAAAAAATAAAATTATGGCTATTCTGGACTAGTATTAATGATAGAGTTCTTCCTTAATAATCAGCCCAACTCAACTTCTGAAACAAATTGAAGAAAGTGTAACATTTATAAACATGTGTACAATACAAGTGTATTGATTAATTAATGGAGTGAATAGGCATTTAAGATGACTATGTAAGGTGTCAATCCTAAAGTCAATATTGAATATTGGCTATTATTCAATATTGACTGATGAATTGACACCTAACATATTTCCGGTCAACAGTTCATACCATCTTCGTTTTATTTAAGATGGATGTTTGTTAATACCTGGGTCATATATTGTATATGTTCCTATATTTTAAATTATCATCAACATTTACAGGGATTTCATATTAAATTTACTCTACAGGTGTATATTTCATATGATTCCTGTACTCAATCACATTTCTTGACCATTTCTTACCTTTATACCGGAGTTAAGAATTGTACTAGAAGGCATGATGATTAATTTAGCCTTATACTGTGTACCTTGATAGTATTATGCATTGAAAACATGGCACTTAACTGTTTTGGAATCAAGTGATTCTTCTATTTCCGTGGTCTTTCTTAATATATATTGAGATTTCACTTTTAAGTTCTCAAGGATATTTTTCATTTCATCATCAACAACCAGCTGATACTTTTCTGCAATTGAGAAAAATAACAAAATATTAATATTATGATGACATCAATATTCCCATTAGTCATCATGAAAAGCAATAAGATAACAAAAATATCATACTAAATACTTAATTATCCTTATATCATTTTCTTTAGGCATGCATTCAACACATCATAGAATTGAATATAATAGTGAACTTTCAACACCAAATTCCAGCATTAGTAAAGATGAGCGAGCGGATTTAGGATATTCAGCTTCGATCCTGATTTTTTGACAAAATTATATTAATCAAATATTTTGCTTTCAAATACACTTCCATCATACCAAACTTGGTAGTTTAATTTAAAATTTGGCTGATATTAACATATAGGACTTTAATAATATCAATGGCACACATAGCAAAAAGGACTGATCAAATTTAAAAAAACATCAGATTTGAAACTACTGGGAGAAATATCATTTCAGAATTTAAGAGGACAACTCGATAGCTTAACTGGCTAAAGCACTTGACCGGATATTGAGGGATCTGGGTTCGAATCCCAGTCTAGGCAAATGATTTTCATACTCTGTATAGTTGCATTGAAATGCACATTAGCAGATGACTCCATTAAAAGTTACTGTAATAATAATAATAATAATAATCTTTATTTGCCCAGAAGACACTGACACAGTGTAATAGATACATCAGATAAGTGTATAGGACATGCAGATAAGTGTATAGGACATGTATGTAGTGGCATCTCCCGCAGTTTCTTTGGAAATTTGAGAAGATGGTGAGTTCAAATTAAAAACAAGAAAAAAGTCATGAATGGGGATCTACAAAATGAGTGGCTCCCCTAAATTTCCTAAGAGCTCATCGCCAAAATATGAGATTTTACTAAACCTTCGTAAAACATAAACTTCATGTAGAAACAATTCATTCAGAAATATTGATTAGTTGTGCCATCTTCCAATCACGATAAACACAATTTACGTAGCAAAAATGCATATAAATGATAGTAATACTGCAAAAATCTTTCTTTGAGGAATGCTGTACATCTTCTGTCCAATGAGCCAACGAAATCATTGATGGCTGATCATAAGTTTTAGAGGTAGGTATTCTAGAAAATAAACCTTTTTTTCTTCCATTTGTTTTCCCTGCTCATATGCTAAGCTTGGTGTATTCTCTCTGAACATCATATTTTACAGGAAAGTAATTCTTGAATTCCAGTACTGATATCTGAGAGTGTGAATAATTAGTGTTATTGTATTTATGTAATTTCACTAATTATTTATTATTGAAAGGAAGAAAACTAGCTAAAAATGAAAAGTCATGCCCTACATATTGAACTTGGGGCTATGAGGGAATACACATAATAAAAGTGGGGCTAAGTGGAATAAAAAGAACATTTACTGTTGCTAGATTCTGAATTAACCTTTGCTCAAGTTCTTCAGCAATTAAGTTCCTAAGAATAAATGCAGGCAAGGATTTAGAACCATGTATCCAAACACCTACTACCTCAGCTTTGGTGTAAAATTACATCCGGGGAGAAAGACATAGAAAAGCCTGGGAAAAGGCCTATTACCTAAAAAGTCTAAACAAAATTGTGTTCTTCCACCATTTATTTGGGTGACATTGACTTTCATATTTTCCCTAAACCAAAATCTTCCCAATCAATTTCCAAAAGTACAGCTTCATCAGATGTCAAAGGTATCCATTGCCAGCTGATTTGTCCAGTCCAGAGAGCATAGCAGGAGGGGGAAGTTACTGCGTAATAGGGGAAGTTGCATTGTTTTCATAGTCTGTAGAGGTCTGAGGAGATCTGATTTCAGGGTGTTGCTGGTTTGATTACTCATCCAAGCAATGGGGGTGCCTCCTGTCTTCTAGTAGTTCTAAAGCCTTTAAATTTCTTTATTTACTACTTGAATGAAGTATTAAAATGTAAAACTGGACATGAAAACTTTATACCCAGTGGATTTAGTAAGGAACCATTCCATTCCCATGGGTGTGAACTATCCATTTATGAAGATTTTTAGGCCTTCTCCCAGTGTAATACATCTTAGACACTAAATTTAAAATCAACTGCACCATTTCCTAACATCCCTAGTGCCTCTGATGTAATACTATCACATTCTGGGGCTTAGCCTCTCCGAGATTAATAATATATTTCTGCAAACTCCAATCTTCCTAAAACTGGCCCCATTATCAACTTTAACTCATGGTCTATTTCATGGTCGTTTCATAAGCGGTGAATTAGATGCTGCAGACAAGGAAGATGGAAAAAAGCCGAAAAGGTATGCAGATGTGGAATCGCAAGCATTATTGGCCAATGATGACTCACAAACACAAAAACAACTCGCAGAGCTATTGAGCATTAGACAACAAGCTGTTTCCAATCGTCTACAAGAGATGGGAAAGATCCAGATGACCGGCAGATGGGCACCACATGAGTTGAAAGACATGCACAGGCACAAAAACACGTGAAATTTTGCTTTCACGATACTAAAGGAAGTCGTTTTTGCATTGCATCATTACTAGGATGAAAAGTGGATTTATTTTGAGAATTCCAAGGGCAAAAAACCATGGGTAAACCCAGGCACACCATCCACATCAACCACAAGACCAAATTGTTTTGGCAGAAAGACGATTTGTTTGGTGGGACCAGAAGAGTGTGGTCTATTGTTAGCGGTTAAAACCTGCTGAAACGGTTAATACTAAATGTTACCAACAACAATTGTTCAATTTGAACCATTTGCTTCTTGAAAAAAGACAAGAATACCAAAATAGGCAACACAAGGTGATTTTTCTTCATGACAATGCTCCATCACATATGGCAAAACTGGTTCGTGACACATTGGAACCGCTCAGCTAGGAAGTTCTACCCCATGTGGCTTACTCACTAGACTTGGCTCATTCTGATTCTGATTACTTGTTTGCATCAATGGGTCAAGCACTTGCTGAGCAAAGCCTTGGCTCGTAGGAAGATGTGAAAAAATGGGTCGAGAATGGTTTGTGGTAAAAGGGAAAGATTTTTTCTTGCGTGGTATCCAAATTTTGCCAAGAAGATGTAAAAAAAAGTTTGACTAGCAATGCAGCATACTCTGAACAAAGCGCTCTTCATCATTCTTCCGAATTAATTTTTTTTTATCCACATTTTGTACTTGTATACCAAGTAATTCAAATCATTGAAATTTAGAGTTTGAAAAATGTACACACGTGTATTAGATAATTAAAAATAACTAAATGAGAAGCAGAGATCATATAAAATAGTAAAATTTGATTCCAAAATCTACTGGTCAAATAAAATAAAATATTATTTTTCCAAAAATATATGGAAAAATACACTATTATAACAAACATGCTTGCATCTCGAAAACCTTTCTATTATAAGGCAAGATAATAAAAAGACTTGATAAGCTATTCACAAAATTTTAGTGAAACTAAAAGTGAAACAAATGAAACATGAGGGAACAATATCATTCAATGAAATTTTATTATCTAGTGAGATAAGTTAAAACTGAATTTATCAAATATTAAGCTTTAAAATAATGTCAATTCATGCTTTCCACTTCCAATTGTTGAAATGGCAATCATCCATTGGAAATGCAGTTTAAGTTATGGTGTGGTTTCAATCAAAGGGGCAAGATACTTTTTCATGCAAGTGACTGATTTTGAGTTTTTTACAAGTTAAAAATTTAAGTAAATGTAGTTAAAAATTTGGCCCATTAACACACAAATAAACCAAAGGGAATTCATTTTTTCCAATGTGGAGAAGTTTTTGTATTAGAAGATTGACAGCAAAAGTATTTAGAAAGGGTTTTAAACTCTTAAGAAACTAGTCTATATCAATAAAATGAAAAGTTCATACCCATAGCTTCAATATGATCATAGATTTCTGGAATTTTTTTTTCTTCTTTTTCCACATTAAATTTTATTTGCTTCAGTATCAATCTTACTTCCTCAATTTTTTCAAGAGTTTCTGGGTTAAACTCTAGACTATTTTTTTAAGGAAGAGATATTTCAATAAATTTGGCAAAAAAATCATAGTTTATTGCACCCAACTTAAAAAATAATAACAATACAATACATATAAAAATTAACATTTCTAAAACCATATGATGTATCTTTCTTGAAATACATAGTGATAGAACTACAAATTTCCATGGGCTTGTATTTCTAATAAAGCCACAATTGCTAAATATGCGACAGTGGTATTAAAAATTTAGCAGAAAAGCTAACTACCCTGCTTGTCAGAGTTCATTGGTTTTCTTGGCTAATGTGAGGTTAGTATATATTGAAGGATTATTGAAGAGGTAATTGCAAAGGTTTAGGTTTAGAGGTTATTACAATATTTGGTTTATAGTGTCAATCGTATTACAATTGCAGAGCAGTAAGTTGGGTTCCATTGGGCCCCAAACCACGGAACCTTTTATAGACTGCTTTGGGAAATCCACATAGCTGTTTTGTGGAGGGAATATCCTTACTATCCATAAAAATAATTCCAGGGTCTTTCCCATTACGCTAAAGAGAACTGGAACTCCATATTTTGGGGCCTCATCAATGCAAGTAGTAACTTTAGCATAAGAACTGTAAGGTGTAAACATTAATTTAGCGCAAGGATAATTATAAAGTTCTTAGAATAGAATAGAAATAAACAACTTACCTCAAGGAAACTTTTTTATTTTTCAATGTAGTCTTCCTGTACACTAAACAGTTTTACAGTGAAAACTACAACTATAGCCCTCAATTTTACATCAGTCTCGAATTAAAAATTTTTTATGGTTTAAATATGAACCTTTCTACACTAATATACTCAAACAAAATCTCAAACTTATATTCCACAAACTTGGAATGAATAAAAAACCTCATTCTATGGGGATAATGGGAATATTTTAATTTTTTCCTGGGTTTTATCAATTCCATCTATATACCCATACATCTTTAAGTTTTTGTGTTTATATCATATACATTGTTCATAAAATTACTTGTTGTTAATAAACTGTTATTAAAAGTACATGCTAATGAATTTTTAAAATGATAATGGGACTACTTATCTGCCTGAGGAGTAATCAGAACTGTGCACTATAAAATGTTTTGGTTCAATCAGTTGACTTTAAATAACTTAAAATAAAACCACAGCTGTTGACTTAGCTAAGTTATGTGATATTTCATATAAATATTGATTAGGATTTATTTACACTCAATAAATTTAACTCAATATTTATTTACACTCAATGCATTAGACTATACAAACATATTTCGGCTATTAATGGCACCTATTTAGTTTCTATAATCCTGTATTGTATATCTTTATAAAATATGATTAATCCCCTAACAAATACTATATTTCTAATATTCTGTTTCCATTTTTCACTTCAGAATATTATTTAATATTGATATTTTGTTTACATTAATTGATCTAACTAGGTATGTTTACGTACTTGTAAACCATCTGAAAATGTCTTTTATTCATTGCAAATCAAAATTCTTCTTTAATTCTAAATTATAATTTAATTCTCAATTACAAGTATGTAACTTTACGTAATTTGTACCCATATGTAAATGTTTTTTATAATTGTGGAACTAATATATCTGTTTACCTTTCCTTTTGTAAAAGGGTTACTCCTGTAAATAAATCAAAATAGCTAAATACCCTTTTTTAGTATTTTTTCTCCCATACCTCAATTTAACATTAATCCCAAATTTTGATATATTTTGCAATGCTTCCCTAAGGGACGTAAATTATAGGTTTTACTGTCACTTGATATGACAATCTTCAACACCAAGTGAAATTACCAAAGAGATACAGAATCTTTCATTGTTCCAATCCATAAAGCCTCCAATTTAATTTTTTAAATATAAACAGTAGTGTGATTACATCAGGGAGTTGCCTTATTCCTTTATTCCAAAATACACTCCCTAAACAAAGTTGTAATTCAATGTAAAAAACAAAACAAATGATTTACCAGTAATGGAGGAAGTAGATTCTTTAGCAGAATTTCAGATTTTTTAGAAAAATTGATAACTTCAGAATGAAAATTGGCAATATTTGAATAAACAGTAAAATCATTGGAGATTGTCATTATTTTATTATTAGGTAATCTACCGGTTGAGGTAGGTTTTTGGATGGACATAGCTCCTAAATAAATATTTTGTGACTCCTAGCAATACACAACATCCTACTCTACATCAGGTCCCTCTTCATCTCTGAGTACCTTCTTCCTCCCTTCATCCCGTCCAACATCCCTATCCTGTTCCTTCCCTTTCCTCATTTGCCCAAGATTCTCCTCTCTATCACAGTCTTCAACATCCTACTGCCGGTCAATACCCCCTTCATCCACTTTTCCTGCCTCCATAGGATTTCTCCCAACAAACCCCTCTCTTCACCCACCATACCAAGTACTTCCTCATTTGTTTTCTTCTCTGTCCATTTCACCTTCTCCATCCTTCTCCACACCAACATTTCAAAAGCCTCCAATCGACATCTATCCTCCTGCTTCAATGACCACGTTTCCGCACCATACATAGCTACGCTCCATATCAAAGTTTTTACGAGTCTTTTCTTAATGTCCTTACTCAACGTCCCTGTCATCACTACCTCCTCCTTGTGAAAGCCTCTTTGCCTAGCGCAATTCTTCTCCTTATGTCCCTACTACTTTGACCGTGTTGGTCCAAAACACTACCGAGATACGTAAACAGCTCTACCTGCTCTAGTTTTTGCCCTCCTACTTTAATGTTAAGCTTAGCCTTTTTCTTTCTAGAAAATCGCATAACCTTTGTTTTATTAATATTGATTCTCATCCCATACCTGTCGCAATGAATTTCCAATTCACTAAGCAATGCTTGCAGCCCCTTGGCTGACTGACAAACTAAAGCTTGGTCATCAGCAAACCTAACTGATTTTACGAATTCCCCGCCCACCTTCATTCCTACCTCCAGTTCTTCCCATGCCTCTTTGATCATTTCCTCTGCATACAGGTTGAACAGCAACGGTGATAATGGGCAACCCTGCCTTACACCTCTTCCTAACACTGCCCAACCGGACTCCCCGTTCCCCACTCACACCTGAGCAGTCTGAGACATGTACAGGTTGCGGATTAGCCTCCTTTCCCTCCAATCTATTCCTATTTTCTGCAGAATACTCATTAGTTTTTCCCAATTCACTCTATCAAACGCTTTTTCGAAATCTACGAAACAAGCAAATACCTCCTGATTGTGTTCTATATTCCTCTCGATTAATAATCTCATTACTGCAATGGCATCACGCGTACCTCTCCCCTTCCTAAACCCAAACTGATCATCCCCTAAGTAATCATTTGCCCTACTCTCTATCCTTTTGTTTATGATCCTGAGAACAACTTTAGCTGCGTGGGATATCAAACTAATTGTCCTATAGTCCTCACATGACGTGGCCTTTACCTTTTTCAGAATAGGAACTAAAACTGATCTCACAAAGTCTTCCGGCCAGATTCCCTCCTCATAAATGCTACGGATCAGCCCATATAGCCTCTTCCTCCCACATTTTCCTAAGCATTTTAAAAGTTCCACGGGAATGTTATCTACCCCCACGGCCTTATTTAGTTTCATCTCCCTTAATGCCCTTTCTATCTCATTGTCTAGTATGCCTGGACCTAAGCTGTCTTCCTCTACGTCATTTTCTTTTTCAATGTCCAACTTTGTTGGTCTAAGCTCTTTACTATACAGTTCTTCTATAAACTCCTTCCATCTCTCTTGAATCTTTCGTGTGTCTACTATTATCTTACCCACCTTATCTCTAACAGTTAGCATAGATCTTCCTTTCTTACATCCCGATAAAAATTTAACTTTGCCGTACAGCTCACCAATTTCACCCTTCCTCTGCAAACTTTCCATATCCTCACACAGCGTCTTCCACGGAAATTGCCATAATGCACACAAAATCATTATTACATGGTTGCATTTAACAAACACTAGCACTTACTTCTCTCCTAATTCATTCAATCTCTCATGGATTTTCATTAGCCTTTTATATGTCATTTCAGATAGGCAAGTGCAAAATCTGCCATGCCACTTATGACAATAATCAGCAAGGGATGCCTTGATTCCAAAAGCATCTAATTTCATAAAGAGGATGTCAATATCTGTTTTTATTGACTCTGCATTTGCAGCAAGCTCCTCGAATCTGTACAAATAAAATATGAGAGAAATAACTAAAGGTACACATTGTCATAATTCAGTGTCAATAATGTAAAACATGTACCAGCCTAAGTTTATAACTACTGCTGATAAGTAGATCAAAAAACAGAAGGGGACAAGTGATCCCCAACTATGGCATTAAGGAGCTCAACCATTAACCACAAACAGTTTTTAAAAAAATGCTTCACACAATATTAGTATACATGTATTCAGAACAGAGAGAAATGATGATGGCACACCAAAAACAGTTCAATTTAACCCTACTTCATGGGCATTACTCTTTCAAATTATCATTTTCTGATTCTTCAAACCACCAAACAATCTCAAATTCATTCACCTCTTCTTTTCTTCTCCAAGCAAAGAAACTGTAATCCTGTCACCCTAACAATTACATACAATCTTCTATTTTTGGGCCCATTTCTCAAAGATGCAGGTTGTTTGAAAAGCCCTTTAGGATAAAAAATAAATGATTCTAAAACCTCCAATTAGAAGTGTGCATGATCTGTACCAAAAATAAGTAGAATAAATCCGGGTAACAAATTTAATGCAGATCAAAGTACAAATTACTAAAATTCTTCAAAATAGCACCCTTGTGCATTGGCACACCAATGCCAGTGCCTCTGCTAGTCTCAGTATATTTCCTGGAAGGCATCGACATGAGCCTTGTTCAGGCACCATGTCATGGCCCCTGTGACATTATGCAGTGTTTCACATTATCAGGGCTATAGGGTGGCTGGGGCAGCGTTTCCACCTTATGCTTGGGCAGGTACTCAATCACAAGGAAGACTGTGTGCAATGGCACATAGCCATGGCGCAGCCTATCGTCCAGCATAAATGACCATGATTCTGCCCAGTAATAAACTATGCTCTACATCAAAGTTTTAACGAACTTTATCTTAATATCCTCAATGTGCCTTTTACCACTTCCCTCCTGCTTGTGAAAGCCTCTTTGTCTCATGCAATTCTTCTTCTTATGCTCCCACTACTTTGACCATCTAGGACCAAAATGCTGCCAAAATTGGTTTACTGTTCTGTCTGCTCTAGTACTTTCCCAAAATTGGTTAACTGTTCCATCTGCTCTAGTACTTTCCCTCCTGTTTTAACTTAGCCTTCCTACTTCTTGAAAACCTCAAAAATTTGTTTTGTTCCAGTACAACAAAAGAATAAAAAATATGAGGACAGCAATAATTGGCAAAACTTACCTTTGAATATCATGCACTATTACATCTAGGGAAGGGTTATTCTCTTTATAATTTTTCATAAATATGTCCATATCCGCACGCCACACATCACTAAAAGGCATCCATTCTTTAATGTAGTCCTCGATTCCATTGATAACATCCTCAATTACTGAAAAATTGATGCGGTTTTTAATTAAAGCTTTACACCATGGCAAGAATCATATTCCTAGGGGAGTATAGTTGGCATACTCAATCTGTCAATACTGAAAGCTGTAATTTTATTTGTGTTCATTTTGGATAAATTAATCATTTCCCTTACACTGGATCAACAGGCATAAATTATACCATTTCTAATTATGAAGAACTGAAATTCATAGCAGAGACAGAAGTCATAGGGAATTACAGGAGTGCAACATATCAAAATATGTTATATTCTTATATTTACAGCATACCTTCAACTAATTTTAACACTAAAAAGTTATGTTTTCAGCAAAATAGTCTGCTTCTGATCTGTGAAGGTGTATTGAAACCAAAATAATTTTGTGAACCTATGTATTACAGAAAAATATCATTTACTTCATCATGGGAAGAATTTCATAGTCAACCTGTACATGCATGTACTTGAATATATTCTGCTATTAGAATATCATAAGAAAATGTACCAATAATTAAGTAGAAGAAGTAATGCATTCATTCATTCATATCATAAGATACTAATGACTTACTTCATCGCATTAATTACATCAAAATATGTACCAGCACGTTCAAAAATTCAAATTTTCTCTTTTTTAGGATGCTAGGATAGGAGCTTTATACCCTGCACAATACAATCCAAGAATAGGCTTATATAAAATGTTGCAGATGTCTTGATTACTGCAGGGAGCCAGTCTGATTTCGGCATGAAGTGCTTCTTTAGACTGAGCTATTTTCTCCTGTTTTAGATCTGGCCCTGGTGTTTTTACTCCTTATAGGGCTCTGTTATGGATATGATTTGTTCAATTCTTTTATCTGAAACTTCTTGCTATTTTTCCTATATACCATTTCCTAATTGTCCTTTATACAATTCTTCTAGGTATTCTTTCCATCTCAATGCAAATTTCTCTTCACTAATTATTTCTCTTCTCCAGTTTTTTTTTAAATTATTTTCTCTAAGGATTTTTTTATTATGAATTTCATTTGGATTTCCGAGAAGTTTTTAAAATGTTTCTCTACGCTATATTGTCCTCAACATCTCTATATTCTAAAAAAAATAGTCATACTTACTTTGGTCTATCCTAGACTTCAGTCTAGCCCATCTAACATCATTATTGATCTCAGCATGCACAGGAGGTTTAGTTGTTTTAATAATGTGGAATTTTGTGAGGATCCGTGGTACTACCTCCATGCTTTTTATCATTCCAGTCATAATAGTTAGTAATTTTGTCTTTGTGAATTCTGCTGGAGGATCCAATTTTATCTAAAATAAAAATAGTTAGTGCATAATAATAATCAACGACCAAGAGGGAGCCAGAGACAGATGGAATCCTAGTGTACAGAAAAGAACATGAAAAAGTGAAGGAAGTTGAAAGTTTAAGTTGTTGATGGTGAAGGAATGAGTACAGACCAAAAATGGTTAAAACAGATACAAAAAATTACAAAGTGACACAACGTGACAGAATGTACACCTACAATTCACAATGGCAGGCAATCATAACAGATCAATCATCAATACTTTCAGTAACATCAATTTAAACTCCAGGAAACTTCCAAAAAAAAACAAACAATATGCATAGAATGCTCCCAGATAGCATTGGTAGAGGCAGTCTTTTTGAATAATGACATTAGCTGTGCAGCAATTGTGATTCATGCATACATGCAGTAAAAGTTGAAAGAAGAGGGTTATCTGTAAATTAATTCAATAATTCCAAGAGAAGATTGGATGTAAATTTAAAAATAGTTGCTGCCTTATATGAGATAAAGCATAGCAATCAAATTTCAAATAGATATGAAGTGTATCCTGCTTTGGATTCATTTCATTGGATATACTGAGGATCTAATGGAGAGAAACCACTTCTCGGACACTGAAGACTAGACACTCACTTATCCCAAGTTCATCACACGTTGACTTTTGTTCTGAGTTTGAGGGCTAATATAAGAAAAATATACCATTAAACAGAAAATCTTTCAATTTGTTCATGAAGAGAGTCAAAATGATCTGGGTGTTTCTGATATGCAGATCTGCATAAATTTTCGAAAATTTATATTGTAGAGAAAATGTAATACGGCTCATAAAGAGAGTACCAAGGATGGAATCTTGTTCACCCCTTTTATATTTACTTGAAATTTTAATCTTAACTTATTTATACATGCTGCACCGATGCATGTTTATTAGAGAATAGCATGAAGCACAACTTACAATAATTCTCACATGCAAAAATATCACTATAGCACAGAAGATTTTTTAAATGATAGCAAAAAAGCTTAAAATGACCCATATTTTTATGTCATTGTGTGTTTTATGAATTATCCTACATTTTTTCATTTGTGAAAAAAAAGTAACAATTAAAGAAGACCTTATGATTACACTATAATGCAGGGACAAATTTAATGCATTTTATTTTTATCTACATACAATTGATTTTTTCCTTATCTTATTCTTTATGCAAAAGTTGACATAAGCGGAATAAATATTATTATCACTAGCATGTTATATGCATGCAGGAAAAGGGCAAACAAAGGGCAGAAAGACTGCCAAAAGCACTACAGAGCATTAAGAGAAAAGAAAGATTTAAAAAACACAAATTGATTCTTACAGCAATTTCTTCCAAATACACCCTAGCTTTAAAAAGAGGCTTTGTATAATTTTTCTCTTTTCTGAGTAGAATTTTGATAAAATGTTCCATTGAACTATAGGTAACAAATTTAAATGTTTCATCCAGCATTGTTTCAATTTTATTCACATAATCTGTCCACTGCTTGGTCATCTGTAACAGAAAGAATACATTCATTTAAAATCAAACTTTTTAATCAACACTGTACTTCATGAACACATTACTTACCTTATGTAAGTGATCTTCAAACATTTCATGGACAATATCTATCAAATCTTTCACCTTATGGTAGCTCACCATCATTTCTGGAATCACTTTATCTCTGCGATAAAAGTCACAGTCATCATTTTAGACAAAATCAAGATTAATATAAGGCAATTTTGAAAACACTGATAAACTTCCCTTGGGGATAAGTCTTTATTTCTTTTTTAGCCTCTTTAAAGAGAAAAATATGTTTACACAGCTTTTTGTTTATGACAGTAAAGAAATGCATTTAAAATTAATGATTCTGTCCTTTTTTTGGTTTCTGCAATGTACATTTGTGTTTTAACATTCTGGTTTAGCCACAAACATGTTCTACTAGAAGATACAAAATCATAAAAATTTTTTGGTAATCTTTTAGCAATTAATCCACAGAAAATATGACAAAAATTACCCCTCAATAATCAGGATATTTTATGATTTAAACTTGTACAGAACACAATGAAAAAAACAGTATGAGGTCCCACCTACAAGGTCTGTTCTGAAGGTAGTAAATAAGGAATAAAAGAGGGCCAAGGACTGAACCTTGAGGAACTCAATAGACTAATTTCAGGGGTGAGGAAAGATTGTTATTAGTGCAAACACATTGGGATCGATCAGTGAGATAGGACTCAAAAAATTGTAATTCAAGATCATTGAAACCATAATAATGAAGTTTTTCCAGAAGAATTGGATGAGCAACACAGTCAAATGCTTTAGAAAGGTCACATGCAGTTATAATAATGGAGGATTTACTTAGAAAAGCATTTAGAATTTGATTAATTGCGGACTCGACAGCTGAAGTAGTGGAGTAGCCTTTACGAAAGCCAAATTGCGAAGGAGAGAATAAATTGTTAACTTGAAAGTGCTCATAAACCTGAACCTTAATAGCCTTTTCAAAATATATATATAATACAAATACTGGTATTAAAGAAATAGGCCTATAGTTGGACGGTAACGTTTTGTCTCCTTTTTTATGAATAGGTATCGTTTTTGATATTTTCAAAGCATCAGGAAAGATGCCCGATTGAAAGCAAGAATTTAGAATTAGCGCCAGGGGTACTTCTATGAAACCCACAAGATCTTTAATTAAGTTGACCGATAGCCCATAGATATCGGTACATCTAGAGTATTTTAAGGTTTTGATAATTTGACGGATTTCCTCTTCCGTAATCCATTTCCATTTGAAGGGAGATAATGTTGCTGGTGAATTATTAAGAAGAGGCAAGGCAGTACTTGGAGTTGAATCAAAATTTGACACAAGGTCAGCAATTGATTCTATGAAAAACTTATTCAGGTCATCAGACTTAAATGGAAGGTCCAGGTCACCCCTCGAATGACCAATCTCCTTATTTATGACCTGCCAGGCTGCTTTTAAATGGTTAGTAGCATTACCTATATGATCGGAGTTGAAGCTACGTTTAGAATGTATTATTTGATTGTTATAAAAGGATTTAAGTTGTCGCCATGTCCTTTTATCCTCATCATTGCCAGTGCGAGTGTACTTTTGACGCAGCTGGATTACATGCAATCGTAATTCAGAAAGCTCGGGAGTGAACCATTTCAGGTACTTTTTGAAACTATATGAATGATTCACAAGTCTCTTGGGGAAGCACTGTTGGAAGAAGGACAAAAAAATTTCAAAAAAGCAAGCAAAGTTGTCATTGCCATTTGCAAAGGTGAGCAGAGAATACCAGGTTATGTTTGATAGGAGTGATTTCAATTCACCAATCCCATGAAAGGTAATTGGATGGCAGAAAGTAAGGGTAGTCCTACCTGTTGTGTTACTTTGGCACTTTTTGTTTGAGAATTGGAAATTAAGAGCTAGATGGTCGGATAAACCAGGGTCGATGACCCTGATACAGTACTGTTCAGTGTTTAGGCAAGTAATAACATTGTCCAGACAGGAGTCAAGTCTAGTTGGTTCCCTATTTGCACAATGTAAGTTAAATGATTGTATCAGAGAAGTGAGAGCAATAGAAGCACTGGATGAATGACGTATATCTACGTTAAAATCATCACATAAAATGATTTCGAGACCCAGCCTAGAGAACCACATAAGACTCTGCTCCAATTTATCACAGAAAATATTAATATCACCTGATGGGGATCGATATACGCACACAATAATTACATTATACTCCTTTAATGTATCATACAGGGGAGTTAGAAGTCATCATCAATCAATGGTGTATGAGAAAAGTAAACAATGAAGGGGGGGGGGGGGGGTAACTCCATAGAGCATCAAATCCCCAGTAAGTCAGGTTTTTACCTACTTACCTACTTTCTGGACTATTGCAGGCTCCATTTAGTCTAGATTAGTACAACTTTACTATACCATTACTTCATTCAAACATTTATATGCTAGATGTTTTACATAACTTATAGAATAAAATATTCATTTTGATATAATTTTCATTTCCTCAGTTTTATCCTTAACTTAATTAAAATCTTATTTACAGAAGTCCCTTTAGAATAAAAACCAAGGTATTATAGTATATCTAAATAGTGGGCTTCAAAACTGGACTAAGAAACAAGATTACAAACAAAAATTTTGAAACGTAATATTCAACAATAAAAACAGGAAAAAATTACCTGTGCTCCCTTTGTTCCTCAATAAGCTCGTCATAAGAATATACATGGTCTCTCTGGACAATGAACAGCTTAACTGATCCTATTTTATTGCAGAATTCTCTGACTTTTAAGTGAATAGTTTTATACTCTTTAAATACCTCTCTGAGCTGAAATAAGAGTGAAAAATATATGTAATATCCATGCTAAACCACATACAACTAGTAGTGAACTGAAAGAGGTTTTGCACTTCATTACATCATAAAATTTCATTCATCAGCACTGTAATAATTAGAATACTTTTGATACTAATATAAAAATATTGCAAAGAACTTAAACTAAATATTGAAATCCGAATATAGAAATAAACAAATGTGATAACTAGGATATAAATTACTATATTCTTCTTCTCACCTAGACTTCCATTTAACAAACATAGTGATTCCTCACCTAATAGGGTTCACTTTATGATCGATGTGCTTTACAATGCTCTCAGTAAAGAAGTCCATTACTACTGCATAACTGAAACTCAATGGCACTTAACTTTTTACCCAGTTTACAAAGGGACTGGATAAAATATTAAAAACCATTTACAACAGAATTTGTTCAGTAAAAACAATTAATTAACTCAACTCTGGGAAGCACATCAGGCAAGATATCTACAATTAAAAAAATTGGGTACCAACCAAAACGACTATGATATTCACCAAGCCTCTTATGAAGAAGTCCTGTATGGCTTTAGGCATCGAGATTTTAAAATCATCAGGACTGCCAAAGTTTTTGTAAACTGGTACATTTTTAGATATTTTTAAGAGGGGCCTATACACCTTGTATGAGTGATTCCTGAATGAAATATAATAGGGGTGGCTCAATAAGAAGATCAAAATAATAGAAGAGAACTTTCACAAGAATTTCTTCTGGACCAGCATCTTTGAAGTGAAATTTGGTAATAACACTTTTTAGCTTTGACATACTGCGGGGGTTTGTATAAAATGAGGTTAAAGAGTATTTAGATTGGAATATGAGGATTTTTTTCTGAGAATTTTCCGACCTCAACATGAAAATAAAAGGACTCTTCAACAAGAGTTCAAGGAATGTGCTTGCACATGCATTGAAAGGTTCTTACCAAAATTTCAACTACTTTGGACCCTCAGTTATTGTATTAAGTTTGTAATGATCTACAATCATGCCTTCCTTTCAAAAACCATAACTTCCAAAATAGGTCATAGAAATGTCAAATTTCCACTAGAGGTGCTTGATATGGGTGCTAGGGTAAGATATCTCCATTTTCACTGCAAATTTTTACATTCCTCCCTCCATAAAATATGTAGAACTTCTTAAACAATACAAACTTGGGATTAATGCATGTAAGAGAAATTACTTCAACCGGTGCATATCATCATCATGTAATCTTAGCAAAGCTGCATGGAGTGTTATTAAATAACAAACAAGCAGTAATTTGAGCCAAAAAAATCCTTTTATAAACTTCAATAACATTCCAGTATCAAAACCTGTTGATATTGCTTATTACTTCAATGATCAATTTTGTCAACTTGGGAAAAGTAGCAGTCCACCGATTCACAATATGAAAATCTATCCGAAATGAATATTTCTCATACCATCAGACTCTGAATAAGTTGAAAAAATCATAACAACTTTTGAAAATAAATTGTCTGTAGGGTATGATGGGGTACTTATTCTAATCACTAAACTGGCACCCAAGACTATCTCTCAACCTCCCCCTGATATTTTTACCAGTCTCTCACTAAAGGTCTTTTTCCCATTCCCCTTAAAACCTCTTTGATAATTCCAATCCATGAAAAAGGATCATACAAAAAATCAGAAAATTATAGGCCAATTACAATTTTTGCTGTTTTCTCTAAGATTTTTGAATAGCTATTTTACAATCGAGTTGTTAACTATTCAAGCCATTTCAATCTTCGGCATTTTTCCCAACATGGTTTTATAAAGGGAAAGTCAACCATTACTCCAGCCTTTGAAATAATTAATAAAATCATCTGGGGACTTTCTAATCAAAAAGAAATAAATGGTATTTTTTTGACTAATCTAAATTATTTAACACCATTGATCACAACATTCTGGGGGAGCTCTAGTGCAGAATTGAAGGCATTTTTCATGCAAAAAAGGTCTGTATAAGCAATGGTGAACACTCCCAAGAGGGTCCCAGAAAGGCCACTATTTAAGGAACTGAACTTAATGACTCTGCCATGCATATACATCCTTTATTAATCTTTACTATTAAGAAATAATGGGCGTTTGTTTTTACCAAATTCCACTATGCATGATCACTTGACACGTGGAAAGGAGAATGTGCAGCTAAAAAATCAATCACTTACTATATCGAAGAAAGGCCCACATCATGCAGCCTCAATTATTTAAAATAAACCACCAATGAACATTAAAAATAAGTCCACTGTAACTGCCTTTAAATGGAAGTTAAGTCCTTATTACTCCTCAAGTGTAACTACAGTATTGATGAATTCTTAGTTGACAAATTGTAATTAGAATGATGACTTTTGTGTGATGTTGTGTTCTGTGCAGTAATTTTTTGTGTAAAAAACCATAAACACAGTAATCAACCTGAAGGTCGTTGGTAGGTGATGATAGAGTTTACCCAGTAGTAAGCCCGACGGCATGTGAAATTCATAATTCAGGGTAGGGGGGCCGGTTCCTTTCCCTGTGCCGGATATAGTTTCCCAGGAAGATCTAGTACCCGAAAAATCACATAACTTGGGCGGAGCAGCAGGTGCCCAGAGACTTGCCCAAATCAAACCCGGGACCCTCCAGTCAGTACTCCAACACTCTACCCCCTGGACTACCGCGACCCATAATAATTTTTTGTGCATTATTACCACTTTATTTCTTTCCTTATCCTGCTGACCATGTTCTATTTCATGTAATGTATTTGACAAACAGAACAACAAAGTTATTATTTTTATTACTACCAATTTTGATGCATGATTCTTAAAATTCACACTACTTAAACTATAATTCTATTATTGCCAGTTAGCAGAAAATAAATACGAATTTATATTAATCTTTATCATTGACGTTTAGAATCAAATAATGTAAAGAAAGTAATATGTCATGCAAGGATAAGTGTAATCATCAATACGTGAAAGGGGCTTCCAAGTAATACTGACAGTTGAAAGTCTTGAGCACTTTAGCATGACATTCTGACATTTAAGATGAATCAACCTTGATAATTACGTATCATTATCAGTTAAAAATTAAATGCTAAGTACTTACGTAAAGAGAATGGGAACAGCATTCATCTACAAATTTTTCAATATCTGGTGATAACCATGTTATTGAAGTTAAAGCTGGATGTATTCTGTCGTCAATTAGCACTACCAATTCTTTGAAGAGCACAAGCTCAGAATCTGAGAGAACTGCAAGTAAACAAATGTGAGATTAGTTTTCTATGAAGGTGCATTCAACGTAATTCTAAATTTATAATATGCATTCTGAGTTGGTATATTCATGTTATAAATCAAGACTAAATTCATTTCATGCCAGCTTCTTACCAGTGCTTAAGAAATTATAATCTCGTGTAAAAGCAAACACACGATTATACAACATCTGATAAGTACTACTTTTTTCGTAAAAATCCTTGAGGGCTGGAGGAACATCAAAACTTAGCATTTTCCAATATTTGATTTCAGTAGCAAGTTTTCTCAAATGCCTAAAGAGAAATGCATTTATAAAGTTAATACAGCCTTTTAAATCAGGGAAATTTAAGAGTTCATAGAGGAGGCAAAATAATGTTTCTGGTTTACAATACAGGAAAAGTTCATTGAAGAATGTTATTAAAAATGAGATGACTCATATGGTACTTGCCATACCAAGGGCTTAGGATGTAGCAAATGACTGCAACATGTTTGGTATATCATCATGGGTAGAATTATCAGAGGCCACACCTCTCGGCCAGTTATAATAATAATTTAAGCACAGTAACTTTTGGCTTTGGAAAGAAATATTCTGGTGCAAGGGGAGGGCAAATGTCTTGCCTTTGGACTCTCTCAATAAAGGATGCTCCCAATGGTAATTGACATAGCATGCTTAAACTTAATATGGCAATTAACCCCAGTTATTGATGACTTTATGTAACAAGTAAGTAATACAAGTAAAGCTAACCCTATTAAGTAAACCATTATAATACCTGCCTTAAATCATCTAACCTACAGATGAAAAATGAATAATTTTCAAATGGAAAGTAAAGGAAAGGAAAGGAAAGTCTTAATTTAGTGGGAACACCACAGTCATTACTTACCTATGTTCATGAACTGACACTACTTAAAATGAAAGAGAAAGAATATCTTACACATCAAAATTAGGTATTAACTTCCCAGGATTGATGGAACTGACTGCAATTATTGGTCGATTCAATCGCATTGGAATATTATGGTCCATTGAACCACGCCATTCCCCATACAGCTCTTTCTGACGATCTTTCACCAGGGTATTAAGAGCCTCAAAGTTTTCTTTAAGAGGCAACAACAATTCATCCATAGGCAACCAATGGGTATTCATTAAAACCTAGAAGGCAAAATTTCAAATCATAATTACCTTCAGTTAGATTTAAAAGGAATATGTAGTGTGTGAGTATGACCATGGGTACGTAATGCTTGCATTGATGATATGATGTATACTGGTTTCTATATAGTCACACGTGCATTTATATATACACATGCATTTATTGGTTAAATATATAGTAATATACAAAAGCATATAAATATATTAAGATAAACATATAAAATAGCTTGTAAAATGTAAACAAGTCAAATTGAGAACAATCAAATACAAATTTATGAATCTTCCGCTACTTACAAGGGTCTCCAAGGCCTATGCTAGTTCCTAGTTCATTAAACACAATATAGACTCGTATCACATTAATTTTTTCCCAATTTGTCATTGAAAATGAGGGCCTGCATCTTATTGTCGGATTCCTCTAATGCCTCACGGTAGAAAGGGGGCGATGAATCCCCTTCTCTTCTGATTTCAAGGGAAGGAGTTCAGAGTAAGGCGACGAGTACCTCGAGGAGAATATGCATCATAGTTCCATTCACGGTCATAGACCACTAGCTTTCTCTCTCTAGAATCTTTTCATTTACGTAATGACAACTAGGCATGCCTTTTGAGGTTTAACTAATGGTTTCTGCACAAAACAGTATTTTAAGGCTGCCTCCCTCTTCTTATTTTCCCAACAGATGAGGTCTAAAACCAAATGAAACGAACAGGAGTCAAAAACATATGAATCAGAGATAAACAAATACCAGGTAACTAAGCTTATTTCAAACCATCAGTTATTAGGCTTTCTCGTTTATACTTAGGCTATTATATGTCAGCTTGATCATGACAGGAGGTCACTCTTGCAGAAGTGATTCACAGCAAGAGTATGCACTTTGAAGGTGGATAAACCTCTCTCATCCTCAAGTATTATCGTCTACATCTCTATTGTTTGACTACAATTTTATTTTAAATTAGCTAACTTTAAACCAAATAATGCAAAATTAACCAAAAATTCATCAAAAAAATATTAACAGAGGACCAAGAGCTATTGGAATTTGCTCCAAAAATATTTAGAAAATTGACATCTAATATTTGTCAATCTCAAGCTTGTAAGTTTACTCTAATATATAAATAGTCCTCCTAACAAAAATTCTTACTGCTAACTAATACCATGTACTGAAAGATTATTATTATTGGTATTCTACTGTTTAAGGTAGGTTTTGAGTAAACACAGACTATGCAATGATTCAATGAAACATTTTCTAGCCTCTCCTAACTAAGCACAACCCAACATTCTGCTCTACAACTAAGCCCCTCTTCATCTTTACATATTTGATTCCTCCCTTCATTCTGTCCAACATCCCCATCCTATTCCCACCCCTTCCTCATTTGCCTAATCCCTATATCACAATCTTCAACATCATATTGGTCTGCATCCATCTTTCCGGCCGTCTTTGGATTTCTCCCAAAAATGCCCTCACCTTCCCACCATGTCTAAAACTCCTTCGTTTGTTTTCCTTTCAGTCTACTTAACCTATTCTATCCATCTCCACATCCACATTTTAAAATCCTCCAATGTATGCACGCCTACCATCTTGCATCAACAACCATGTCTCTACGCTACACAAATTGATGCTCCATATTCAATTTTCTAAGTCTTTTCTTGACATCGTTACTCAATCTCCCAGTTATCAGTACCATCCTCCTTTTAAGGCTTCTGCCTAATGCAATTCTTTTTTTTTATGCCCCACTACTATGACCATTTCCATTCAAAACTTTTCTGAAATAGGTAAACCGTTCCACTTGCTCTAGTTCATCAACTCTTATTTTAATATTTAACTTAGCTTTCATCTTTCCACTTGAAATATCAAAGTGTTACAGAAGCTCGTGTGATGCATTTTAAAGGATGATTTTGTTTTTTAAGCTTTATAGTATACCAATGGAGTGAAAGGTGGAAGATTCATACATGGGAGATTCCAGAAGTACCCGGCCTTACCTAGAGATGGAGGTGGTTGTTTTAAAAATATCACTGTATTAGAAAGTAATTAGAAAGCAATCTATAAAGCATATGTTTCAAGTTTGAAGATTCCATGTAATTTAGTATTTGTTTGACAGCCATCAATAGTGCATGTTTTCAGTAAATATTTGAAAATGGAGAAAATTGGTCATCGTTATGTGATTTAATACTAGGGAGAACCGGCTTCAAAGAAGGCGAAGACCGTTTCATCTGCAGCCAAGGTCAAGGCATCAGTTTTTTGGGATGCGAATGGGATAATTTTCATTAACTACCTTAATAAGGAAAAACTATTAACAGCGAGTATTACGCTAACTTATTGCCATGTTTGAGCAAAGAAATCAGGCAAAGGTGGCTGCATTTGGCTACGAAGAAGGTGTTGTTTCATCAAGACAATGCACCAGCTCACAAATTCGTTATTGCAATGGCCAAACTTCATTAATTAAAGTTTGAATTCCTACCTCATGCACCCTATTTGCCAGATTTAGCCCCTTCAGATTATTTTCTGCTCGCAAACTTGAAAAAATGGCTTGGTGGTCAAAGATTTTCCAACCGTGAAGAAGTGATGCCGGCAGTTAATAGCTGTTTTGAGGAACAAGAAAAGTCTTATTATGAATAGGGTATCAAACTTATTGAACATTGCTAGGAAGAGTGTAGAGCTCAAAGGTGATTAGGTTGAAAAATAAATACATTTTTTTCCAAAATTTTTGTGTTTTCTTTGTTGAGTTGGGTACTTTAGGGATTACCCTCGTAGCTACTTTCAGGTGAGTGAGAGGCAGAGGTTTGGACATACCAAAGCACTCGGTCCTGTGACTTCATACAGGCGTGCTTCCTCCTTGCCTTTCCAGTAAGCCATCATGTTTTCCCATTGCTGCAATTTGTCAGTTTTCAATTAATATGTACAGTGTTCATCTCTCTTCTTAATGGCTGCAGATTTACCACCCTATTCCTAAATTAATTCAACTATAATCGTAACAACTTTTAGGACTCTCTCTGGTAGATGTATTTGGTATTTTCTCGGTGCACAATCGAGCTGAAGTCTTTGTGGGTTTTCCACTGGTTTCATCTGTACACATTTTGATTTCTAGTGTCACATTGCCCTCAGGGCATTGTTCAACCCTGGGGCAATGATGTTCAATGCCCTGACGATAATGGCAGAGTTAGCCTTTTAAATTTTTGAGGCTGAAACCCTGAACTGGAGGGAAACTCACGAAGGATTCACAGCACCCTACATTAGATTGAGGTGAGGTAGTCTCAATAAAAGATTTAGCAATGAAAAATGGCTAAAAAGAAGATTTAATTGAAAAAATTCTGCAAAGAAAACGTTCCTTTAAAGCAAACAATGTTTTGTTTAAAACCAGGTAATGTAGGTGGAAAAGGTTACAAATGGTGTAAACTCCCTTATTATGGATTGATTTCACAAAATATAGCCAACCTCTTTCCTAGGGAAAAATTTCGAATAGCTTTATACAATACGAATAACTTAAAATCATTCTTGAATACTACAAAAGACAAAGTAGGAATACAATAAATGTGGCATTTATAAGTTAACTTGTAAGGACTGTAATGGTCTATATACATAGGCTAAACAGGAAGATCATTAAAAACACGTGCAGAGGAACATAAATGCTGTTTTATAAATTGCAACAAGCAATTTCACTTCTCCGAGCATCTACGGGAGGAAAATCATAGGAGTGATTTCAACCCTGAACTCATACACCAGATGGACAAAGGAATGAGGATGGACAAGTGGGAAGAGCTGAAAATCGGAAAGAATTTAAAAACAGGTCATTTGGTTAACAATTTATTCTTTGAATACCTCTCCCCAATCCTGGAAGTATCCCTTTACTTCAAAGAAAGACCCAACCCCCTACTCCCACCCCGACTGTGAACCCCCCAATTGCCTTTCCTGATGCTTAACACCCCTCCTCTTGCCTTTCCCATCTACGTTGATCACAACCCCACTTCTTTTCCCTGCTTCCCCTTCTCTCACCCACCCCCCTTCTCCCTCATGAATGGTATATAAATGGACTGCAACTTGATTAATTTGTACCTGATTATGACCCCTAAGTTTTGAAACTAATTGTATGAAAATAAAGAACAGTGGAAATATACATTGTGTTCTTTATTTAATGAGGTAGTCTCGCTTAAACAACCAAATACACAAAGTAATAGGTATTCATTCTACCTTCACTAATGAATGCAGATACAGCTCGAAAGAACACACACATTATCACATGGCTGACGATGTTTTATCCTTGCTTAAGTATAATAGTGATGATGAACTGAATTCCTTCCTTGCTTAACAACATTATTTTTATTGCTCAGGAAGACTCTTGTCTTACCTGCTGAGTGATTTTCTACACCAATAGCCATCCCATTGGTTTTCCATCAGTTCCAGAAGCAAGTTTTTGACTTCTCATAACTTGGCACACCCAAGGGTCGAGATATCTTCCAATCATGGGCATTTTGCAAGGTTAGCAGTAAAACAAGACTGTAGGACATGAACCCTTGAGTGCATTTAGAGCCAACACAACAAGGAAACTCAACTTGTAACCATGGTAGTTCTTTCATCCCTCCAAATGCACAGTGCATGTAAATATCAATTTGCCCCCTTCCACTATTCCAAGTTTATTGCTACTGCCTAGCATGCATATATACCGTTTCACCTGGAGGCTAGAGGCACTCCCTATAGTTGACATTCAGGCATAGGCAGTTTCTAAGGTTTTCTTTGCGAGATGGATTTCCTGATTTGAAACTCCAATTAAGTTCCTAATGTATCAGGGTCATCAGCATGAGAGTAAACTCTTCCATGGTTTGTCTCAGCTAACTGGGACCTCTCAATTCCACACAGCAGCCTATTACTCTGCAGCTAATGGCTTAGTTGAGTCATTTCATCATCACCTGAAGGCAGCCATTCCTTGTCATACCAGTAAGAATTAGGTGAATGTCTTAACAGCTGTGTGATGGAGAAATCACTCCTTAAAGAAGGAGAACACAATACATCGTATTCTCCTTCCATGAGGAGTGATTCCTCCATTCATTCCATTCCAAGGAGAATACAATGTAATCCATTTTCCTTCCTATTTGAATTCATGTGACAGTAGCTGAGGTGGTCTGACCAAAAGGTCCATCTTTCTGGTTATTTTCTTCCTCCATTCCTAAACAATGGGACATATAATAAAAAACCTAGCGTTAAACTTGCAGAAATATTTTCAAGCAATCTGTCCTGAACTGACACACCAATGTGGTACCAATTCTCTATTCACTTTTATGCATATTCCATCCTCAAGGCCTTAAACTATAAGATATTGTCTGGCACAAATGGCAGAGGCCTGAGATACTTGGGGCTCCTGTAAGATGCATGCCCCCTTTTTCATAACATACATGCTCATAATAATTTTATTGGAAAATCTTAACAGAGATTGTAATGAGTAAGAAATGAAAGGATATAAAATACGCCATCCATAACTTACACATTTGAATAAATACTTTATAAACATTTTTAAAGTGATACTCTTTATAAAGCAAAGCTCTAGCATACAGTCACCTCATCTTGGAGGTTTGGAGGCTTGGAGGTCACCCACCCTCTTCAGCATCCGCTCTATCACTATTGCTAAAAAAATTCAATGTAATGATAACAACATTTTGACCTAAATAACATGTTACGTATGAGCTACCATTATCTTGCTGAGGTGGTAATGGATTCAGATGGTAGAAAACTCAAAAGAATCAACTTTAAGTACCTCTTTCAGCAAAAATTAAAAACTTGACCAAATGGCAACAAAAAATTACATATATTTACTTTCATAGAATGTTGATGCATGGCTAAGAATAGCTAACATTTTAAGGTTACACTTACTTCATACTCCTGCTTTAACACTTCCATTCTTGAATTCAAAACAAAAGCAGCACCAGCATATGGAGGTAGTTTAAAAGGCTTCCTTATTCTCTTTTGGGCAAGTTCCGTTTTTGTACAAATTATTTCCTTATTAAATACTTCTAGGACCTATAAAATAGAATTAAAAATACATGTGTACATCCTGATGAGAATTGTTTGGCAAATCACTAAATTATTAAGTAAATTCAATTGTAAAAGCTGAAAAAAATTTTGGGTGACAAGACAGGTGATACTATATTTATTCCTCTGCAATTATTATTTTGATAAACATGACTACAAAAGATCATTAAACGATGCTCCTCCACTATTCCTATCCACATACCCTGATTCAGATTTATATTGCATGTTTCAATAACACTTTTATATTCAAATTTCTCTTCTTTCATCATCAATTAATCCTTTTAAATCTTTCATTATATTTGATGCGCAATATATTATGATCAAAACAGCTTTTACTCTTCTAAAACTGAAAATTCATGCCATCATTCTAGATATGAAACGTAACATAATCTAATTGTTATTTTCAAATAACAATTAGATTATGTTACGTTTCATATCCTGGAATTTTGCGCATTTAATTATGTATGCCTGTGCATTAGTTTAAACCAGTTGTAAAGGGTAAGGCAGTTGAATCCAGACAAATGAAACTTTTGTTTAAAAGGAAATGTATCAAAAAAATACAAATGGAAATCCTTTTGCATAAAGTAGTGGTATCTGTCAAGAGTAACATTATTCAATGTAACCCCCTTCAGCTACAATGACCGCCTCCAATCTTGTCCTGAATTGATCGCACGCACTCTTTAAAACAGTGCTGTCCATATTCGTAAATACTGCTACGATAGTAGTGCGTAGAGATGCAACATTAGGGTGCCTCATCTTATTGGTAACTCTATCAACTACACTCCAAACAATAGTTGAAGGGGTTCAAGTCCGGGCTACTCAGGGACCAGAACTCCTTTGACCAGAACATGTCAATGTTATCTGAGAGCCAGTTTTGGACTGACTGACTTTTATGAGCTGGTGCACCATCCCGATGAAGACATATTGTCTCCCCAAGGCCACAGTTTCACAACAATCTTTAAATTTTGCAAAAATTTGCAACATTCCTCTGAAATCAGCACCTGAACGTTTCCTCAAATGAGGTTTCCTTGCCGGGTTAGTGAAACCTTTCCCAGACTTTTCCAAAGCACCATACTTAGCCACAGTATCGTAAACAGTTGATCTGGGATACCCTAAGACTTGAACTATTTCACTGGGCAAATGCCCAGCGCGAACACTTTTGATAACAGTAGCTCTTTGATTATACTCCGCACTTGTATGTAACATCTCAGCCATTTTGAGGTTATGACTGTTTACTAGATGCCTATAGCTTTCAAGAACACCAATCGCAACCTCCAGTGGAATTACGATATGGCAGGAAATTCATTTTGAAATTTGTCCTGAGATAACCACCACACACTGTACATTATGGTTGACCACTTTTCCTGAAAAATTGATTGAATTCTCTCAGCATTTATTTGTTGCTCCTACTGTACACCCTTGGTTCCACAGCATCTATTTTAACCAACCACACTACTTCAAAACATCATGATTATTAAGTATTTCCTTCCTTGCTCCTAATTATTGCTTCCAATAGATCATAAAATCTACATAATTACCTCTTCCTCCTGGTAAGTACTTACGAACAAAATTATCACAATATTGACTCAATCTGCTTTAATAACAACAAATAATATTCTAGTACTCATCTGTTCTGCATCCACTACAACTCCCCGTTATCGATCCCACTAGGTTGACCCACTCTGACCACAACTGCACATACCTCGCCTTGCTAATCCTCCCATCTCTCCCTTCATTCAACAATGTCCAACATTTTCATCTCTATTACCTGTTTTCTCCTAAGTATTTCACCTTTTTCATCATAAGTACTATCCACATTTTCCTCCTTATAATTACTTTTTAGCATATACAGTTAGATTATCATAATTTTGGTTAGATATGTTTTTATTTCTACAAATATAATTCTATCCATAACCAGTTCTATATTTAATAACATTCCCATACCATTTTTTCAGCTCTACAGACAACCTTTACTGACTTTCCTCTCATCTGTATGCATTGCTCTTTAACTATCATTCAGGAGAGTGTAGTAGTACAGGAAGTAGTGGAATGAGTAGAGGAATGAGCTACTGACTGGAGGCCCCAGGTCCAATTCTGGGTGACTCTGGGTACCCTCAACTTCACCTTAGCTGAGTGAATTTTTTGGTACCAGGTTTTATTGAGAAGCCACAGGCAGTGACAGGAGATAAATTCGTCCCTCTGCCTTGATGGGACTGAGAATTTTAAACTATGTCTCATTGCAATAATCTTTGCTAAGTTTTTATTTCATTTTGTAAAGCACTAGCATATTTTTGTTTCCTTTCTCTACCTCTTGCTTGATATTTTCTAACTTGGAAAAGTTCATGAAGTAATATTTCACACTTGGATGGCACAAGTAAATAAAATACCTAGAGAAAACAAAAAAGAAACAAACATGAGGATTATGTTAAATGTTTTGGTAGCACAACCACCTTCTTCAGTAGAAGGAAGGAAGAGACTGAGGAGGCAGGCAAATAAATAGGAATGGTGAGAGAGGGAAGGAATGCTTACGCAGTTGAAAGAGGGGGAGGAGAGGAGAAAAAACAAAAAGGGAGGAGGGAAATGTGCTCAGGGAACAACATTGAGTGGTAGGTGCAGGTAAGTTTCAAAAAGCCATATGCAGGCCTGCTCGAGAGTTTTAACTATAATTGGAGAGTTAGAGAATGGGAGTGAGGCAACTATTGAAATTTACATTTTTCCTGTCTTCTCCTTCCTTCCACTGAAGAAGGTGGGTTATGCCACCAAAAATACCAATAACCCTCATGTTAGTCTCTCATTATGTGTGCTCGATTTTTTTATTTTCTTCCACCATCTAAGTGTTTTATACACATATATCCTTTTATATCACAACCATTTTCCTTGTATTTTGATTATCTATGTTTTTTGATCATCCATGCTTCTTCATGCATCTGTTAGTATGGATTATCAAGCACTTACTGCATATGAAACAGCAAAAAACCTGTCAGGTCAGAACTATGTTTATAAATGAGGTTGCATTGAGATGTTAGGTACATGTCATTTTGATAAATTTTCTTCCATTTATAATGCTAAATGCACTCTATCAAATAAAAATGATCAAAGAGAACCTACAATATTAGTTTTCACCATAAACCCAAGGTTTAATACATACCCTTATGTTAGTGGACTACCATCAGAAGAAGAAATACATATTGTTCTCACAAAAAACTGATATCAAGAATGGATAAGACTACGTTGGTAATAGTCTAAACGCATCTACCACTATCTGTCTCTGTTTAAACTATATTAATTAATCTGTTGGAAAAAAGTGGAATTTGCGCGGTTTCAAAATTTGATACTTCAGAAATAGTTCCAAATAAGTTTTGGAGCTCTTTTCAAAAATTAATAAGATCCTAAGAGTGTTCAAAAATTGTACATTCAATTCATATCTCTTTTAAAAACATACAAGAATACTCATCATAATACATGAACTAAGTGGACTCATTGAGTCATGCAATCATTATTCAACCTCTTCACAATGCAAATATGAAATTTCAGCCAAAGCAGAAATATCTTAATTATTCACAAGAATTTAAAATATAACTTACATCAGCATATTTTCTCTGAAAAAATGCTTTCATACTTGGTTTTTCAATAAATTGACGGAAACTAAAGAGTGCCTCAATTCCTTTTTCAATGCAATCCACTTTTTTGAAAATTGAAGTGGCTAAATTTTCTAGAGCTGATTCAATATGTTTCACCTCTTGCCTGTACCTGTAAAAAATGGATTCAAATCAAGATTATTAAGTCAGTCAAAAGACTAATGATCCCAGAAGATGACATCATTAAACAGAAGACAAATATTTCCACTAAGGTCGTGTTTTAAATAAAATATGTGTGGAATTACTAAGTTACGTCTTTCATTCCAAAGTCATTGGGGTAGATAACACCCACATGTTAGAGTTACTACTTCAGGGAATGGTATAAGTCTTGGGAGGGACTAGAAGTAGGAATGAATGTAAGCCAGGAATTCATTAAATCAGATTCATGAATTATCGAGCTTTAGTTAGTCAGTAAACCAAAGTACTACAATTAAGAGACAAATAAAAAAGTAGTGTGAGAGATAAGGGATGAGAATCAATGAATATAAAACAATAGGGGATAGGTATGGGAAGAGAATTAATCATAAGAAATTGAAGGCAATGGGATTCTCAAGAAATAGGAAGGCTACGAAAAACATTAACATTAGAAGGCATAAACTAGAGATCATCTATCTAGGAAGTGTTGTGAGTAAAGATGGTCTAACCAGTATGGTCATAAAAAGAAATACATTAATTAGGCAAGGAAATTATAAAAAGAGGGAGTTGATGACAAAAACATAGAGTAAGCATGTTAAGGTATACTTAATGAGAACTTTGACATGGATCAAAGTTTTGTTTGACATAGAATAGGCTAAGAATAAATTTGGATTATTTAGATGTGAATGTGGGGAAGAATGGGGAGAGTGAAATGAATGGAAAGGTAAAAGAACACGGAAATCCTAAGCATGCTAGTGGAAGAGAGAGGATTGTTGGAAGAAAGTCAAACATAGCAAGAAATGTGGATACAGACCCTTTTGATTAGCGATGAGATATTGAAGACTGATAGAGGAGATGATCCTAATCAAATGAGGCTGAGGGATGAAAATGGTATGTTTGACAGAATGAAGGGAAGCCAAAATTATATGGCATTGAAGAAGTGCAGGTGCCATTATGCATCATGATAGGTGGATTTATAGAGCAAAGTAACACAATGTATCATAATAGGTGAGACATGTAATGATTGTCGGTCTGTGTGTCCAACCAAATCCTACCTTAAAAATAGATTAGACACCTTCAATAATAGTTATTCTTATGCTAAATAACACTATGAATTTTTGTTTGCCATATTTAAAATGGATCATCACTTCCTTATACAGGGGTGGTTTGAAAGGTTCTAGGAATCACCACCAGATATCAGTGCTAGCAAAACAAATTCCCTGTATAATAATATTTCATCCTTTATGTGTAAACATGTACGCCGTCAGTGCTCTGGGAAGAGATCTTTTGTGTGGATGCCTCTCTGTTGCTGTTCCCGTGTGGTGACTCATGAAAATGGAAACAATTGAGATTTGAACAGTGATTAAATGCTTCTTAAATAAAGTTATGAAAGTAAAGGAAAATATTTCCCTCCCCTACTCTACCCCAGAGACAAAACAGCAGTCAAAGCAGTGGAAACATGTTGATTCACCGCCACCAAAGAAAGCAAAAGCAATATGATCTCCCAGAAAGGTGATGGTAGCAGCTTTCTGGGATACAAAAGGGATTCTGCTAATAGATTATCTTCCCACTTATATATAAATAATCATTGGAAAACACTACGCTAACCTACTGGACCACCTCAGCAAAAGATACACAAAAAAGGCCAAGTTTGGCAAGGAAAAAGTCATCTTTCATCAAGACAATGGACATGCACACACAAGTGTTATTGTCATGGCAAAAGTTCGCCTGATTTGGCTCCATCAGATTTTAATCTTTTCCCTAAGCTCTAAATTTTCCTCAGTGGGCGAATATTCTCTCCAAACAAAGAACTAACAGCCAAAGTAGATGGGTATTTTGCATCTAATTTTTAAGATAGGATAAAGACATTGGAACATCACTGGACCATGTGCATTAGTGTAGACGGAGACTACTTTTAAAAATAAAAGAAAACTTTCCCTGAGATAAGTCGTTTGTTTCTATTCCATTCTGAGAACTTTTCTAATTGCCCTAGTAGATTATTTTACCCTTACTGACTATTTATTTTACCCTTACTGAATATAAATAGTCACCCGCATTAATTAAATTAATCTGTTCTCCAAGAGAAAAATTTTTCAGTGCTTATTTATAGTCATTTCAATTTCAGAATAATTATTAGTAAAACAGCACAATGGTTATCAAATCTACATAAAATCTAAACCAATGAAATTTCCAAAAAAAGAAACTCAGATTTTTTAAGTATATACCAAATATCTCATTTATTCAGAGTTAAGAGTTGAATGACACCATCATAAACACATCAAGACGCATCTTCCACACATGATGATGCCATATTTAAAAATCTACTCAGGATTCCTCAAGATATCAAACAATTTGCACATCAGGTCTGAAATGGGGCTGGTTTAATTCCACTTCATTTATAACTAATCAGCAATGTGGGTTTTGTCACAAAAGTAGCATCAACATAATAATACTGATTCTGTCTGGTGGTCATATTTTCCTCAAAATCTTAGAGAATACAGTGTTCCTATTTTCAATTTTGCAACATATTACTAGCATAACAGATCAGCATCAATCGGCAATAAGATTACTGCATGCACCATAAAATTATAGGTATTCTCGTAGTCACACTCCAATAAGTTTCTATTAAAAAACCAAAATTTAACTTCGCTAACTGTGAAAAATTTACATGACAATGATCAGATATTTCTCATGCCATTACCACATCAAATTCTGAGATTTGAACTGTAGTCCTGTGACTAATCAAACTCAAGATAAGCTAATATATTCACAGGTGCGATAAACATTTCGCAATGACCCATGCTTGCTAATACATAAATGGGTGTACAAGGAGCCAGCATTCAAATTTATAAATTCCTTAGGCCACAGCATGAGATTTCTGTTCAAAAGAATGAGATTTATTGTGACAGATTAACAGTAAAAATGTTCAAAGAACAAAACTATACACCTAGGCTGGGTTTAACTACTCTCATAATTCCTATATCAATATCATCCATTAGTTCCTTCCAATGCACTAGGATCCTTGAATAATAATAATAATAGTAATACTTTTTTCATTTTGAAAAATGATACAACCATATTAAATGTCATAAATATAAATGTTATTTAATGCATAAATGTAAGTTCTTAAATGTGATGAAGATTGTCACAAAAGAATTCATCCAATGAGTAAAGTGGCTGAGCAAGTAACCAGGTATATACCCTGCCCTTGAAACACTGGATACAGTCTGATTTCAACTGAGTAGGCAGATAGTTTTACAGTCGTATACCCATTTTATGAAATATGTTGCAAGTTGATAACAATCTACAATAAGTAGTATTTACATTTGATTTACCTCTTGTGGCGTAGTTATGGATATTAGGTCTCAATTGGTAAGTTTCTAGATTAACTTTCACATGAATCAGAGCCTTAAAGATATATAAACTAAATACAGTAATGGTTCCATACCTAATAAAAAAAGGTCTGCAGGAAGTATGCAGTGGTATATTAGCAAGAGAGCAAAGGGGAGATTTATATGAGGAGATTTAAAGGAAAAGGGATTATTTACAGTCTGTGATGTTTAAATGGTAACTAAATTAAAGCCTGAAGCAGGATAAATTAAAATATTTCCATCTTTCTATCAGTTATAGTATAAATACATCTTATTCCCTAATTAAATGTTCATATTTTAAACTCAAATGTTTAGCCATTCTAAGGGCTAGATGAAGAGAGGTGACCAGTGTACATAACAATTATGACATTTCTCACTTTTGCAGATTTTCACTTTATACAGATTAGTCATTGATAGTTTCCTCTATCAATTTCTCTGATTGTTTATTATTTCAGTATTCATTGCCTTTATGTAAAATTTATCCTTACTGAAAACAGTTCAGCAATCAATGAATCAATTTAACGGACATAATATGGTCGTGACTCTGTATCAATTAAAAGTAAATTATTATTTTTCAACAGAAATTATCAATATATACTCACTTCAACATAACATCATTCCACTCCAAAGATCTAGTATCAAGCATAATATGCTGGTGCTTAAGAGTTTTTCCTAATATGCCCTTATATTGCTCTTCAAGTTTAGCCATAACTTTTTCATTCTTTTGCCATTGACATCCTCCAAAAGTAGGTTTTGGAATATCCTGTGTTTCATCAATCCTGACATTAGAGGGTAATTATTAGTTAAAATTTGAGCTTTTGAAATACATTTTACATCATTACAGGCAAATAATTTACCTAGCAAAGTAAATCATATCTCTACAGATTTCTAGTGCATCTCTACAACGTTCCAGGAATGATTCACAATCTTTGAAAATTACGTCCTCCTCAAGATTCCAGTTTGTTTTTCCATGCTTTTTATTTACATCAGTATACTGAAAAAGAAATAAATGTCAAATCAAATTAATATGAAAGTCAGATATTAATGTAACTCGGGTATAAGATTCAGCATTAATGTTGTGGAGGTACAAGAGTCTTTTGCTTTAAGATATATAGGATTCCACAAGTACTGGATAATTCCATTACTGCCACTTTCTCTCGATTTCAAATTTCTAAATATCTCGTCTATAGAGCAGTGACTTCACGAAAGAAAATTGTTGGTATTATATATTAAACAAATGAACAACTGTTGGTAGAGCACAGTGATAAATTTAACGCCTTACTTTTCTGTAAGTGAGTCTATACTTCAGGCAACCCTCTATACTCTCCTGCAACTGACACATCACCCTTCTTGTTTTCCCTTCGGCAATCTCATTTATGTTTACATGAGTCGCACATATTGCAAGAACACAATTACTAAGAGATAAACATATAGGTGTCATTTTATCCCTGTTACGAAGAAGGACAATGGAATAATGAAATATTCATGATATTAAAAAGTTATAATACAAACATAAGTCAACACATGAATGAATAGACAAGGTCAATAATAATAGAAATTCTTACCTTTCACCAAAGTATGTGGAAGCATTCCATATCACCAGCATCGTCATTATAATATTTGGTATTTTGCTAGGGATTTCAGCAGGGCTAGTGAGGAGTTTCAATTCTCTACAAGGTTCATTGAGAAGTTCTAGAAAGCTCAAATTATATTTTGCTTCTTCAATTGCATTCTAGACAATGAATAAAATCCATTTTTTTATTGCTTTATGTTAAAACAGTGAACTTCTGTTCACTTAAAAAAAATATTAATTGTCATTAATGCACTTACAACACAAATTTGCCCACAAATCCCACAGATTTGCTATTTTTGACCATTATTAGGACTGTGAATGCCAATACAGACTTAAAGAAAGTGGTCCCATAACCTGAACGAACACCATGAGAAAATTAATTAAATGATTCTTTCCGAATGAATATGAATAAATTTACTCACAAGATGACAAATATCGGAAGACCATCAAATATTCTTTGTGCTGGGTTTTTCAAAAATGTGAAATTATCACAAAAATGTATGCAAAAACCTATCTGCTGGGACTTTAATACAGTGAGGTACAAATATACAGTTTCAATAAATTAAAATACTGGTTTAATATGAATAGAGATTCATCGTGGTGAGGTGTTCACTACAGACAATTCACCTCAGGACTGATAATGAACTGTTAGTACTTGCCACCATATTCTTTCTTCCAATGCACCATCAAGTGTTCCATTTGTAGCCCTTAGCTTTCTCACTGGCCTCAAATTTCAGTAAAAACCTCTCATATTTACCTCATGATGGGCCAATGATAATGCTAGCTCCTGTGAGATATATACCAAATCCTGGAGCTAGTTTGCTCTTTTTTGGTGTTCATGACTCACTGAACAAGCCCACTATTTTCATCTTCCTGATTCACTAAAGGAGCTCACTGAATTTCATGCTCTTGACTCATTGAATAAGCTCGATGGTTTTAACACCTTAGACTAACTGAATGAGCTTGCTGGGAATGAGTACAAGGAAATTATTCTTCATGGATGCAATATTGAGCCAACTAGAAATAGAGACATCTATTTCAAAATATCTATCTATTGCCTTCTTTTTTTGCCTAGTTTGCTCATGCTAACTCAGAATCAGTCATGCTAAGTAAACCAAATAGAATGGGATAAAAAAATATACTGGCGTTACGATTAATCAATAAAAATATTTTATGCAAGGCACATTAGCATATGAGAACACATATACCAAAATGTGCACACACAGAATTTACAAATTGTTCCCCAGATGAAACAAGCCATCTCGGCTTACCTATTCCAGTTGTGGTAAAAAGTGTATGTTATCTTTCATAACAAATATTGTCCCTTGAAAATAAAATATAATTCCATGATAAAACTAATACCATAATCCTACTCATTTAATAAATAGGGTGGGTTTGGTGAATTCCAATCCAATACCATCGAATTTATAGTGACACTGATTATTTAAACATTACTCCAAGAGTAAGGAGATGGGCAGAGAAGAATTGAGAGTCAATTTAAGACCATAGCGACAGTCACTGACCACTTGGTACAGGTATCTGTTATTCATTTACACAATTGAAAGGAACTTGTACCTGGGTGTTGCCATACTTATTACAATTTAATATTTCCTACAACAATACTTTTGTCTATTTATACATTGAAAACTCAGTTTCTTAGAATATTGACAGGGATTAAATCCATAAATTTGGGCATACATTTTTTCTATTATCAAATCCCTGAAACCTGATTACAATACGTTACCGCGTATTTAGCATTTCTCTCCTTAATGAAAAATACTCATGTTCAGATTTCCACCATAAAGATTTATTTTTGACAAATAACATAATTTGAAGTATTGAAATGGGTTGACAGTACTTAGAAGCTGTAGAAAATGGTAAAATCAAAAATAGATTAATTATTTCAAAGGTCTTGAAGCAGTGCTATTTACTCAATGCCGAAGTCATTCATATGCATTCTAGCTTTAGTGCTTCTCCCTTTAAGCGGGCAATATGAGGTGATTGCTCATTTCAATGCCTTGATAGGATTGGCTTGCTTACCTGATCATGCCGACATTAACTGCTCTCAACAATGAGCTAGATATCACTATGCACTCTTCCCATCACAAGTAAATTTTTACATCCATTTTGCAAATCATAGTACAAGCACATTTTACAGTACATAAAAACATACCTTGAATTGCAATCAAGTTTTTGAAAAATTTAGGTACTTTACCCTTAATGACCCCTTACGCCTAAATTATTAGTATTCTATAAATAGAATTTTACTAATACAACAATAAACCAATAACTCACCAATACTGTAGGAATAATTGCAACAATGGGTTCAGTAAATGATGAGCCAGCATTATTAAGTGCCCTGGTAATTTTGACAACAGTCGGAAGTTTCAGTTGATGCTCAATTCCAAAAAGATTATGAACTGTAAATAATTTCAATCAACTATTAATACATTTACATATCCTATATTAAAGGATGATTCATAATCACCTTTGTGCTTTTGATGCTTAATTATTTAATAACTATAACAGTTACAGAAGTTACAGTGGCAATTAAGTAATTATTTTGAGATTTTGCACAAACAGTACATGCTGCTTATGAATACTACACACTGGAAGAGTTTATTAATTTACTAATATGATACTCTGTACTTTGTTTTTTAATGAATAAGAAATTATTTATACCATATCTGCGGATGGTCTGCGGGTGAATACATGATGATATGATTGAAACCCCAGAGGTCAACCTGTATAAAATAAGCAACTCCAGTAACCTTTATTTTGGCAATGAGCCAAAAGATTTTAATGAAATGGGATGAAAATGATATTTTTGGGACTGAGAATGATGGGTGGATGCAGAAAAGAGAGCAAATTAGATTAGTCTCATCGTTGGGAACACATATTAATGCGGAGTGTCAGAATTCACTAAAAGAATAATTACATTTTGTTTTTATTAAATAAATAAATACAAAATAGAAGAGTGTCAAAGTTTGGATACGGTTCCAAGTAGCATTGCAAAGTTTAGATATACTATAATGTTAAAAAACGGTTACACTTCGTGGCCTCTATGGATTTTGATGAATTGAGGTGAACCCATCATTTTTGGACACACAATTTGTATTCATTTAGCTACATTTAACTTTGTGGATATCCATTGAAGGGGACAATAAAAGTCACTCAAAGAATAGTTATATTATGTTTTCATTACATATATAAATAGATGAATATCACTGATCTATTAATGGTTAATGACAGAGAATATTTTTTTTCACATATGCTTGTTTAATTGCAGATAAAATAAAACATCATTCATCTTGGTTTGGATTCAATTCTTAAATTGCCTCGGATTCATCTTCATTTATTAATGTAGATTATTTTGGATTATTTTTCAACTCCTTGGAATAAACTACAAAACATAAATCTGTTGATGCTGAATAAAATTAACATTCAACTCCTGCTCACTGGGAAAAGCTTAGTTCCAAATATCAACAACAATACCACAAATTTGAGCTTCTGGGAGCCACAATGGCATACATAAAATATTGGCTAGCCAAAGACAGGACATTCCTTCCCATTTTAGGATAGCTAAGTAATTAGGCAATTAACCTCTCCTCCCTGGAATTAGGGTAAAATCAAGTAAAAATAATAAAAAGTATATGAACAAAAAATAAATTTATGGCAAGATAGATAAAACATATATATCTAAAGATTAAGGATGAAAAACAGATGTTTACTATAATAAACTCAAGAAGCAGAAAATCAGAATATTAAAGCCCTTATTAAAGCAAAAACTTTTCAAGAAGATGTTTACACTGAGCAGTCATTTCATTATTGTTTTGTGAAACAACCCAACAAACTAATTTTTCATTGGTGAATTCAGCAACCATCCTAAACTCATTCATTAAATGTGAATGTGCGGGATATTCTGCAAACATTTCCTGAAAATTAACTTAGCACTATTGTTAGTCTTACGTCTCCTTAGCCACAGATCATAAAAATCTGTTGGATCTCCAAATCCTTCACTGAATCCTGTTTCACTTTCTTTCAAGACTTTCTCAATTTGTTTAAACCAGCGAATGACGACACCTGTTTAAAAGATAATACAATGGAAGTGACAAATACCAACATGACAACATAGGGAATCTCAAAAATAATATTGATCACTTACATTCCCATCTTTTAATTAAATCTACATCAGCAACTGCTTCTTCTAAAGACTTTTCAAGCCCATCATTTGGCAAATAAAGAACAGTCAAACCAAATTTTTGGTAATGTATGACTGTTAAGTTACTGAGGAACTGATGTAAAGCCATACATATGTCATTTTTAATGACTATAAAGAGGTAAGGAAAATCTGCGTGATTATATGAAACATTGTTGAACTACAAACTAGAGAAATTAATGGATTGATGACTTTGCCTTCAAGAAAAAAGCCAGCTCTTTACTCATCTACTAAGTTTGTTTCCTTGATTATTTCTAGCAGGCATAGTAGTCAAATGGGTGGACCATTCAGCTACTGAATGGTTGTTCCTGAACCCAAATTTAGGCATTGCCCCATGACTCCCTCAACTAAACCTACATTATGTAATTTTTTGGGAAACCAAATGCAGCTCAAAGGCTCTCCCATCTTGACATGTGAATTTCATGCCCTGATGCAATTTTATCCTCAACTCTCTAATAAAGCCAACCATTGAAGTAATTATTGTGACTTGGGAATGCTTTTTATTTCTTTATAATGTTAACATGCAGTAGTCTATTGTATGACACCTTTTCTTTCTCTTTCAGTCACATTCTTGTGCCAGTATGTTACTTGTCGCCGAGTGACGCAGTACATACAATGGTATGCAGAAATAACAAGACAGTAGCTACAGAAGGGGTACTTTGTTATTTTGAATGTTGAAAGAGTGCCTGTGAGGATCATGCCATAAACAGAAACAGCCTATGTCACGCATTTTAATTTACTTTTGACATGCTGGCAAAAATCTGCCACATCAGATTGGTAGAGTGCCATGAGTATTAGCAAAGAATGCTCTGTGTGGCCCAGGTAAGCTAAAAGCTGAAAACCTCAGCTATACTATCTTTCATTACCCATACAAGTTTAACAAAAGCCTCTCTTAACCAGACCCATGACTGTAAGGGTACGTCATATAAGAATGGCCCATCATGAAATGAACACAGCAATGTTACAAGGACCATTAGCATTTGGAACGAGACATGCAAAGAGAGGAAAAGGGTTGGTAAATGAAATGGTTGTGTGACAAATATAGGCCCTATTTCAATAGAAACTAAGTGCAAAGGATACGATGTTGTTGAAATTCATGGGCATGATTTCGTATTGTAAACTGGAGTTAGCAATAGTTCACAAGGCAGTCAGGATTTAGGTTTGATTCTGATACGGTTAAGATGCATGCAAGGAAATATAAGTTAGTATCTCTGATATTCATCAGGGTTCAATTGAAAGTTGGTATTCAAAGCATTGTAACAGCAGTATGTTATGCACCACAGTATGGTGAGGGTAGCAGCATGAAGGTTACAGGGAAAAATTAAGGAAAGTTATGAGTTAGTAGTTTTCAAGGGGAAGCGACCGACAGCTAAGGCCATTTGTGCCAATAGGGATGGATGGGGAAGGAAGGGTAGAGAGAAACCCAGCATCGGCATTTGCCTACCATTGTCAAATGATGCCAAGGGGTCCGCAGTTTAACATCCCATCCGACGGACATCATACTCACTCAAAGTTCTCTCCACAAAGCACCTCAAGTAGGGATCGGGATACCACTAAAAAAAATCTACCGCCCCCGGGGTTGGAACCTGGGCCCTCAAAGTCGATCCCCAGGAAGGAAAGTTTTGAATGAGTGAGACATTGGAGATAGAATAGGTAATAAGACTTTGAGAAATTTATGAATGAGTTGGTATAAGAAGAAATGCCTATTTAAAATGGTAGGGACTTTTGACTACTGCAAATAAGTGATAATGGAGAATACTTGTTGAGGGTGTGCATGGAAAATGGAGTTTGCTTCAAAGACATGATTAAAGCATATATCTACTCACTCACATGTCAAAGAGATGATTCTAGGAGCAATTTTAATTTTGTTGCATATTATAAGAGAGCAGTCAATGCAATAAGGTAATGAAAGGAGCTGGGAATAGAAAAGTCCATTTTTCTATATACAGCATTGATTGAAAGACCCTAATTAAAACTGGATATCTGAACATAAGAGCAGCTGATATTGGATACAGGATAAGTCATTAATCACAGATATCATAGCAAAATCATGAAATTATGTAGTTACTTCTTGCAACTTCCACAGTTTTTATGCACGCTAGGGTTACAACGATTATTTCATTGATTGCAAATAAATGGTAACGCTTCATTCTGGAAACAATTGATATTAACGAACGGCAAGGATACTTGGTGGTAATTTTCTGCTTTGAAAAAAGTAAGGGCCATACACCTCTTGAATTAATTTCAGAGTCCACCCATCGGCACTGTAATCCGTACTCCCGAATTTAACTTCTTCATTGAAGTTTGAAGGAGTTATTTCCGTGCCTTTTCTTTTCAAATAATAAAATACGAAGTCCGTAGGCACTTCTGGAAAGCCTAGTTTGGCAACAAGCAGTAGGTTCTCAACATAAAGGGTGAGAACTTCTTCCTTTAAATCTTCAAAAAAGTTTATTACCGGCTTCATATCTAAATCCCGCCAATGATCCGATGTCAGCCCATATAATACGGTATATTTTCTGACTTTTTCAATCTGAAAATAAAGTTAAGCTTGTTGATCGTAGCGAAAAATGTAAGAAACATGCCAAAACATATATGTATAGTTACGAGTGCGTTCAACTCCTTTGGTAATTTACTGCTACGATTGTTATCGACCTCCTTCACATCTTTCATGGGTCCTTCTGCTCCCGTTAACTGAGATGTATCTGCTGAAATTAGTTGGTATTTTGATTGGCGCCAATTATTGCAGCATGAATAATGTGCACGACTAAGTGGGAATTATCTCACATTCTTTCGATTCTTCCGCTGGTAAGCTTCCAGTATCAAACTGTACTTTTGGCCTGGGAGATTCTCCTTCATCTCCATCAGTGAAACTATCTTCCTCCATTTCCAGCTTCAGGAGACTAGTGACGGATATTTCTATACCCAAATGGGGACCGCCTATATCACTTAACTTTGAAGTTAATCATTTATGTTTAACGAGATGTTTTAAAAACACTTGAATAACCATAAGCACCTAGGCAACAACAATGAAGCCCCTGCTGTCGTTTGAAATTTTCTGCGAGTTGGTAATGTAGCCAACAAGAAAATAAAAAATGCAAGGAATAAGTTGGTAACGTTGGTAACCAATATTAGCCAATGGCGCGTTCGGCTTAGAAGTGTAACCAATGAAATTGCGAAACGGGATAAGGAGGGAATCATAATACAGAACCGACAACATCGATGTTACATAAAATATTATTCATTTAGTTATATATTTAATTAACCAGCGAAAACCTCTTTACAGAACGCTTTAATTACAGTAGAGAAAGTATATGAGATCGGCTTGTCACATCTTCGCAGCACAATTAATCTAAACGGTATTCTTGCGAAACCCCGATTTGTAATATCAACAACTATCCAAGTCAAAGATAAGTTTAGAGTAAACGCCGTTCATTCTTGAATAGCTAGTCATGCTAATTTCATGGGCTTTTTGGAAATAAAGGTGACTACGAGGAGGGTATAACGATTGCACCAAGGAAATGTCTGAAAATTTCTTATCTTTTATTGCCATAATCCAGTTCAATAAGAGTGGTTAAATAAAGAAACAAGAGTCGATGAAGTAGCCCGACATGAGATTGTCCAATTACTTTCATTGATTTAAGATGATTTAGTATATTATAAACGGTGGTGGATGACCAATAAAGGATATTAATATCCCTTTTATTTACACTTAGGTGGCAATTGAACTTGAAATTAAACCCATTGGCGTTTCCGTATAGAAATAAAAGAGCTTTCTCTTGAAGATTTCTATGAGGGAAAGTCAAGTGGTTTAATTTCAAGTTCAATATGAAGATTTTCCACCAAGCGATGCCAGAAAATGTTTTATTTATTTAGTGGCAATGCTATTCTGCTGATGTAGCTGAAATTACTTGCTAACCCCACATTTGTATGAAAGTATTAAAATATGTTTTCTTAACAAAGGAGTGAACTGTTTCTAATATTTATGAATGGACGGGAATGCCAATTAAAATAATTAGGTATGATGCACAATATTTAATAGATTAGTGTGTTATAATATCATGTATAATCTATAATGCCTACACAGGCTTAGTTTACTCGTGTACAGGTATGTAGGCCAACCAGTGGATGAACAAAGTTCTCTAGCCACCATGTTGGCACTTGCCCCCAGAACTCTAGCACTTTACTGGAGGATACCTAATTGTGCTGAGAATGCACCATGATATCTCTTTGTGTTTGCTATACCAGCAATGAAGACATCCATAGTATCACTGCAAATGGTATTATTCACTCATTTTTGAATGGAAATAGTCTTTCCAGGACCCCTTTCAACAGTACCACACTGACAGGTATATAGGAACTACCTGCCTCCTTAAGTCCAATTGATAAATATCGTCCCATGATATACCTTCTCCACATCATCATAATGCACAGCTGTATCCACATTACATGTGGCCACCACCAATTTTTCCCATGGGTGATTATATGGAGGCAGGACAGATTTTGGTCCATCCTATCCATGTACTTACTGTATTCAGTCAAGGCAATTGACAATGTCACTGAAATACTCTTTTACTATCAAGGGCAACATGAGGGTAAAAAAGATACTTTACACTTCCACAATAAAGATTTCATATTTAATGACAATGATTTCGATGCTGTGCATCATCATCAGTTAACATACATCAACATTTTTCTAACTTATATAGTCAGGCTCCTAGAGGGGAAGGTATGTATTTGACGGTTACTGGCTCAAATTTGTGAGTTTATATTAATTAAATGATCATTAAATGAAGAACACAATGTAACACTCCACTGTTCTTACGAATAGCGGCGAAAAAAAACAAACACATTGGGTACTACACTTAATTATGGGGGTGTTTGTCTACAATGGTTTGACCTTGATTAAGGGATGGTTGATGATCATCACTGCCTTGGTGGGGATGAGGATGGTGCGGAAAGATATTGAGTCATTCAAGAATTTTAGAAGGTGGACACAGGAGAGGTATAATGTTTCATTGACCCCCTCAAACCTGTCAGACAGAAGGGAAAGCCAAATTTCCAATTCCTCCAAAGCATTCAACCTGCATCCTTTCATTTCAGCGTAAAGAATGTCTGCTGTGAAGTTACTGGTGTGATTTTTATCTGAAGGGTTCGGCAAATTGGGATCTGTTGCCTTTCTTTGTGAAGCATGAACGGTGTTCTTTCATCCTAATATCAAATGTCCTTCCTGTCTGTCCAATATAGATGGAATTGCAGTCTGCACAATTGAGTTTATAAATCCCGCTTTGTTGTATTATGTCAATTTTTTCTTTCGGGGAACCTACTATGTGTTTCAAAGTATGTGTGTTGTAAAAAGCTGTCTTGATTTTGTTTTTGGAGAATATTTTTTGTATCCTGAGTGAAATGTAGCCAAGAAATGGAATTCTTCGCCATCCCAACCCTAGATCACTAATAGGTAGCTGCACCTAAACTAAACTTACCCCCTCTCCTCTCCCTTACTTCCCTCTCGGAGCCAGACTATATAAGTTGAAAATTGTTGATGTATGTTACCTGATGATGATGTGCAGCATCGAAACCATGGTCGTGAAATATTAAATCTTTATTGTTTAAGTGTTAAGTTTCCTTCTCACCCTCATAATGAAGGAAATCCACAAAGTTAAACCTGAAACTGTTATGTTAATCAGGTGTGCCAGCAACGCAATGAATGCTAGAATCAACCGGAAGTTGACCATCGAACATCGGATTGCTTCTTTGAACACATTTTTCAACAGCCAGTGCCTCACTCACAGAATCACCCTGAAGTAAGTCAATGTCATCTGTAGCTCCAATTCTTCAACAGCAAAGTTTTCCAGCACAACCGCAAGACTAGCTTGGATCAAGAGAGAACTGCATGAATTGTATGTCAAGATGGATTCCATCTCCCACTACCTGTATTTATTATTCACATAGTTGACCAGCTCCCTGCATTGGGCAGAATGGTCGATCTTGGATGATAGTGTTCGCCAGAGAGCGAATGAAGTCGAGTTTAAAAAAAAAGGACTGCCTTGTGTAAAAAAATTGAGACATTAACCAACGACTAAGAAGCTGAGTTCGAATTGCCCCCTCAAGCCATAAAATTCAACGACAGGGTTATAAATCTCTCTGACCAGACTTTCCAGCCCGGTGAATGGAGTCTTCTCCAAAGAGGCCTCATGTACAGTCCCAACGCCTGAGTAACCATTAAGGACCAAAAATATCTTGCAAAAGATTGTGATTTGGCCCTCGGCAACGGGAACGCGGGACCAAAAGAGTTCATTTCAAGGGAAATAGCTCAATACAGGAATTTCTTAAATTCCAAAAGTGAGATAGGCTCACGAGAAGTAATTAAGGCTGCCTCATCCCTAAAAAAGTCCATTCCAAAAAGTAAGCACATTGTCACGAAAGCAGATATTGTATCCAGCAGTACAGCAGATGATGTATAATTTATGGTACATATTATGACATGGCACCCAAAGGAGTGCCTGTCTTCTTTTCTTTTAAACTCCTCAACTACCTGTCTGAATCAACACCCTTATCTATGTGGTGCACAAATTAAAGTATAACTGTTTACAGAATTGAAAGCTTGTTTATTCCTCAAGTGCTCATATATTTATGGAACTTTGACAAGGCAAGTTGTTATGATATACCAGATATTGACATACTGAAGTGCTTGAAAGATAAAAGAAAGAAATAAAGCAGCTATGAAACACCATGATATTGATAAACTTTCAGTTTTGGTGGATCCCACTAATTACATGCAGGACAAAGATCAAATCGTTAAGCAAGAGCTTTCTCTAGGCATTTGCAAATCCCATATTCTATACAGTATGATGGAATGGTTTATGATTCTAGAAAACTGAAAATAATTGCTGTGAAAATTTTAAAATACCAGCAACATCAGCAGAATGATAAATGCCCTAAATACAACTGAAAAGGCAAAAAGTTTTAAACACAACGGATTACTGCAAGGGTAGGAAAACTTGTAGTCATTGAACAAGATTTGAAGCTTTCCCAACATGTCCCAAATCATAATTACTTCCACATGTACATCTGATGTAGCATTCTCAGGTATTTTGGGTCATTATGCAAAATAGGAACTTGTAAGCTTTTGACATAAACACTTTCAATCAGCAAAGAAGATGGCAAATAAGATTATTTATACACCACTGAGATGTCTGTTATGCTGAGTGTGCGCGGCACATTAAGTGGGTTGGTCCATTGATGAAGTAGTTAATGAAGATGAATAGCACAATGATTTATTTTTGTTTGCACTTTTCTCTGAATTATAATCTTAGGGCAGCTGCCTAAGCTGTTTTGTCCATCATCAGAAATTGAAAATCTTTCATTTAGGATTCAGTTAAATATAAAATTTAAAAAAAGTAACATTTAGTTCGTAGAATTATGCCATTTTGTTCGTTTTCATACTCAGGCAATGAATCTCTAAAAATCTGCAAAAATGAAAATAAAAGTCCTGTGTTTTTTGATGAAAATAATGTCCATTACTAATAAAAACATGGTTAATTTTTTTGCAATAAAACATTTCTGTACAGAAAAGGAAAAACAGAATAGAGGACACTGTTTTCATACAGCTTTACAGGTATAATTTTTGCATATTATTATTATATGAGAAACATGACAAAAATTAAGGTGTAATTAGTGAAAAAATTTAATTCAATTCATATACAATATTTTACAAGAGAAACAATCATAATAACATGAAGCAACAATCACCATTTTAACAATTTAATAGGCATGGCCAGGTTGTCATTAGATTAATAGTAATTTCAAAAGGAAAAATGCATTTAAAATTTGTACAAATATTTTCCATCATAATACCTTACTTTATCTGCCTCAAAGTTGCAGCTCTACGCTCTGAGTTTTTGAAAAGGGCAAGAATTAACTTTCGTATTTCATCAACTTGAAAGATATCTGCCAATGGGCCCTTACCATCAGCCCACCTCCCATCAATGTCCCTTAGACTGGAACCTAAAACTAGAATCAACTCTTTGAATTTTGGCCAACTTTTAACATGCATAAATATCTCTCCTTTCTCCTGAAATTAATAGCACACAAATATTAAGTAATTTAGTTAATACTACATAATAATGCATCAACAAGTTTTAAGGTATAGATATGGTTGATGATATGATTTCTTTACCCGAAATAACTGAGGCGCTCTCCCAGATACAACACCAAAAACAGTAACCAATTGTACCGCTGTACTTGAAGGTATATCTTCTGCCCCCAGCACTCGAAAAATCAACTCCTCAACAAATGAATTTAAGTGACTTCCTGGAAATGAACAAAAATTATTCAGATGCTAGTATGTATTTTCCCAACTTTAATGGTGATTAGAGGCCTTCAGAAAACCTCCATTTGGACACACTCACACATTATTTTTCGATCATGGTAAAATGAAGCTTTAGCTTATTTAGTTCTATATTTATGCAAGCATTCTAATAATTTTATTGCTCCATTTTAAAATACATAAATTTCAAATATACATCAATTAAATTCCTGAAACTACCATAGTCTTAGGAACTGTGAACTTCAAGGAAAACAAAGGGAGATTAAGCAATTTTTTTAGTAACCATCCTTTCTCACAGGCTACATATGTATCTATGAAGTACAACTTACAAACATACCACCTTTATTTATCAGTTTGTTTTTCTTATCTGTATTGTGAATTCATTCTCTTAACCAGTAACACAATTTGATGCAGATCTCTAGTCAATTCTTCCACTGGCTAATCTCTTCATGCCTATGCAATTGTTCTCCTCAACGACAGAAATGATTCAGATGACTATAAAATCAAGCTTTATTATCCTTAAATCTGACTGATTTCATCAGCTCTTCCCAATTTTTTTTTTATTCCTACCCAATTTCATTTGCCTATCCCTCTAGCCTACACATATATTTGGCAATAACTTTAATAACTATTCCCAGGGTAGCCAGCAAGACGATAGCAGCTAGTCAAATATTTGTGTTAAGTGTAACAATCAATGGACAACATAGAAAGGTGCATGCTTACATGATATAAGACCAGAGATCAGCCTTGGCCTTTGGTGTTTTTGATTTGAATTTTCTGACCCATGTTGTGACAGTTACTGCATGCTTGATTCTGGTGGTTAATGGGCATGGTAAGGAAGACTCCACAGAAAAAAGAGCTTTGAAGGACCATGAAGAAGATTCTGAATGAGTGCATGAATGTCAACCATAGCAAGCCACGAGGACAAGAATCATCTGAAGAACCAGGTACGCAGCTCTAACCCTCAATTGTTATATTTTTTGATTCACTTCTTTCCTGCTTTAGTTTATTCCCTTTCATTACTTGTGCCCTTCATTTAAGGTCAGAACTGGCTAAACTATTAAATCATTGTACGATGGAAAAGGCATACATTATTCTAAATGTATCTGATCTCTCTAAGTATTTTTGGCACCAACTAATGTATATTCTATTTTTAACTCTCTCGATAAGAGTAGACAATCACACACAACATGAGACACAAGATGTTTTAGACTGCTCCTTAAGTAGGATATACAAAATAAAACAACCAATAGAGTTAATCAAAAGGATAGTGAGTAACTGGCAGAGATTCAACTTTTTCTGTAGTATGGAAGAATATTTCCACCACAGTTTAGTAGTTACAATTTTTTAAAATAGATTTTACCTGACAAAAAATATATAGAATTGTACGCGTGTACATACATATATAACATGTGGTTTAGTTCTCTTTTACAGGTGCTGACCTGACACCACCTGTCCCATGCCCTTGCAGCAGCTTGCGGGGTATTATGTAGATGTATAACATAAGTGCAATTATATTTATGTGTAAATTATGCATGATTGCCTTTACTGTGAAGGAAGCTGTAGGCATAAGCCCATGGTTACAAAAATCCACAAATACACGTAGACACTTGTTTATGCTCGTAATCTATTGACAAGATCTATTCCACATAATTTTGACTGAATGTTCAATAAATTATTATTATAGTATCTGATTTCAATCCGCTGTAACATGAAATAATGGGGTCTAAAAGAACTTAAAAGAATTCATTTTTTAATTCTATTTTTCCAGTTAATTATACAGCTAAATTTGGCGAATCACTTTCCCACTATGCAGCTCACTAGAAATTGTCTCATAAAGATATGGAAATGTACTGAATACTTTTATGAATTAATATAGGTAAGTGGATGTATGATGGATTATTATCTTGGTATCATGATCAAGGTAAAACATTTCATTTTGTATGAACTATAATTAGGAGAAATTAGGAAAATTACCAATTGATTTGCAGTATACATTGTATGGAAGGACACTCATCCAGACTGTTTTCAAGAGTTCCAGTTGCCTTAGACACTGCCTCATTCCTTTTTCTGTAGAGTTGGGTAGCTCAGGTGATGCTCCTATACTATGGAGGCCTAAAAATTCAAATGGCTTTATAAAGCGAGGCTTAAACATAAAGTTTCACTCCCAATTTCTTACAATTATCTATAAATATAAACAATAAAAGAAGGTTAATGGAAAAGTTGTATATATAAAAACGAGTACAATCCTTTTCAATACGAGTATTTGTCTTAGTAACTCATGGCAATCTTAGACCAATAAGTAATCAGCCCCTCAGCTTACCAAATATTTTGCATAATATTGTGGCCTAAAATGCTGTCAACTACGCATTAGGAAAAGGAAAACTAAGTGTTTCCTGACATGAAAGAAAGAAATAGATGACCAAAAATGCAATTGGGTAGGATACCTGATAGGGTATTCTGTGAGGCCAAACCAAATATGTACTCTGTAAGGGCATAGAAGTAGTAGTAGTAGTTATAAAACAGGGGTTACCAACAGGTAAGGTAATATGAACCATTAGAAACAGGAGGTTAATATGGCTGGAGTAGGATATACAGGTATTGGAGAAAGGGTGGAGAGAAACCTAACCTTGGTATTAGCCTAATCTTAACAAATGGTGCCAAAGAATCCACAGTTTAACACCCCACCCAATGGGCAGTGTACTCAAGTTGAGGTGCTCTCCGTATGGCATTGCAAGTAGGGATTAGGATACCACTGAAAGAACCTGCCAACTCCATAATTCAAGCCTGGGCCCTTGGAATAAGGAGCCAGTACATCAGCCACCACACCATCATGACTCCTGGAAACCAATTATTTTACCTTCATGTCTGTACTTTCAGTCTGCTAGTTTACAGTAATGTGAAATTGAATATTATTTTATTTTTGTTGCTAACTGAAGATCAGAGCCTGGTGAAAGGGTCAGGGGATTCATTGTCAGAGCTGGAAAGTCATAGAAAGTTGACAACATGGCTGTAGCAGAAAAAATGTGCACATTGCAGGATGCCTGACAGAAATGAAAACTTAATTGCCAGTAAAATGCAATATTTCTTATTATCTGTTCATTCCTCCATTTCATTTTGAAATATTTCAGTTAATGATGCATGAATTATCAACAAAGGAGACAAAATATAAATGTGTAAAATCTATGCATAATAGTACTATTGAATTGACAGCTTTATAAAAAATAGATAAATCAAAAAGATATATACACACTCATAATATACTCTTGTTCAAAGCGGAGTGGAATGGGGCCTTGTTTTGAGAGAGTGTGAATACAGTGAAGTTTCAGCTGAGTGCAACGATATGGTTGGAACATGAATAAAAAGAGTTAGAGGGCCTTGGTAAAGAAGAGAAATCAATGAAAGGAGAGTGGGGGAAGGAAAGAGGACTGACTGGGTTCTCTGTCTTCACCCAGCTGTGTGGACTCAGTGCATGTGCCCCATAGTCATAGGTGCTGAATGGTTTACCAAGTACATTGCAAAGTTTAGGTCGAATGCACGGATTCACTCCCTATCGATATCAGCTGTGCCTGTGGCCCCGTTACTTCAAAAGGAGTATTTCCGGTAATTTTTGAGTGAGTCTGGATAGGAGTCACCACATTATTCACATCCTTGTCTATCAAACCTTATATACATCTACAGGGATGAATTGGTATGAAATTTTTAGTCATCTCTAACAGTTTGAGTCATATTACCAAATTTCAAGACTAGGGTATATCTCTGGTTACTTTCTAACTCACTTTCCTCATTTGATGAATTCTTTTGTGACATATTCATCACATTTAATAGCTTATGTTTATATATTAAGTAATATTTATATTGATGACATTTAATATAATTGTATCATTTATTAAAATGAATAAAGTATTATTATTATATTGCAAAGATCACTTCACCCTGTAAAGCAAATAAAAGAAGTTCCTCCTCTTAAATACCTATCTCTATCATCAAAAATTTATTACAGGGAAAAATCACAACCTAGATGAGGGTACAATAAATTATATAAATATTTATCTGGATATGTAGCATGAATTGCACAGGCATTGGCTTTGTATATCACTCCAAAAGACAATCAAAACAATTACTAAAATACATCTGGTAAAAATCTAAAAATTCTTTGAAGAAAGAGCATTAAGGTGCCTTAAGTACCTTACTTGTTAAGTAAGGCACCTTATGTACCATGATAATTATTCAAATAAATTATGATACATTAATAATATGTAAGTGATTACTTCACCTCATTTTTATTACCAACCTGAATCTCTCACTATTTCCAGGAGTTGATCACGTTGTTTCTGCATTTGTTTTAAAAAGATATTTGTGCCTATACTTCGAAGCACAAGAACCTGGTCTACAAAAGTTGTCATTTGCTCTTGCAAAATAGATGGGAGTCTGTCTTGATACTCATGACCAAGGGTTAGAAGGTGATGGGCCAAATACATACAGTTGTTGTGAAAAATTGCTGGTAAAAAAAATATTTACAATATTATTATAAATAAAAACAATATATTCTATCAACACCCATATAAAACACCTAGGCAATATAATAACAATTGTTAAATAATCAGTGGTCTCTTCCTGACTGGACATTACAAATATGTACCTAATTTTTCCACCTCCTTGAAAACAGAGTTTCAAGGACATTCAAAGATAGGTAATTGAAATGGCATGTTGAAACAGGTGTGAGAAGTAATGACTTGTTTTTAACAAAGAGGTGGCTTTGAATAAGTGAAGCACATATTCTCATTGAAGCTAAAGCACTTTCCTGGGAAAATGTTACTTATCTAGATGAACAAAGTTATAAATAGAAAATATGGCTAAAGAAATAAAGTAGGGAAGCAAGTACATATGAGATTATAGCATATATATATTATAATCTAGGATTCATATGGCATCAGACTTACCAGACTGTTGAGGTATGTTCTCTAAAAATTCCTTATGGTGAAGAGGCATAATAGAACAATACAGTTCAATTACATTTCTAGCAGTATGGAAAAGCCTTGCTGAGCATAGTTCTTTACTGTTTACTGCTTGCTCCAAAACTTCATTTAATAACTTCAAGAGTTTGACAGTTGAAAGGCTGGAGAAAAAGACTGTGTAAATCATACAAGAACTCTGATTAAGATTAATTATATGCTTATTCTAAGATTATAAGGATAAATATATAAATTATGCAATATCTGCACACAGTTTTACATAAAGGCTGAAAAAACTTAGTTACATATAAAGATATCAAACAAAACACTCCATACAAACTTGTTTTTAAAGAGAATGAAAGTTTATGAATAGGCAATTGTCCAAGTAAAATAATTGGATACAAAAAAAACAATTACCAATCCAGAATTTCTTCAAGGGCAACTTTCAGCACTTAAAAACATTTCATGCAATTTTCTTCTTTAAGGTAAATTTGAGGAGAAAAATAAATGTACGTATAATGACATCTTATTTGAAAAACTAAACTACAGTTTTTATAAAGAAATTGAAACAGTTGTCTCCCACAATTAATGCAAAAACTTGAAATTATCAAAGCCCCTATATATTCTTTTTAGATGCCATATTACTTCCATCTCTTAACAAATTGCATGCTCAGATCAGTAACTATACATTTTAACACTTAAAACAATAAATCTAATTCAAAAATTGTTCATTTCAGCTGATTCCATTAATTGAAAATTTATATCATTCATACTAATTCCAGACATTCTAAATAGTTGATGGCTGGTATTCTTCTGAGTGGTATGACCAAAAAATCCATTATGAATGCATAATTCAAATTCAGACTATTTCATCATTTCAAGCCTTGAATTGGAGTAAAGCTAACTCCTAGTAATGTTACCCAGTATCCACATTTCATTAGATGTGCACATGCGACATCAAATATTTTTGGGCCTCTTCCTGTTGTCATGGCTGTAATTTTCAATCAATCTCCCTCATATCAGTCCACTTCCACACCAATTATAAATACTTTGAAACTACAACTTGCCTTTTGCCAAAATGGATTTTTCAAAAATTTCAGACAAATGCCATTTCTATAGGCAAATTATATTGCATGCATCTGCAGGGTTCCCAGTAGTTCGATCCCACTCCGAACAATAGGAGCAGTGCAGAAAATTGCCCTGTATTACGTGCACAATACAAACGGTTGCATTTTTTGACAACACAATTACCGAAAACCCCACTATTCCCAGATAATTTCTAATCCTTCTGCCACTACATATGGATGTGATTACAGAAAATAAAAGTAAATGTAATTGCATAAACAAATATTTGTATGCTATTTAAAAAAGTAATTTTGTGAAGTTAAACAATCACAATAATTTCACAGCCATTTGCAGATTTAATCAAATGGAGACAATGGATTTAATCAAAAATATACAAGATATTGCACCTTTAATTAAAACGCCAGCCATTCCTGTATGATTGATAACCATGCATACGAGAATATTTGAAGATACCTACTCAAGAAACAATGATCATGAGCCTCACCTTATTGAACATTTTGGATAGTGGAAAGTATTGGCATTCAGGAGTACTGTGGGCTTGAATGACTCCAAAGGGCTATTATCCTCTTGTTGAATTAATAATTCATTGGTGGGTAACTAAAACCAAAGAACTTCATATAATTATAACGTAATTCAATTTAGTTTGTAATATGATAATAATATGCTTTAAATAAAAGTAAACTTACTTCAAGTCCCACTTCAACAGTTTCGTGCAAAAACTCTTGCATAATATTACGACTTTTAGCTAAAATATTCTGGCACAGCTTATTAGCAAACAACACATCAACATTTCTGGCATATCCAATAATAGTGTCCTTTTGTAGAGAAAAATAGCCTGTAAAATAACACTTTGGAATTACAACACAGCCAATAAACTCATAATCATTTTCTATTTGTACAAACGAGGGGGTATCATTTTTAAGCATTACTGAGAAATAACTGATATATCTGGATAAAATATATTCAGCATATTAATTGACCTTTATGTGTATAATGCTGCATATTACAACTATATGTTGATTTATTTTGTAAAAGGCTGTAACTCACAGTACGTAGCAGATAGAGGCTTGGAATGCGATTAAAATCCTTTATTGGAAAGGTTAAAGATTAGTTAAAATATAATTAGATAACTAGTGAATTCATGCAATGAAAAGATATTCATATATAAATTACAGATTCAGTTGTGATGTGGTGGAACCATTCCATAAAAACAGAAATGAAAACTTGCAATTTACCACTTAATAAAGATTTATTATTGACTAGTTTTGATATACTACATCATTGTCAAGTGAAGACTATAAATAAATGAAAGGACTAACTTTGTAGTTCCACACGAAAACGATTTATTCACACGACCCGGGTTTCGAAGTAAAACTTCATCATCAGGTGAGCTCTCTACATTTGCAGCCCTTCTTATATATACAGCCAGGGCGGGGGTGGGGTGGAGATAATCAGAAAGGTTTGGGAGGGGTAAAGTCAGGATTGGTTTGCGTGCCGGAGGGGAGGGCAGTTTGGCGTCCCCTCCGCGATGTTGATGGAATGTGGAGCGGGAGGGAGAAGTCTACATTGTAGAGCTCTCGTGAGTCGGGATTAGAGAGGGTTAGATGAAGGGGAGGTGGCGGTGTCATCGGCCACCGTGAGGATTGGGACTTTAGGGAGGGGAGAGTGGGAGGCATACAGAAATTCGTTAACAATATTTTCATTTAAACAAACACTATTTAAAATTTCTAAATGTTCTATGGCGTCTAATCTATAGCCTTTGCTTTCAACATGTAAAATTTCGAAATCAAAATCACTTTTATGGTTATTATCAATCAAATGCAGTTGCATGATGTAGAAAAGCTAACCCAAATGAATCCTTCAGCACCCCGGTTCTTTGGGTTACCCAAGATTCACAAACCGGGATTTCCGATTAGACCCGTGATTTCTAACGTAACAGCCCCCAACCACCTGTTAGCGAGAAGAGTAAACGACATATTTAGAGAGCATTCAAAATTTGAAGCAAAATACGGTGTGCGTAATTACATTGACTTTATCGACCGTGTTTCCAAAATGACTATCCCCAACAAGTGCTTCCTAGTGTCCTTCGATGTATCCAACCTCTTCACCAGTGTGCCGCCTAAAGAAGCTATAAACATTGCAGAAACCAAACTTATCCAGAATTCTGTGCCTTACCCAGTTATCTGTGAACTAATCCAACTGCTACAGACATGTGCTTCGCAAAATTATTTTAAATTTAACGGAAAATATTTCAAACAGCCCAATGGCCTAGCTATGGGTTGCCCTCTATCACCGATTCTGGCCGACATTTATATGAACCATTTCGAAAAGAACTTGTTCTCCTCGTGTAACGAACTAACAAATAATGTGTTGTGTTGGTATCGATATGTGGACGATGTGTTTTGTGTGTGGAGAGGCTCCAAAAGGCAAATTCAGCTATTTCTTACACATTTAAATTCTTTGAACGAAAACCTAAAATTCACCTGTGAAGTAGAAGAAAATAATTCACTGAATTTTCTTGATTTAAAAATTTCAAAATTAAACAACCGGCTTGATTTCTCTATCTTTCGGAAAAACTCATACACAGATCAAGTTATCCATTTCAAGTCTAGACATTGCTTCTTGCAAAAACTCTCCGCCTTCCATTCAATGATACACCGGTTGGTGAACGTCCCAATGTCGCAAAACAACGTCAAAAAAGAACTTACCACGATTAAATTGATTGCAAGAAACAACGGCTACGATGAGGAGCTAGTAGAGAAACTTTACCGCAAAAAACTGAATAAAATGGCATTGAAAGATATTTACAGTACTGAACCGCCACAGGACCCCGCAGCCAAGTGGCGCAGAATCCTTTATTTAGACGATTTTTCACAAAAAGTGTCAGAAACTTCCAAAATGTAGAATTAAGATAGCCCATTATAACAAATCAAGCCTCAGGGGCCTGCTCTCCCACACAAAGGACAGAATCCCATATAAGAAAAAGAGTGGAGTATATAAGCTGAAGTGCGATTGCGGGGCAATATACATCGGACAGACAGGGAGGAAATTCCAAGAACGAGTGAAGGAGCATCAAGCATGTGCAAGAAATAAAAAGATGAACTCTCAATTCGCAAAGCATTTGATTGATAATAACCATAAAAGTGATTTTGATTACGAAATTTTACATGTTGAAAGCAAAGGCTATAGATTAGACGCCTTAGAACATTTAGAAATTTTAAATAGTGTTTGTTTAAATGAAAATATTGTTAACGAATTTCTGTATGCCTCCCACTCTCCCCTCCTTAAAGTCCCAATCCTCACGGTGGCCGATGACACCGCCCCCTCCCCTTCATCTAACCCTCTCTAATCCCGACTCACGAGAGCTCTACAATGTAGACTTCTCCCTCCCGCTCCACATTCCATCAACATCGCGGAGGGGACGCCAAACTGCCCTCCCCTCCGGCACGCAAACCAATCCTGACTTTACCCCTCCCAAACTTTTCTGATTATCTCCACCCCACCCCCGCCCTGGCTGTATATATAAGAAGGGCTGCAAATGTAGAGAGCTCACCTGATGATGAAGTTTTACTTCGAAACCCGGGTCGTGTGAATAAATCGTTTTCGTGTGGAACTACAAAGTTAGTCCTTTCATTTATTTATAATGAATCGGTTCCATAAAGTTACGCCAGAAACCATTAATTATATTAAGTGAAAACTAGACAATGATATAGTACATCAAAACTAGTTGATAATAAATCTTTAGTAAGTGGAAACTTGCAAGTGTTTTCATCTCTGTTATTATAAGAGATTTCAATTCATCATCTTAATTAAGTGAAATGAGTCAAAATTCTTATTAAATATATAAAGTGAAACCCTGTTTAAAGAATATTAAACATGAACAGTTTTACGGGTTACAGCTAACTCATTGGTATAAGTGAATATTCACAATTTATTTCACAACAGGAGAGACTGAGGATAACCTCACATGAATTATATACATATGCCCCATGATGATTAGGTTTTAAAGATGCCAGATAAAACAGAGAATATGTTTTAGTCAAATCAAAAATCCTCAATAATAACAATAATAATTTGCTGAAAAGCAAAAAGAGAACTGGAATTCAACGTGGTGATTACCTACACAGTAAAAGTTCATTATTTTGATTCCAATTAATTTGAAAAACAGTATAATTTGAAGGCAATTTGCATTCTTTTTAACATAGATACATAAAAATGTCAAAATGAAATACAGTCATGATCTGGTTCCATAACTTGCATAAATACCGATCTAAAAAGCTTTTCCCAAAACACAGCATATTATTATGGATTTGCACGTTGTAAAATCTCATCTGCATTAATGTTAACTGTAAAGTCATCATGTTTCTATCAAGGAGCAAAATTCATGCCGGAATCTTTCTCGTTAAGTGAATCACACACTAACAAAACAATTTTTTTCACATAATTTAATGTAAATAATTTAATGCATTCCTTAATATGTTAATTACTCTCTATGCAAGGTTCTACTGTATTTTTTTCTTACCACAACATTTTTGCTCAAATGTGGATTATGTAGGCATAAAAGAAGGCAAGGCTACTGTTCAATCGATAATGGGCTCTATGAGGTGGATGGTGAAGGCAAATTTAATAGCCTCCTGATGTAAGGTAGGGTAGGATGTGGAGATTGTTACCAATCAAACCAAAACCTGAAGCTATAAAATCTGCTTACAATGTGTTATTATTAGTTATTGGGGGAGGCAACCAACAGATAAGATCATTGACCCAATTAGGTAGACGTGGGTAATTTGGTATCGGTAGAATGTTCAGGAAATGGAGGAAGAGTGGAGAGAAACTTGGCGGGAACATTAGTCAACTCTTAATGATAGGCACTAAGTACTTCACAGTTTATGGTCCCATCTGATGGATGGCATACTCTCTTAAAATGCTCTCCACAAAGCACTCCAAGTAGGAATCAGGAGACCACTGAGAAATTCTCCTACCTCCAAATTCAGACTCAGACCCTGGGGGTAGTAAGTCATTACATTAGCCATATCACGATCCCGAACCCACTTTTACTATGTAGCATTCTCATATTCATATATCAAGGTCACATTGAGAGCAATATTTCAACTGCATGTAGGGTCATTAGAGTCAATGACCTGTTCATGCAATTTCCTGAAGTTATTGAGGGGTAAATTCCTCTTTCTCAAAGCCCTCAAGACCAACACAAGAATGCTTCCAGCAGTATTTAGAGAGAGTAAGTAGCAGCTATTGTTTAAATATGGTTCCCCATGAGTATCATCCTGAAGGGGTAGAGTGGAGGGGAAGAGGAGCACTACTAGGATCTCTGTCTGAAACTTGACACCTATCCTTTTCTTGTTTCGACTATGAATGATAGAAGCTCTGCTGCCTCACCAGAAGAACCATAGGGTGGTGCTGTGTGCATTCCATAAAGCATAATAATACCCTATGCAATATGAAGATGCTATGTTCATGGTAGTAGTATTTGAGTTTGTAAGCTGTGCTTTGAAGGCTGAAGTATAGTTTTCAAAATTGAAAGCAGTATTATGTAATGGACCCCTTGAAATTATTGTGCCATTTGCTACAGCTATAATTCATTTAAAACAACCAAAGATGGAAAATATGTATTTTTTATCAAAAGAAAGCATTTGCTGATTTAAAAAAATATAGGACGTATGCAGGTATTACCTTGGAGAAGGCTGAAAGGAAATATGAAAATACTAACATGGGATTAATTCAATGGAAAATCCATCGGTAGGTAATACTAAAAGAGAATCTCTGCAACTCAAGAACCACATTTAATTGACACACTTTACAAGCAAGGGGAGCAAACAAAGACAAAATGGTGCAAGCCATGGCACAAAAAAGACAACTGGGAAAACACTTTGAGAAAAGTTTAAATATCTGATCAAAAAACATTATTTGTACTAATTTCATGGGCTAAGTCAGTAGAGATTTCGTCCATGGTTCACTGATCAGTCATTTCGATGTATTCATTTTCTATTACAACAGCTATTCAATTAGGAGTAATGATAGAATTTACTTCTCTTAATTTATGCAAAAATTTAATTTTCTGTTTCTTCTTAGTTTTAGCTGTAATTTTTATGTGATGTAAGTTTAATTGTTTGGACTCCTGTACATTATTGGCAGTAATTGTACATTGAAATGTTCATCGTGAGAGATGATCACTCTAGGAGCAATATCAGAAATGCTGAATATCTCACAAAAATAAATGTGAAGGTGTCCCTCTTCCTCCATTTATTCCAGATCTAGTCCCATGTGAGTTTATCCTATTCATTAATTTTCTTTCTTTACATGTGAAACAATCTCTTCCTCCCTCCTCGTCTGAACGGGGGATACAATGTAAGATAAACTGAAGGTAAACACAGATGATCTACCCCAGACATATGCAAAATTACTAGAGAGGTGTTCATTTTCTAAATACTTCAACATATAAATGAGCATGACACATCCACATGGACCTGAATTTTGCTTCATTCAACCAAATTTGAGAACTCCACAAATAAATTTGTAGAGGCTCCCTCTTGGCTCAGGGTTACTTTCTGGAATGAGGGGATACAGTGTGGCTTGGCTATCTATGGCATCATGGAAGATAAAAACTAAACAAAAATCATCGGCCTCCATACATGAATGTGATAATGAACATGTTATTATGCACCAGAATGAATGCACAATTTTTAATTGTAAAAGGTGATTTCTACATTACTTTTTCCATCTTGTATCTCAGATTTTGCTCTTTAACAATTTTTCATATTTCTTTTGCTTGTCTTGCAACCTTTCCTCACATTTTTGTTTCATCTCAAGCTCGAAAAGGGTGAAAAGGGAAAGGTAAAATATCTCAATGTCATGGATTCAACATAAAGTAAAGGTTTCAAATTTAACACCAACTCCAAAGAATGACTATGGACTACATTATCTCCTCAACTCTGTCCATCATCTGTCCCAAAAAAGGTTGCTGTTCATTTAATGTTAAACAGCCTGCATAACATCTCACTTTCAAAAGACAATTCCACTTTTAGCCTAAATACCATGAAAAAAATAGCCATGAACAACGGGCAGAGAGAATAGTAAATACAAAAAAAATGTTAATTACAAAACATGGTGTCGGAGCATGGAATTCAATATATCCACCCCCTAAATCAGAGACCAAAATGACTGAAGGTGCAATCTTTCACTTTATGGGTGAATAGCTCATAAAAGTGGAGATCTTTTCCCTAAGGATAGATATACGAGGCATATTCATAAAGTTAGGGCCGTTTCCCAATATTTAAATATTAACGCTTCAAAACACAGTTTTACTCCTGCAGCGCCATCTACTGATTCATTGAGAAGCTATAGCAGCATTTGTTTTGTTCAAAAAGACGTTTGCTTGTTCGTGCATGCAAACAACAATGTCTGCGACAATTGTTCATTCCGCCAGCTGTTAAGTGCATTCTGCCAGGAAATGCATGTACAAAAGGATTGTCGGCCGTTGAAATTCATAGGGAGTTATGCCAAGTTTATGGACCTACAGTTATGAGTGAAGGAAAAGTTAGACAATTGTGCTATGATTTAAAAATGGACAAACAAATGTCCATGACGAAGAGTGAAGTGGCAGGCCCAGTATTCAGACCGATGAAATTGTTTCGCACTACTGTCTACAATATTGTCACAGAAAACCTCGGATACCACAAATAGTGCGCAAGGTGGGTACCAAAACACTGCTGCCAAAACCAATAAGAAAATTCAAGATTTTTGTTGGGAACTCTTTGACCACCCACTGTACAGTCCTGACCTTGCACCTAGAGACTACTTCCTCTTCCTGCGCTTGAAACAGTGGCTCAGTGGACAATGTTTCGAAACCGAAGAGTAACTCAAAAACGGCATTATAAATTGGTTCACTTCTAAGGCAGCAAGCTTCTATACAGAGGGGTTAAAGAAGCTGGTGCAGTGGTACGAAAAATGCTTAGAAGTGAACAGCAATTATGTAGGGAATTGAAGTAGTTTTGTAGCTAACTAAATGTACCAATAAAATGTGTTTCACATAAGTATATTTTTTCCTGTGACCAAACGACCCTTACTTTATGAGCATGCCTCACAGAGTAACATATTATAACAGAAGGAACATTCGTACTTTGTTTAGCAAAAAAAAGACAAGAAGGATAAATTGGAAAAAAAGTGGGGTATATTAACTTAAATATGCAGATTCCACGGCTGTCTACAATGTCTCTGGGAGAAGGACCATAAGCCGTCCCACAGATCGGACATTAAACTGCAGACTCCTTGGCGCCCTTTTTTAAGAGTAGGCTAATGCTGACGCTGGGTTTCTCGCCACCTTTCAACCTATCCTGTCCATCCCTCATGGTGCAAATGACCTCAGCTGTTGGTCACCTCCCCATAAAGCTACTAACTAACAAGAATCATAAGAGTGATATTGTTCCAAACATACAACATCTAGAAGAAAAGAAGGGCCACAGAATGGATGCACTGTAACAACTTGAGATAAGAAGGAATTTGAGAGATGGAAATCTCACTAATGAAAACATATTTGAAAAATAAACACCTTTGTTGGAGATACCACTGTCCTTGAGTAAAACACACTAATACTTTTGAACCCATTCCTCTCCCCTGATCCCTTCCTCTCCATCCCTGCTGTGAGCCCATTACCTGACTCTCTCAACAACCTACGACCCATAACCACATCCCTCATTACCTTCCCCCTCTTCCCATGCACCAGCCAAAAAATTCCCTACATCCCAACTACATTCCTCCTCCTCCCACCTACAAATCGTGCATATCTTTGTGTTGCATATGACTTTGATCCTGATGATGTTGCCTTTGCAAAAAAACTGGTCATGTTGAAATAGAGCTCTGTGAAAGGTTACCGAGTGTTTTTTCATTATTTCCTTATCTTGGATTTTCATGAAGTTGTGCCTGGAACTATGGAATTCATCAACACAAAATTTATTAAGAAGGGATGGGGGATAGTGCAATACCATTGGTACCAGGTACATTAATTTTTACCAACTAATTACCAACTGAAAGCACTCTGGTAACACTAAAGCTATCTGAAAAGATAGTTCATTTTCCCAAAAAAAATAATAAGCCAAGGTGAGGGAAACACATCATTATATAGCAACTTTACTGTAAATCATTAGAACAAATTATATTCAGTCATAAATTCATGTATCAATATAATATGCAATGGAAAAATAAACACAATTACATTAATTCAAGACTTTAGCGGAAGAAAGGGAAAAGTTTCAAGATTTTGATCCAAGAAATACTGAAAATTGCTTAAAAAGAAAGGTAAATAAGGCAATTTATACACATACCAGCATGTTTGCCATGAATAATTGAACATACTAGGGTATTAATGGAAAGGATAAATTGAGCTTCTAATGGCCTCTTTTTAGACTGACTATATTAAATAATATTTCCATAAGCCATAAAAGGTTTTTGACATCACTGCGAAAGTAAAAAGAGGGAGGGGGAATAGAGATTTTTGTGGTGATTTTTGGACACAAATTCAAAATATTAGAATGATCACATATATGTGGGGGTATTTCCCCAAATAGGCTTACAAGGATATTAATCTTATTGTCAGGGACCGTATTTGGGAGCTTACAAATACACTCACAGTCACACTGGTTACTCCAAATAAGTATACGGAGATATTTTATGGGAAAACACTACCCATATACCTAAGTGAATGAGTGTGTGTATGTGTGTATTATGTCCCCGAAGTAGGTCCCTGGCGAGGGAAGAACTCCCCATAAACCCCTTTGAGGTAATCAGTGTATTTGTTCCCGAAATTCCCGAATACGGTCCCTGACAAAAGGATTAATTTCCTTAAAAACCTATTAGGGAAATACCCCCATGTAAATGGAATTGTTCTTATATTTTGAATGTGTCTGATCACTGGTGAGGCATTAACTTTCCCCAAAAATCACCACAAAAATCTCTATTCCCCCCTTTTTACTTTCACAGAGGTTAAAAAACCTATTATGGCTGAAGGAAATATTATTTAATCGTCAGCCTACACTAGGTATTACTGGGTTAATTAGTTCAGTGCATGTGAAACCTAGCAACAATGACTAAAATAATAACAAAATTTTACATTAATTATTTCACTTTTAATGGTTCAATTCTGGCTGACACCTTTGGGCACCCTCAGCTTCACCCAAGCTGTGTGATTTTTTGAGTACCAGATATTCCTGGGAAGTCATTGCTGGCACAGGGAAAGATATGTTCTCCTTACCCTGATGCAAGAATTTCAAATACATTTATTCTTGTACTAGTTGAACCATACCATCACCCATCACCCAAACCTTCAGATTAATAACATGGTGGTTGCATACAAAGTTTTCCAAAATATCCTAAGATACAAGGATGCACATACATATTGGTATTTTCCAATGGATATGTGATATTCTCATGCATCCTTCCATAAAAAATATTCACATGCACGTTCAATTAAGCAATCGTGTATATATTTCCTTGGCCAAAAACTAAGTGGTCTAGAAAGCTACAATTTCATTTGGATACTGAGGATAATTTTACGCATCACAGATTATTTATAACTATATGTGAAAATTGTCCTTTGAAACTATATTTGATTACTTAATCCTAATTAAAAAAGAATACTACACATAATATAACATGTGTACCAGACACCCCTTATTATCCACTCTCGACAATAATATAGACCCTAAATAATTCTCACAGAACATGAGGAAATTTTAAAGGTAATAATGGGGAAAATGCATCATGTCTTAGAACATATTCATTTATATTTCGCAATATTTATCTTTTCCTGTTGAAAAATAATGCTAACCCATGATTAACTGCAAGAAACCTCAAAAATCAATAAAATAAGTTAATAAGAGAACACTTACCAATCTCCATTAAAAACTTTTGAAATGCTTCAGTCTGTTGAATAACCTCATCAAATTGTCCCAGCTCTTCACTGCTGCATGGTACAGTATCTGATAGGCAATTTTTTATGAAGCAATCACAAAACTCATCTGATGTTACACATCCTATTTTTTCAAGAAGCCTTACTTCATCCTTTATTTTAAAATTCAAATGCTCATTAAGGAAATCAAACACATTCATCAAATTTTCCAAAGTCTTAGGAAAAGAAAGCTTGGCTGAATCTCTTTTACATTGTACTTCTAATAAGGCACAATTGTTTTCAACTGCATTCAGTACAACACATTCGCTTAAGATGATAGGCTCAAGTAGGTGACTAAGTAAGTGACTACCAAATCTATTAATTTTGAAATTTAGTTCCTTATAATATTCCAAAGCCATTACTAACTGTCTTAATTCTTCAGAGCACCCCGTTTTCACTTTTAATGTAGTTATTTTGATACCATCCTGAGGTTCATCATATTTGATTTGAACACATGCTTTCCATATTTCAGACATGTCATAAATAAATTTCTCTCTCTGTAAAGTTGAATTATCCCTCAAAATTGGATAAATATCAAGTTTATGGATAAAATTGGTGGGCTCTTGAATCAACACAAAAGCTTTCTTCAGAAGTTCTGCAGTTTCATAGTAAATTTTTTCATTTTGCTTTTCCTTTGCCATAGTCTGCAATTTATCTAGTTCCACGAGCTCATTGACAAAGTTCAGCATCAGACCTACTTCCTGAAGAGCTTCAGTTAACCTTTTCATTTCTCCAGTTGAACTTGTTAACTTGTTCTTTACCTGTAAAGACAGGGTTACATATTTGTAATTTAAATTTAAAAAGTTCTCCAAATCTAGTTATTTAGTTTAATAACATCACTAAATAAACATTTTATATCATCACTATACCATGTTACAACTTAGTTGATTGAAAAATGCTTAAAAAATGTTAACAAATAACTTAATGTTCCCGGTAACTACAACCATTGAGTGAATCGACTCTTGGCACCCAGATGATCCCAAACGAAAGAGACTGATGGACCAACGGACCCGAGCAGACACCACAGGACACCACAGGACACATCCAAGAACCCGGCGTTGGCATCAGCATACTCTTAATGAAAGGCACCAAGGGGTCTGCAACTTAACTTAAAATCCAATGGACAGCGTACCCATTCAAAGTGCCCTCCACAAAGCACCTCAAGCAGAAATTGAGTCACCGCTAAAAAATATTCGGCGATGCTGGGATTCGAACCTAGGACCTTTGGGTAGGAAGCCAGTGCGGTACGTACCGCACCATCTAAATTCCCCCTCGTCTCTGTTATCATGGAACAGTTCCACCACATCACACCTATGTATGTAATTTGTAGCTAAATTACTCTTGCTATAGACCTAGTCTGTATATTTATTACTTACTTTTATTAGTTACTAAAGTATGTATGTTAAGGATAATATGAAAAAACAAATAACCAATACTCAAGTTCATGGGCACAATACTTGATGGAGTGCTTGATGTACATTTGTTCTAAAATTTTTCTGCTATGTATAATAAGTCTCTCTTCATGTGGCCATCAAACTTTTCAACTATCTGCCACCAGGCATAAAATCTGCACCTTCTAGGGGTACATGTAAGAAATATCTCAAGCATTTTATGATAGATAAATGCTATAATAGTTTGAGAGAGTTTTCAGAGTCTTTGGAACACCGAAACAGCTGATTTTTTGTTCTCCGACTTGTCCTATATTTTACTTTGTAAGGTCCTGGGACCAAAAATTACCATTATTATTAAATGAGGGCAGTTTGAAAAGTCCATGAGAGTTGGACGAATAGCAAAACTGGTATTTATCAAAGTTATTTTCAGTAAACAGCATCTCTTGAAGGAACACACACCAAGTTGCAACCAGATCATACAAATACTCTTGTTTTGTATTTGCTTAAATTGAGTGATTTGTCAAAAAATGGAGGATGGAAGAGAATTTTGTGTTGAATAAACATAATTTTATGACAGGCAAATCACCTCAGGATACTAACAAAAACTTGATGAACAGTATGATGAATCGGCACTTTTGATAAAAAGGGTTTAGAAGTGGTTTCAAAATTTTCAGGGTGGCCATAAGAGTATCAGTGAAGTGCCGTTTAAGTGCTGAATGCTCTGGATGCCCTGCTAAGGTTACTACGGCAGAAATCATTGAATCATTTCCATTAAGTTATGTCATTCACTGCCAAAAACTGTCTTCTCAGTTTCACTTTATTTTAATAGCCTATCCTAACTTGGGCATATGTTTAAAGATAGAATCAGGGAGCGCATTGCTTGTTTGCGGAAAAAATCTAGCCCAGATGATCACACTAGCAATTTGAACCCGCTACACACCATTTCCAAGATAAGGGGCCCAAGCTTGGATTACAATAAAAATACAAATTGTTTAATATTTTATGGAAATTTCCCTCATGAAAAATTAGGTACTGCACCTCTACCACTCCCCACTTCTTGAAATTTGTCACCAACATACTTTGAACCCTTGGTGTTCCCATCCTCTGCCCCAACCAGTTTAGGTTAACTAAGCCATCAATAGATCTTCCCAATCCTTTAACCTTTAATGCGGTCGCGGAAAACATAACCATTTCCCTGTCACTCTTCCCATTTTGCACTTCTTAAGAGCCCAGGCTACTATTCACCACAGCATCTTTTGATCCCAGGATGTTTCCATTATTGAGTAGCTGATGACATTGTGATACAGGCTAATAAAAGAGGGCGGTCCCAGAGGTACCTGGCGTGACCTAGAGATGGCGGTAGTAGTTTGAAAAATATCACTGTATTAGAAAGTGCACTCTATAAAGCATGTTTCAAGTTTGAACACGCTACATTGTTTAGTATTTGTTTGGCAGCCTTAAATAGTGAATGTTGTCAGTGAATTTGTGAAAATGGAGAAAATTGATCATCTTTATGTGATACAATACTTTTATTTGAAAGGCCTCAGCCCAACCAATATAAAAGCTGAACTGGATTCTACTCGGGGTGAGTCTGCTCCTTCATTCAAAACAGCAAAATATTCGGTAGCAGAGTTTAAATGAGGCCGTACGAGCTGTCAAGACGAGCATCCAATTGGTCGGCCAAATGAAGTGACGACTACGGACTCCAACGGTGAAGAAAATCCAATAAGTGATACTGAATGATAGTCAACTGAAAGTGCGTGAGCTAGCAGACATAGTAGGCATTTCAAAAAGTGCAGTACATCGCATATTAATTGAAAATTTGGACATGAGAAAGCTGTATGCAAGATGGATGCTGCGTTCGCTTACACTCGAGCAAAACCAAAGTCGTGAAGATGTTTCAATTGAGTGTTTAGAAAAGTTTCACAGCAATATAGTGGAATTTTTGTGCCGTTTCATTACCATGGATGAAACATGGGTCCATTACTTCGAACCCGAGACAAAAGAACAATCAAAACAATGGATTCAAAAGGGAGAGCCGGATCCTAAGAAGGCGAAGACCGTTTCATCTGCAGGTGTCAGTTTTTTGGGATGCCAGTGACTTTCATTGACTATCTTGAAAAAGGAAAAACTATCAATGGAGAGTACTATGCGAACTTATTGTAACATTTGAGAGGAGAAATTAAGCAAAAGTGGCCGCATGTGGCTAAGAAGAAAGTGTTGTTTCATCAAGACAATGTACCAGCTCACAAATCCATTATTGCAATGGCCATAACTCATGAATTAAAGTTTGAATTGCTACCTCATTGCTACTAGATTTAGCCCCCCTCGGATTATTTTGTTTGCAAACTTGAAAAAATGGCTCGGAGGTAAAAGATTTTCCCATTAGGAAGAAGTGAAGTCGACAGTTAAAAGCTATTTTTAGGAGCAAGACAGTTCTTATTTTGAAAAGGGTATTGAACTTCAAACTCATTGAACATTGCTGGGAAAAGTGATTAGAGCTGAAAGGAGATCATGTTGAAAAATAAATACATTTTTTTCCAAAATTTTTGCGTTTTCTTTGTTGGGTCGGGTACTTCTGCCATTACCCTTGTAAGCCCAGTCTGACAAAAAGTAGTGTGGAAATGTAATCAAGAGTCGTTCTTCAATACAATGATGAGATTTTGCAGAAATTACAGAATACTAAAACAATCACTATTATTGACAAACATTAGCTAAGCAGTTCATGAATTCCATCATAAGAGGATGTTTGCACAATGCTATGTCATTTTTTTCCAAATTATTAATTACTTTGGCCACTCAAATAAGCATTGGCTTCTTTCGTCCCAATAAGTAACTCAGGAAAATGAAGAAAAATAAGGGATGAAACCCACCAAAAATGATCCTAATGAAAAGATGTGAAAATATTAACATTTTCTCTTAAATTAACATAATTGAAAATAAGAATGAATTTGAATTTCCAACCCATTTTAAATTCATTACATGGAAGGAAATATACACATGGAATAGAGCAGGTGACTGCTGAACTACCATTGAGTGTGAAATCAGAATCTGCACTCATTCACATGCCTCAAAAGAAGCATAGCATAGGATGAGAGCTCAATGGACATAGAGTATAGATACGCTCCAACCAAGAAAGCACTTATCATACTAAGTTAATTACTATGATTAGCTAAGACTACAAACAAACAATACCTGGAAGCTTTTATATAAAGTGTAGCAATTTAGTCATCGGAGATATTGACCCTAAGAAAAACTAAACAATGAAGAATTGGAGCTCTCTAATCTTGGTGGAGGAGACATGCTGGAGATCAAATGGATACAAAAACTGAGATCGAGCGATAATGAGTGCAGAATAGAAATAATAAAGGAAGAATTGAGGGATGGAATTATCCAATCTTTGGAATGCAAAAACTGATTAATGTAAATTTTCTCCACTGTAGAAAATGCCTCTATTATTTCCCAAAGACTTGTCAAGACTTCTACTATGAACTGACTGGCCAATTGCGAGCAGAAATGAGACAGGATTGGGTTTTAAAGACATACATGGCTTCAGCAAATATGGTGAAAAACCAGGAAAATTCGGGAAAGTGAATGCACGCTTATCGCAGCTTATAAAATAAAAAAACTAGTGAAGAGATATGGTATAATTCCACTGATTGAAGTGTGAGAAGGGAGAATCAGTAAATATTTAACCATTAAATAACACAAAAAAATCAAATAGATGGTTGATATAAATGCACCTTTTCATTCGGACAACATGCTCGACATTCTATCATGAAATATATCGACAGGCAGAAACGATAATAACTAAAAATTTCTACACCACTTGCCTCTCCGTCGATGTTATTCTGCAAAGATTCCATCTCACCGCGTAATGATTTAGCTTTGTCTACGAGGATCTGGCTTTCATCAAGAGTTGAATAAAACTTTATTTGCTGTTTTTCCATCACCTCTTTCAGCTCACACTTGATTGAATATGACTTTTCCGTTATATCTCTGATTTTTCCATCAATGTCATCAGCAATAAACTTTCCTGTAACGTAAGGCACAACAAAAACTGGGTAAAATGGTAATGGAGCAAAACGGATTAAGTTATCATTATCATCATTACTCCAAACTTGAGCCTACTTTGAGAACCTATTCCCAAAACATGGTAGTAAGAGTACAAAAGGAATAAAAAAGTTCCGAAGAGTGCATAGACATCTAATCAGGATAGGAAGTCTTACCTGGTCTAAGTGCTTCGCGGATGAACGAAGACATATTGAAGAGGCGAATGCTTTTAAATAATCACAAAAATTGAGCTCTATGCTACAATCGTCTGAGCTGCAAAATTACTTAAAGCCTTTAATTTCAATGTAAGATCAGAATTGCCAATCCGGCCAAGACATTTTCATAGTAAGCAAATTCAGACCGGGGAGGTTAAAAATTTAGAAATCATTCGCTGGCTGCCACAGTTGGAGAATTAAATGCTATCGATAATTACTTGCGGTACCATCGGTAATACGACGTATGGCTTGCCAGGAGCCAGATTATGCCACCCAAATCCACATTTCGGATTGACAAATATACAGAGAAAACTTAAAGATAACATTCAGTCTCACAACTTCTTTCCAATTTTTGGTCTTAAAACTGTCACATCTCCAAAGTTTTCTCTTTCGATAAAGTCATAAATCTTCCGATGGAAACTAATTGTACCGAAGATAACAACCTATTCCTGTAGTCAAAAAACTTTAGCACTTGACGTGTCGGAAATCGCTGCGCTTGTGTTTAATAATAACTTCTAAGAATGGGAAAGAAAACTAGCGCGGTATTTAGGATATGGCGTGGAGTAAGAAAGGGTGACCCATCACCTTGTAAATGGTTATCATTCACCGTTTTGACGGACAAAAAATAAATATTTCACCATATATGATGCTTAATGTGAGATTGCTGTATTTAGACCCAGTCTCTCCCCACACTGCTTTATTGTAAATTTACATAATTTTACGTCATTTAATTTTTTTTAAACAATAGACTTGAAATGTCTTGCAGGGATCATTATGCGGTAATGCATGGGCGTCTTGTAAGGTGACCGTGGTCCATTCAAATATATAAGGGCAAATTATTTTAGTTTTAAAATACTGTAGCATTAGTGCTAATACTAAAAACTGATATAAGTTTAGAGTTTCTTATCAAACCAATTATTGTAATGTAGGTGGGTGCACGGCGGTGTGATGATTTTTATATTTCCGGTCGATGGAGCACCTAAAATTGTTTCTTAAAAGACGCATCCCTCGTACGCGTTCTTTAACAAAGCTGCTGTGGAACTGAACCCCATTTACCCTTTCCAAATCAGGCAAAGATCTGAATGCTTGCCTTTACAGGCAAGGAAGCCATTCTGAATTACCATCCAGGCTTGGAGAAACAATTATAAAGTTTGCGAAACTTAATGTAGGTGATGAGGCCAGAATGAAAAATAATGCTCTCTAAATCTCTTAAGTGTCCACTGTGCTGTGCTTTTTTGCTCCTGATGCTTGTTGAGCATTTTATGGCACCATTGCAGAGAAAATCCAAAGGGACATTTGTAATGGGGTATTGCCATTAGAAAAATATTAATGTACCGTATTTTCCCATCGATAACGCGGGCGTTATCAATACAAAAATTCTCAGATCGGAAAAAATGACGATGTGCGTTATGCAATGAAAATTGAAAAAAATCCAAGCATTTACCTACCAATGTACACAATAATTTAAAGAAGAGTCTCACAAATAAAAATCAGTCTGGAAGCATGCCTTTCTAATTGCATTCCATAGTAAACAGATCTGCTACTGTTATTTCATCTCATTAGTTCAATGAGAAAAAGAAGATATAATTTCTATACTTCATTTATTCTAATATATAGTACTTCTTTATTCAAATACATAGCACTTCATGTATACGTAGAGTACATCGTATTATATGCACGTACATATAAATATAGGATAGGTAGACCACTCGAATCCAAGAAACTCGTCACCTGAATCATAATTAAATGAATTAAGTGCATTTATTATCTCTTCCAGCACATCACCGAGTTGGTTCTCTCCCAAGTTAACTCTTCCTCATCTTCTAGCACTGGCGTTGAAATATTGCCTAAAGCTTTTTCAAATCCATTTTTTACACAAGTCACTCTGGCACACTACCAACTTTCCGGGATCCACCGGCTTATTTCTTTATAAGACACTCTTTTAATCCTTCCCAATTCTGTGTAGTCTTTCATACCAGGCATCATCCACTTTCCCCAACTAGAACGTAACTTTGACGTGAAAGATTTAATTATGGATAAATCCTGGCAGCCTCGCGATATTGATGACTTCTAGCTTACATATAACTGCATACGAGTTTCTTCGCCATGGGCAATTTTCTAGAGAAAATTCTAAATTACATAAGCTTAACTCAATTCAGGTTCGAAACCATCACCATGTAGGCGGCACTTTCGTAGCACTTAAGAGGTTGTCTTGAACAGCTGAGCGCCGTTACTAACAAAGCAAACAAAACAAGAAAATTCTATTTAATTCATTCTCTTATTTTTTCATATTTTATCTGCTGATATTTAATTTATATAGCAAGTAAAAGGGCACACAAACCTATGTCTCGAATCTACTTACGAAACACAGCGAAAAAGCAATAAGGCGGCATATTGTGCTGGCTCGTCAATATTGTTTAGTTTTTAATCCTGTTGTTTGGAATTAATGTCAATTACCTGGCTCTAATCTTCTGAATATTTACGGTATATATAGCCACAGGCAATTATGATTTCATGTATTCATTGGCTGTTACCATCTATTAGTGTATGGATATAGACTTTTTCCACACAATGTATATAATTTTTATATACACACAAATGCGCGGCATCTATACACGTTCAAGATAACTATGAAGCCCTGGGCATGCAATATTTATTCCAATTCATGATAACTACTAAGTTAAGGGTGCGCATTATCAATGGGAAAATACGGTAATTTTATTTTTAGCCATAAAGTAGAAATAAAAAATAGACACTTCGATGGAAAAAATATTCTATTTGATACTTGTATGTACAAAGAGTCAGAGCAGTAGTTATAACAAAAATTACGGTCATTCTCCCAAGAATTGGGCATTTCATATCACAGTGATTCATATACATGTATATACACATAAGCCGCACCACAAGCATTCTTAGTACACATTAAATACACCTACAGTATCCAGTGATACAATTATTCACAACATTTAATAAGCAATACAATATTTAACCCACAGAGAACATGTGAACTGCAATAACAATTGTATGGTAGATAACAAAAGAACTAAGTCTAAGCTAGTTAAAAATCAGTGCAGCAAACACCACTCCTCCATTTGTCACTTTCTAATATTTCGAGAACTACGACCAGAGGCTTGTGACATTGGCTGAAATAAAAAGAAAACATTTAATTATCAATACCACACTAATGATAAACTGAAATCTTACAGTGTGAACTGATAAATGTGATCCATCTCATTATTAATAGACAAAAGTCTCTCAGCAAAAGAAAGTAAGTTTCTTTGTGATGTATGCAAGGTAAATAAAGGCACATTTACAATTGGGATAATTAAAAACATGGAGCAAACACTAGCTTCAAGTCTGGCCGCTGAATCTTTCCCATTCTGGTTGATAGGTTTTGGATTCACCACATGATAGGGCTGAAATTTACATTTAAGAATACTTGCAAACGTTTTTAAAAAATTGTCTCAGGGTAAAAAATAAATCAAGGTAAAAATTAATTCAGGGAGCAAACAAAATAATTGAGCCTCAACAATGATAAAATATTTTTGTATGATGTACTATCTCAATATAACCTGAATTTTACGTGTACACAATAATTGAGAATTGTTACTCTTGGTATTGTCAAAGAACAATTTCAAAACCTTCTTGAGTGACCCCTCTAAAAGAGAAGAATTAAACCATGCATCAAGTGGTCCCAGGCTTCATTGTTTGTTGCAACCCTCCTTTCCTCTGGAAGAAAAGAGGCTTGCTCAGCACCTCTACAGGCCTCCACATCATTTACTTTGGAGCAACTATTTATTCTCTAAACCAGTCAAAAATCTATCCTGCTGCATTACACCGACAAACATGATTCCTTAATTTGTTTCTTTTACTATCTAACTCTGTACATCAATAAGCATGAATCAGCTTCAGCGATAATATTCTCTAAAATTAACATGGAGTAAAATGTGAAAACTTACTTGATAACTAATTATACATACCCGAGGGCTGGGATCATCTCCAAGCATTTTCTCTCTCACCGACCAACGAAGCTTCTTGTGGGGTTCTTCACCTGGAACCTTTTGTTTATTCCAATGCTCTTGATACCAGTGGTAAAGTGTAACGGGGTCACTTTTAATGACTCCAGGTGGTTGGTTCAATTTCCATGACTTGATGACTGTATGACAGAAAATTTCAATTAAGTAATGAATGGCCTTTTTCTTAACTTTCCAAGTAACGGCCACAAATATCATTACACACAAGACCACAAAATGAGACAAAAAGGCCCATTACATGTACATTCATTTTAAACTCATTTATTAAATAAATAGTTATTTAATGTGAAAATGCTCACTTTCTAGCAAAATCTACCATTTTAGCATCACTGCTTGTAATACTCCCTAAAGACCCAATCTTTGCTCTGATACCTCCACATTTGTCCTAAGCATGAGGAGAAGGTCACTGGCCTCACTCAGCAAAATTTTATGCATACCTCGGTGATTACCTCTTCGACATCAACAATTAGGAAAGATATTGAGACAAAATGGGAAACTTCAAAGCCAATCTTCAAAGAACACGATATGAAGACAAATGATTCCCACAAGCAGTTCATGCATTCTTAATTTATACTCTGTACAAGAGGAAAGAAATAATCAAATAAACTTAGAAAGAAGTAGTGTTACAATTAGTGACAGAGGTTGGTGAAGAAGAAACAATGTTATTTCATTATTTGCTACCACAACTATGTAACAATACCTCCCATTCCCAGTATTTAACACAATTATTTGTTTAGTTTTAAATAAAAATTGGAGATAGTAACCGGACACATTGGTGGAACCAACTTGCCTGATTTGAATTGGAAATGTTTTTTTTTCAACAACCTGGGAGTAATAAAGATAATATGCATTATAAATTTATACATGCAACATACTGACACACCATGGTACTGATGTTTCTTTATTATTTACTAAACCCAAATAAGTGGCAGTCTTAATTTTAAACATAGTAAAACATATGTTTTAACACCATATAAAACAAGGATTGTAACAAAGCCATAATTCATCTAAACATAGGGTTGAAGAAAGGTATGCGAAAACGTGATTATATTTCCAAATGAAATATCATCAAAGTTGACATTTTGATTCCAACCTGGAAAATGAAATGAATGAAAACTCATAATTGATAATATGCTATCCTTAAACAACAGGTGCCACCAAAGTTTGCTACTCCTCCTCCGTTTCCAGTCTGTTTCAATGTGGCTTTGGCATCAATACATCCTTATTGGATTGTATTCACTTGAGATTAAGAAAACTGAGATATAGTCACAGAAAACTTATTCAAACTTACAAAGATATATTAAACTATACAATGGTGTTAAGTAATTCATGCTCATTGGAGAGAGATTTAGAGATATTTAAAATCAGTACGGGCATACTGGCAGTTTACCTCAGTTTGAACGACTTATATGATTGGAAACATCAATTTTTACGTAATTCAGATAGAGATGCACAAAACTTACATGATTTGGGCTTCTTTTCTTCAATAAATTTTGAATTTAGAGATCTAGTATGCATGGGCTTCGTAACAGCTTTCTGCGATGTTTTTGGATGCCGAGGAAGGTCAATTGAATCAGAACTACATGATGATAACAAATCACTTGAAAAGTCAGTTTCTCCAAACCTGCAAAAAGGAACAAGTCAAAACATGAATATTTATATATTTTCAAGTATCGATAATGCAGATCAAAGTGTAACTCTTAAACTGACTTTGAGCTATGCCCTGATGTAACCTGGGAGTTCAGACGTACGCAGGATATTTCACTACTACTTGAATATGAGCTATCATAAGAACTGTCAGCGGGCTTCACCAAGCTTTCTTCTTCATTGCTATGAATCTTCTTTTGGTCGTGCTTAATAAGTTTCTTCAAATCTATCAAAAACAACATGCTGAGGTAGACAATCTTCAAGAAACACTTTGATTGTATGTCATGTACTAAAAAATACAATCCAAACCTTTAATGAATTCCTTAAGCTGTTTTTCTGAAATATTTCGGTATCCGAGAAGCCTCAACTCATAGAGAACTTCTCCCGGGTCGCAATACAGAGACATTGACAGAGGTAAAAATACAATTCAACGGGAAAAGTCGACACTACCAACCTCGTACCCACCACCTGTACGCCTAAAGTGGGTTTAAATTAACCGAAGAATTTCCAGAACTGCTGAAACAAATAGTTTCTTACTCTTGGGAAGAAATATCTGTCATATCATACAATAATTTATGGGTAAATAACTCACCAAAGTCAGACACTTACAACGTACATTCGTTCAACCACATTCAAATAGTTTCCACAAACTAACACATGATGACGCCACAATTGAGTAGTTGCAGCGCTAGGCCAATTAATACAATTCATGAAGACAATAACAGAAAATATTCAAAGAGATGAAATTATCATCCTGGTATTGTGTTTTATCACATTATTTACATCACTCCAATTTACGTATTATTTCGGGCAAAGATGAATTCTAAAGGTAGGAGTGATCTGAGCCACCAATTTAGGTTACCTAACGAAGATGTGTGATAATTTACCCTTTTATTTAATTTTCATTATATCGCGTATATTTGCTCGGAGACCAGAGAAAAACATGAATATGACATTCACTTTTGGGCCAATACGTCGTCTGAATGGCATTATCCCCGTTGGTATAGCTTTAAATGTATGCTTGCCAAGTACTCGAATTCATGGAAAATGCATCCTATTCTCGTCCAAATTAAAGTTACCGGCAACCTCTTCTCTGTTTATCTTACACTCATTAGATTATTGACTACGGCGAGCTGGCTGCCAACACCTTTTCGGCTAAGATTGTAAAGTAATATCAACACTCAATTGATGCCTATTTCATTTCATTCGTTTTCAGTGGAAAATGTCGACATACTCGTTTAGAACAGCCTAATCATATTACTGGTTAAACTTAGCCCCAGGGAGACCGTCATGATATTTGGTTAGACAAGTTCATTTTATTTAAACCCCCTTTGTGTTCATTCATTTGCATTTCGACAACTGTTTGGTCTTTTGGCCAGCCTACCACGAAAACTCAAAGAGTAGCGAAGAAAGCAATGAGGGCGATCATGGCATTGTTCATGCTACGAATGATGCACTTGGCCGAGAGAACCGCCAGAGCCGAATTAGGTAAAGAATAATTTTCGGAGGGAACAAATAATTGATACCGACTGCACTATTGAAGATGCTTTTCCTTTGTAAAGGTACAGTCGTAGGCAATTCGAAATCACTACCAAAAACGCTATCTCAGACGGGACAATTTTAAGGTCCCGTCGCCGTTAACGCTAATGGCCCGCTCGTCGAGAAAAATTAAGTTCCCTTGTACACACGAAAGCGGGTTTAGAAAAACATTTTTAATACACACATGGCATGGGTCAGTCCCCTGGGAAACCAAACACAAGGCAGTCGTGACCACCAGAACAACTCGGGAAAATGTTGGCACCTTTCTTGATTTTCGAAGACATGTATATGCAATCTAACCCAATAAGTTTTATTAGTACGATGTTTAATTGAAAATTCCCGCAAATCCAGACGTTGAATTTCGAGGCTATTTTAGCCTCATTTGTTGTGACTTCATATACGAAAGTTTAAATTTTATAGCCCAAAAATTTCAATGAAGTTTATATGCATTTATTTTAATGTCTGCATGTACTCAACTTAAGAAAGAAATAATTTTAAACTCTACTGGACTGGCCAGTAAGAGGTAGTCCATAGTACCTTACACCTTACAACTTTTTCCATCCATTTTTAAACTCCTTTCTTGTAAATGGTTTGGCAAGAAAATATACTGAAAAGATTCAAACTCAACTTTGTAGATGCATGCACCATCTCTTGCTGGCCTAACAAGTTGAGTCTAAAAGTTAGGATTTTTGCTGTGAGTTAGGCAAAAAATAATAGTAATTGGTAGTTACCATTTATGAGATATAGATTATACTGACTGAGACTAAACATAGCTACATTTGTCAGTTTCATCCTGCAAGACACATTCAGAGACCCCACATGATGTTACAATTTCTTTAATTCTGCATGCTCCATTTCTATGTATGCTGACATTAAACTGTATGTATATGAACCTACATTACAAAACTTATATAATTGGGCTAAAAAGTGCATTGAAAAAATAACTTTACCCAAAAGTCAGCGCTCATTTTGGCATGAATGCAGTGATATTTAGCAAAATCTACGCTAACAACAGATAGTTCACTTCAAATGCACTATGAAACTTTAAAAAATCTCCGGCTGAACTCTGCGAAAGCACCGGCAGATTCCTAGTTAGTTCTTGCTAGGACTCCCACAAAAATGGTGTAGTTTCAATGACCCACCAGGAATACTCCGTGTTCATTACTTAAAATAATCAGACTACACATATCGCTAAGAAGAGTGGAGGGAGAGTCGTGATGGGAAGTGTGATACGTAAAGCCACAAACAGAGGCTTGGGTACCCTTTATCACCACACATTTAATATGTATTACAAAGGAAGACTGATGGCAGCAGTTAAAGGGGAATGGGTTAGCAAGAAATTGTGTATGTGCTTTGGGGGGATAAGTAAAAGGAAGAGAAATTAGGCCAGGGCCAAGGGGGAATGCTGACCAAGCCCAATGAGGGAGACCAATGCCAAAGCATTTGTTGCACATCTTGACATGATGCTAAAAGAAATACTGATGAACAAATACGCATTTTGGAATTTTCAAAATAGTTAGTGGTTTTTTAAGAAATAGGCTTTCCAATTTATTGATCTTGATGCATTATAATTGTTGGCATTGAAATTAAAGGCATGAAAAAATGCAAAACATAGCCAAAGAAAAAAAAATTTATAACAAGGAAAATATCAACACAATGCTCATTTTTTAAATGCATAAACATGGTTTAGTAAAACACGTGGTACATTGTTCAGCTAAGCAGGAGAGGTGAGGCCTATTCACTGCTGAGAGATGGTTTCTCGAGTTATGTCTCATTTAGAAAATGCTACTGGTACATGGGATCCTCACACATTTGGGATGCTGAGTTTGATCACGTGGAGAGAATGGCTTTGAGGACCTAGATTTGTAAAGATAAACCAAGGAGTACATTCTTATTATTAGAGGAATGACGATGGGAGTCACTCTCTGAGTGAAGGGGAAAAAAAAATTAAACTTCATACATCTTTTAACAGACAATATGGAATAGCACCTGTAAGGTAAGGAATAGCAAAAATCCTAATTATCACTAACAGCATCTAGGGAATAATTACGTTTATTCAAATGCATTCACTTTCACTATTCTTGTATGTTTTGCTGTCAAATCCCTTCCTGCATGACATTACCATTTAATGAATGCACTGCTCATCACAATATTGCCTACCCTGCTTTGTTGTTTTCAAGCTTCTCCTTCTATCCCTCATCTCACTCTGTTAGGGTGAGCCTCACGCCATCCGCTGTCTTTAGTGCTATGTCACATTCCCTACCTGGGGCTTTCGGGGCGGAGACCATCAGTGGCATGTCCATGAGAGTATAGTTGAAATGTAGAGGAAATAGTAGAATTTTCCCCATTTACTTTTCAATTCTGCATGACATGCCTTGTAATGGTGGACTTATGTTGCTTAAATGGTTGTGGTTTTCATTCCCTTTTTTCAAATAAAAAATAACTAATTGAAGGTGACTTAGCCCTTGTTTTGAATTGTCTTCCTCCAGTGTGTTTGAAAATTTGCACATTATTTGATAATTTTTCCCTTCCTCTCCCAAATCCTTCTTTATCACTTACTCTTCCCATATGGTGCTTGCACATATTTTTGGTAGATCATGGTATACATGTAGATGTAAATGTAGAAATTGAACGCAGGTCTCTGTAGGGACAATGCCGAAAAATTAATTAGCTTTAACATACTCTCCATGTGGGCATCATCTTCAAAATCCAAAAGAGGATTATACGTATTATGAGCAATGCTCCTTGTGATGCACCATGTAAACCTCTCTTCAAAGACTTGGTTTATTACCAGTACCTTGCAAATATATATTTAATGTCCTCTTGCATGCAAAGGGTAATATTTCTCAGTTAAGTCCAACCACGATTACCATAGTCACTATACAAGGACCTACACCAGCCAATTGTCAAAACACACAATACTGCTCATGGGCCCAAAGCAATGGACTTAAGGTTATTCAATAAACTTCCCCATGAAATCAAATATGAAACAGAAGTACCTATTTTCAAGAAAAAGCTGTTCAATCTACTAAAAAATAATATCTTCTTATCTGTAAATAAATACCTGAAACCTGACCTGAATGAATAACTAAATACCTGCCGCTACGCATCAATTCCAGCTTAACCAAGTAATATGTAAATATACTAGTGTATTGCTATGTATGTATGTATGTATATACATATATATATGGATAGAGCGTTGGACTACTGACCAGAGGGTCCCAGGTTCGATTGCCGGGCAAGGCACTCTGGGTACCTGCAGCTCCACCCAAGCTATGTTTTTTTTGGGGATCAGGTCTTCCTGGGAAACCATAACCGGCACAGGGGAAAGGAACTGGCCCCCCTACCCTGATGTATGAATTTCACACGCCATATAGCACTTAGTACTGGGTGAACTCTACCATCACCTACCAAACCGACCTTCGGGTTGATTACTGTATTTATGGTTTATATATATATAATCTCTGGACAAATTAATGCATTATTATTATTCTGCTAGAGGACACAATATCAATAAAATTAGAATAAGTGCAGAACAGATAGTTTTACCTACGACTTCAAAGTTCCACGAATGGCTAGTGGTCATGATAAAGCTACCATTCTGGGTTTGAGCGAAAAGTATATTTTGTTCAATCTAAGTTGCTTCATATGTTGCCTCTACTTATCTAGCTTAATTATTTTTGTTCTTGTTACCAATAGTTGCTGGCCTTTACGTTGGGAAATATGGCTCACTAACAGAACATAGTGCATGTACCGGTAATCATCAAGATCTACGTTAGTCGAATAATTTTGACTAAAACTTAGTTTTTGGTGCTGCATGCCAAGGTGTGTCAACGCTCCCAGCCACGCACCTAGGCAGTGGCTTACAGGGTACCATACTACCTTGATCAAAAATTTCCCGGAATTTATTCAGAAAATTAAAAATACAAGTTTATTCATCTAAATCTATATTGTCCCCTTCAAAGTAATCCCCATCGACTGCAACACACTTATGCCAGCGCTTGATCCAATCCTCGAAACATTTTTTATATTCGGTTTTCGGTATGTCCATCAGTGCTTCCTGCGATTTTTCCATTACTTCCTCTCGGCTGCTAAAACGCGTTCCCCGTAATGGTTTTTTAACTCGATTGAACAGAAAGAAGTCACAGGGAGCCAAATCAGGTGAATTCGGTGGCTGTTGGATGGTATTTGTTGCATTTTTCGTCAAAAAATTACGAATAATGATAGCACTGTGCGACGGTGCGTTATCATGGTGCAAAATCCACGAGTTTTCTGCCCACATTTCTGGTCTATTTCGGCGAATTGCTTCACGCAAACGTCTCATAACGCCCAAATAATACTCTTTGTTTACTGTCTGGCCTTCTGGCAAAAATTCATGATGCACTACACCGTTGTAATCCATGAAAACCGTCAGCATTGCCTTCTTTTTTGACTGAAAACGACGTGGTTTTTTTGGTCTCGGCTCATTTGGTGAACGCCATTCACTTGCCTGATGTCTGGATTGCGTGTCGTACTCATAAACCCACGTCTCGTCTCCAGTAATGATCCTTTTGATGAATGTGGGATCGGATTCAGCCTCGCAAATCATGTCTTTTGCGACGTCAACACGGTCTCTTTTTTGCATGAAATTGAGGTCTTTTGGCACCAACTTTGCTGCTACACGACGGAAACCCAAATCATTAACCACAATGTCTTGGGCGGATCCATAGGCAATGTTCAAGTCCTCCGCTATTTCTCTGATGGTTAATTTGCGGTTATTGACCAACATTTCTTTTACTTTATCAATTTTTTCACCGACTTTCGATGTCGATGGTCTGCCACTGCGTTCATCATCTTCGATTGACTCACGACCACTTCTGAACCGCTCGTGCCACTGGTAAACGACCGTTTTTTTTAGAGAATCGTTGCCGAAACACTTTTCCAACATTTCCAACGTCCGTGCGCCACTAAATCCGTTTTTTACGCAAAATTTAATACAAGTTCGTTGTTGCAAATTTAAATCCATTTCTGCAATTGTAAAAAATCGCCAACACACACAGAGATAGATGTACTCTTGGCTACGTAACTTTTGCAAATGTCAAGTTATGACACTAAGATTTAAAGGGAATATCAACAACAGATGTACCAATTTAACAAAAAAAAACAGAACTCAAATCGGAACGATGGGAGCGCCACACGGTGGTTATTCCGGGAACTTTTTGATCAAGGTAGTATAAGCAGATGGAAAAAATAATTGTTATCACACGAACTATGCTTGCTGTTTTCATCACCACTTGATGCACTGGATTGAGAGTTGGAGTATCCATAAATTATTTTGTTTGGTTTTTTTGTTTTCGATTCCCTTTTTTCTTCATTTGACAAAATAATTTCAGGAAAACCAGGGCCTGAAGTGTAGTTATTACGATAAAATTCAAGCTGCAAAATTAGCAAAAAGTGTGGACTCCAAAAAGCCTCCTCTTGGTCAGATGATGAGCGGAAATTAACAGTTTAAAGTTAAAATAACTGTCAATATAAATTCATGCATACACATCCTTGCTGGAGTACTAGATATATATAGTAGACTTTTCTCCATCACCTGATAGATATATGCTGAGGTAAGGAGTGTTTGGAGCGTCGGTAGCCGAGGGGCCATTATGCTATCAATCAACCAAGCATAAGGGACCATGGCGAATATGTCCTATTATGTCTAAGTATCCTGCCTTGATTGTTCCGAGGGCTATCAGCATCTGCTGCAACTGGATCCATAGAACTCCTCCAGAGGGTTCAAAGTATGGGGTGTGCATGCTGGTAGTTGGGTCAATTGAGTCTCTTAAGATGGGATATTTTGCAACCTTTTTGGTAATTCTTTTTTGCTTCAAAAAGCAAGAGGAATCAACAAAAAAGTTTCAAAAAATCATCTTAAAAGACTCAATCCACCCAACTACCAGCAGGCATCCATAATCATAGGTCCTTGCTGTCCTGTGTCTTCTCGGACAGCCCTATAAAACTTGTTTTCTCTGATATTTGCAGTGTTTTACTTTCTAATTTCTCCGCACCTGAAATTTCCTATACCTTCCATCTGAATTAGTTTTCATAACTTATATTTGATTATTTGCACGTATTTTCCTCCTTGCTTTCTTTCAGTTTTTTCAACTACGTGTACAGCTCACAGATTTCACCCTTTCTTGGCACAATTTGCATAGTTATGGACAATGCCATCCAACATATTCCCCATCTCAGTTTATTATTTAATTATTTGTACGGTCTTCCTCCTAAGTTTATTTACAGGTACAGCACAACTCGTCTTCTGGTGTATGAGAACCTTGCTTTATCATTTAGTAACATATATAGATAGACTCCTCCATTAGATAGATACAATTCTCTGATATAGATAGGTAGACTCCTTCCCTCACTTTCTCTATAGTGTAAGACCATACCTTAATCTAGTGTGCTAGGCATGGTGGGGAGTAGGGGGTTTGTTGGGTGAAATCAAAAAGATGCAGGAAAGATGGATGTAAAACATATTGATTGGCAGTGGGATGTTGAAGAGTGCAATAGAGGGGAGAATGTTAGGCAGGTAAGGAAGGGGCAGGAGGAGGACAGCGATGTAGGATAATATGAAAGGAGAAAGGAAGTATATGAGGTTAAAGAGGGGCTTAAAGTAGAATATGATGTTGGGTTGTATTTTTCAGGATAGACAAGGACAGAACCTCATGAATACCCATGCAGATAACTTCTCTCATCACTTAAAAGCAACTCTTTTTTTGCCATATACAAGTTTTTTGGCTCTGGATTCCACATTCTTTTCTTGAAAAAGAGAGAATAGGCCACTCAAAAGATTAAAACCATTACCCATATTATTTCCATGAACCTGTTTCAGAATATACATTACTAATTAAAGCCATTCTTAATGTCGTCCGGAACTCTCCATTGGTTAGGGTTGTGATTAGCTCCACAGTTTTGCCTAACAACCCTGAAAATTTTTTGATTTGTTCTTGAATGAGGTTCTTCAACCAGGGTTCTAACACTGCTTGGTTTTCAATTCAGCCCCCCTATCAGTTCTATGATAGCTAACCTCTTATCCAGCAAAGGTAGGTGATTTACCTTTTCCTTTCTCAGGAACTCTCATTTAGGTAAAGATTGATTTACATTGAACCACTATAGGATTCCCACTACTGACGGCCAGCTTCAATTCTCTTTTGATGTCCATAATCACATTTAAGCAATCAAAAGTAGAATCCATGCCCATTAGGATTTGGCATTGGCCAGAGCATAGTCTGTCACTAATTTGAAAAATTAACAAAATAAATTTTAGCCCTACATGGAAATTACTCTTATGAATTCTGAACTTGAAAATCAGCATGTAATGTGGATATTTTCCCAGCAAACGATACTTTAATATACTGTATTCATATTACTTACAATGGAAGTAATTTTCCTGGATTTCAGTAGTGATACAAAATGGTTTATTTTCACAATTTATTTTCCCATTGAAATGTTCATAGAGATTGTCACTTAATTTTTTCAAAAAATGTTTCAACTATGATGAAGTAATCTTTGTTTATTTTAAAGTGAAGGCAATCCTATTTCAAGAATGTTTTACAATGAATAGCCATCTTGAAATTATATTAATTCTTAGACTACATCACATTGCAAAATAGCATTCTTTAATGATATTACATCTATGGTAGCTTTTTTCGGTTGCTCTGTTTGTACATTCCATATCCCAAACCAATTTCTTGTTTTATCGTTCTTCATTTGAATATACATTTTAGTATCACTTAATCATCCACCGCTATGAAAATTTGCAAATTAATCACACAGTACCTTCTTCCTGACCATGATATACGAGGGTCATCCGGAAAGTAGTACCCGTTCGTGAAATAAAGACACAAAAGTAAATATTAACAAACATAAAAAATTTTATTTGAAAGAGGATACTTTAAACTACTTCTCAACATAATCTCCAAGCAAATTAAGGCATTTGTCATAACGTGTGACAAGTTTCTGTATTCCTGCTGCATAGTCCTTCGCCGCCAGCTCATTGAGATACGCGAGGGACCCATCTTGCACAAATTTTTGCATAATGCAGATGGTGTTTAACAATTTCATGAACAATTGTTCGAGAAACATTGGGAAAATGCTCACAGATGTCATCAATTGTGACGCGCCGATCGTTCCTCACGAATTCGTCAACTGAGCTCACCAGTTGGTCTGTAATGACAGACGGTCTCCCCGAACGCTCATCGTCGTGTGTGTTCCCCCTCCCCATGTTGAAGTTGCGACACCACCGCCGAACAGACAACTCGTCCATTACATTGTCTCCATACACCTCCTTTAATTGGCGATGAATATCACATGGGCGAACGTTTCTTGCATTGAGGAATTTAATCACTGCCCTCACTTCACAACTGGCGGCGTTCTCAATTTTTTTAAACATTGTAAACAATCACAGAAACAACACAGGCAATGCTAGCGTCACGCAACTTGGCTCAGAGAAGGCAGACAAGCCACTGAAGCTATCTGACCTCGTCCAGCGGCTACTCGCGTCGTCAGCACTTCATGCGGCACGAACGGGTACTACTTTCCGGATGACCCTCGTAATTAAATTGATATGTTTTGGCATTTTTCATGCATACCTCTGCGTTTTGCATTTAAGCCAGCTTCTAAGGAGGGAAAGAGCTTCATTTTCAGAGACACTTAGGAATGTATATATGAAGTTCAAAAAGGATTGCACAGCAATGAACCCCTGGATTCTTACAAAGGATTGCAATTCATGATTAGTCCTCCATATGCCTTCACTGAAACTGGATGAGTTCACCTTGTACATGTTACATTTTAGAAGTCATATAAAGCATTATCGGGCCAATTGATGAGAATTATGCTTGGTGAATAAGATTCTTTCTAAGGCATGAGATTTGAGAAAGGCAGCTTAGGTTTAAAGAGATGAATGGGGTGTTTATTCAGTAAAGGGTTGCTATCTTTATTAGTTAATTCAAAATTGCTCTTAGTAATTTATTTGCTTTCACTAAAAGGTGACACATTGTGTAGGAAGCAGTTTAAGCATAGTTATGCAGTGTTTTTGGGCATTTATCAACAGTTTTGCTAAGTATAGATTCTATTTCCTAAGGTGAGCACGTTGATTAAAGGCAGCTTGAGTTCTTTCAAAGAAAGCATTCGATATTCCACAAAAAAGATGGAAAATTGAGAGTAGTGCATTACATTTGGTGTCATAAATGCATTAGCCTAAACTATACGCAGTTAGCATGCATACGAAGGATTTGGATTGAAGTAGGGCAAAATGTTATTACAGAATCAAGTAAGAATTATGCCAGGTGAATGCTCTTTTTCCTAAAACATGCGAGTTCATTAAAGCCAGATTACAGTTATTTTTTGAACGCAATGTCAAGCAAATAAGAGCAGAAGTGCATGAGTCAATTGCTTTCATGCTCCCAAGGTTTAATTACAATTGTAGCAATGATGAGTGATGTGTTTGACCCAGAAAATAACTACGACTAACTGGCTGAAAGTGTTGCTACTTCAGTAGCGATTCTACGGTGCAACAAATGCAAGCAATATAGATTTGTACCCTTGGCTTTCTACCAATATGTGTGATGCGCTACAAAACATTTAAATTCCATCTGTCAAACCTATCCCGTTATAAGTTTGTTTCTGGTAAGCCATGCAATATAATCTCTACGATTACCTTTTCACGGACTTACTAATTTGAAAGGGGAAAATAAAAATTAAGCAAGATCAAACCAACCGATTTGTGGTTGCTCAATATAGATCTAAATATTTAGTATCATAACAATATATAACAGTATCATAGCCGGTATAAGACTACCGGGTTTCATTGCAGAATTTTACAACGAAAAATGAGCGAAGAGTGAGAATTAAAAAAGAAAAATTCACGCGTTAAAAAAAACCTTTGTAATCGAGTTCTAATAACCCAAAGCATGGGTTTGAGTCCAGCCTCGGGTTTGGCCACTGCTCACAAGAGTGGTTCGACCCCTAATGGAAAGCGATGAATTTCTCGGGATCCCAATGATTGCACGGACCATCAATGAGGTCCGAGGACCAAAATATATGTGATACCTATAATTCCTGTAATTGCTTAATGAGTCAGTCTCATTGAATAATTCACGTACGAAGATCTTATCCCTTTGAAGTCATCAAACGAAGACTAAAATACGGCCGTCCTAGTAGCGTTTCATAAAATCTTACCAACCTGGTTAATGATCAATAAAGTAATGATATTAATATAAATTAAAACAAAGGTTATGCGATTTTCTAGAAAGAAAAAGGCTAAGCTTAACATTAGAATAGGAGGGCAAAAACTAGAGCAGGTAGAACAGTTTACGTATCTCGGTAGTGTTTTGGACCAACACGGTCAAAGTAGTAGGGACGTAAGGAGAAGAAAGGCGCTAGGCAAAGAGGCTTTCACAAGGAGGAGGGCGTTGATGACGGGGACGTTGAGTAAGGATGTTAAGAAAAGACTCATAAAAACTTTGATATGAAACGTAGCTATGTACGGCGCGGAAACGTGGTCATTGAAGCAGGAGGATAGACGTAGACTGGAGGCTTTTGAAATGTGGGTGTGGAGAAGAATGGAGAAGGTAAAATGGACAGAGAAGAAAACAAACAAGGAAGTACTTGGTATGGTGGGCGAAGAGAGGGGTTTGCTGGAAGCAATCCTATGGAGGCAGTGGCTGAAGGGGGTATTGACCGGCAGCGGGATGTTGAAGACTGTAATTGAGGGGAGAATGTTAGGTAAACGAGGAACGGGAAGGGACAGGATAGGGATGTTGGACGGGATGAAGGGAGGAAGAAAGTACTCAGAGCTGAAGAGGGACCTGATGTAAAGTAGGATGTTGTGTTTTGCTAGGGGTCACAAATTAGTAATTATGTCCACCCAAAAACCTACCTTAACCGGTAGATTACCTTATAAAAAATAAATTAATATAAATGAAAGAGGCCTATATTTCCACCACCAACTTTGATATAGCACTTAGACCGAAAATATATAAAAGATGTAGATAATATATTTCGATTAATACAACTTATTGGTAAAGGTAAAAATCAGAACGCAGAAGAAGATGATCTTCAAAATATGTGTAAATTTAAACGAACGAGTGATGGTTACGACGGTAATATACCACTATTTATCTGCCTTTCCACAGCAGAGCGTAAGAAGGATAACAAGTGAAGAACAAATTTCAAGTTTGAACTTGCTGTGAGAACATTCCCAATTCGTTTTGATTTGGCGGGAAGACATGTCTGAAGTAACTGAGGAAGATTTTGTTAACGTTTTAGCAGAAATTGGCATACCGAAGTCAAATGTATCATGGAAATGGCTAATTTATCACAAAGAAACTGAAGAATTCGTGAAATGGATATGTGAAAATGTGAAGAGCTCAAATTATCTTTCGGACGAAGAGTTGAATGAGTGAGTAATTTTTGACTGATTAACCTTTATTTGCCTCCAATATAGTGTCGGCTGGAGATCCTAATTCGTAGTCAAAGGATTTACTCTTTGGTTGTCAATTACGATTACAGTGCTCGGTAATATTTTAAACGTAGGCATAATTGTATTCAAGGGCTTGGCAATATCCTATCCTTAGAAATCGCAGAAATACGATTCTGATGAAATAGGGAGTTTCTCCTGTTTGTTATCATCAAGTCTTACAAGCATCCAAAAATATTTGCGGTCCTAACTGGAAGTTTTATATTAACATTTATTTTATTATTGTTCGAACGACAATGTTCCAGGAGTGTTGAGTGTTGCTTTCTTTTGCTCATCGTTTTTTGTATGACATGGATTTAAAATGTCTTGAGTATGTGATATAATGGATGTCTCCTGACAATATTATTACGTATGTTATACATTTTCTGTGTGGTATGCTTAAGTGGAATATAACTCAACTTTCTCGTTTTATATTGGTAACTAATTGGTTATCATTGCTAGGAAATAATAATTGTTACATGGCAAGTAAAGAAAACGCTGAAAGTCAAGGCTTGCGCTCCAGTGGGAACTGCGGGGAGAGAGAAATCATTTTAAGTGACATTATGGGGTCAGTAGACGGAAGGTGATTCAATATGAGGTGGAGATGTGGATCAAGTATTGAAACAACTCTAAAATGAAAGAAAATTGAAAATAATACTTCTTGTTAAAGTAGTAGTAGTTATCAGAGGGGTGGACCAACAGCTAAGTTCATTTATACCATTAGTGATAGGTGGGTAATTTGCTAGTGATAGGTTCTTCAGCAAATTGATGTAGGGTGGAAAGAACGCTATTACTAAGGCATCAAGGGATTCGCAGTGCAAAGTCGAATCTTTTGGAAAACATACCTACTTGAAGTGTTTCACACATGACACACAAGTACAGTAGTAGTAGTTTTAAGGGGAGGCGACCGACAGCTAAGGTCATTTGCGCCATAGGGGATGGACAGGAAAGGATGAAGGGTGGAGAGAAACCCGGCGTCGGCATTAGCCTGCTCTTTACGAAAGGCGCCAAGGGGTCCGCAGTTTAACGTCCCATCCGACGGACGGCGTACTCACTCAAAGTGCCCTCCACAAAGCACCTCAAGTAGGGATCGAGATACCTCTGAAAAATATTCAACACCGCCGGGATTTGAACCCGCGCCCTCCACAAGTACAGATTTGAGTTAAAAATGTCTACTACTTAGATATGAATCGAGGCAGTTGGGTTTGGAAGCCACTACACTAGCTACCACACCAACTGAACCATCAAAAGACTTGAAAGTGGGCTTCTACTGAGGTAGAATTAACTGTTGAAAACTGTGAAGTAGAAACAAACGTATTCCGCCTAAAATTTTATTGCATTGCCTAGCATTCATAATAGTCTGACATCATCAGATGAAAACACAAATTTCCCAAGGGCAAGTGTAATGGCATTGTTTGTGGATGGACTAAGTTCATTTCTTTTCACCAAGAACAATGGGTTTGATTTTGTACTCGGCAAAGTTGGTACATGATCAACAATAAAAGGTTGAAGAGGAGGGTAAATTGTAACTTAAGGGATGATGAGTTACCATTCATAAAGGGGAGAGGCACAAGTGATACCTTAGCAGTAATGAGGTCACTTCTAGAAAGGAACATAGAATTCAATCAGGAAGTATTTTTTTGTTCTGTCGATTTCAAGAAAGCATTGAATTGAGAAAAACTAATGAATTTTTTACTATGCAACAATTTCAGTGTGTATAAATCATTTGCCTTGACCAGGTTAACAACCCGAATCCCTTGATGTCCAGCCGAGTGCTTTAGCCAGTTAGGCAATTTAGGTGTTCTCTTGCGCGCTGAAATTTTGATGGCTTTAAGGGAGCAAGATGTGGTGACGATATGCTGTACATATAATGCCGGAGGCATTCGTAGTTGTGCACAATCTGCCTTAATCCACCAGGTTAAAGCCAGCAGTACACACTAGGGTGTTTTGCCTTTGACAAATTCCAAGAAACTGTGGGAGATGCATCGACAGTAACTTTTAATGGAGTAAAATGTGCATTGTGATTCATATATAGTATACGGTTCCATTATGAGTTACCGTAGTGGCATCACCGGCAGTTTCTTGGAATGAATATATTGCGGAAAATCAGAATAAATTGGAGAGATAGGAGACTTATCCATCACCTGTACATGTCTCCAATTGCTCAGAAGTGAGTTGCGGTTGGGCAGTGTTAATTAGAGGGGAAGTGTGTGTAGAGGAGAGTGCCAAGATGGCTGACCATGATCAAGTCATGCTTCTAAATGTATATGTGGAGGAAATAGTTTAAAGGCATGGGAAGAACTGGAGATAAGAATGAAAGTCAAGGGAGAATTTGTAAAATCAGTTAGGTTTGTAGATGACTAAGTTTGCCTGTCAGCCTAGGGTTTGTCAACATTTTAAAGCATCTATTGAGTTTTTGACAGATAAACTCATTGTGCATACTTTAAGACCATGAAAACTGAGTCAGATGTACTTATTATGTCAGAGAGATGTTGCTTGCTCGAATCTGGAGGGTTAATTCTCACTTCCTGCACAATTTCTATGGTTATATAAGCAATTATAACGCTGATTACCCATAATGCATATTTTCAAGTGTTTCCTTGTTAAAATCTGACACATTGAGATTAAGTATAAAAGCATTTTAACATTATTTATTTGGAAACAGTTCAGCATTAATTTTGTTTTGAGATGGTCTTCCACCTAATGAGTTCAAAAAAGGTCTTTTGTTGTAAAGGACATAAGTTTGGTTTAGGTTTTCAGTTTTGATGCTGTATAAAATCATCTTCATTGTCATTCCTACATAGGTACAAGTTATTGGAAGCCTCTGGTCAAATTCTTGAGGGTGAGGAACTTGAAAATGCTTTAGCTGAGATGATTCCTGAATATTTTGAATTGTCAGAGATTGATGATGATTACATGTCTGCTCTGGAGGATGAGATTAGTTACATCGAAAATTATTCTCGACTAGCAGCAGATTTGGTGGAAAAACAAGAGTAAGGACAATTCACTTCCCTTAAGCCATTGGTTCTGTATGCATTCATTTGACGATGCCTATGTTTTTATTCGAAGGAATCAAGTGTTGGTTGTCCAAAGGGAAGTATCAGAACTTGAAAATACATTAGCTAACCAGCAGAGTAAACTTGTTAATGCTCAAACTATGTGTCTTGGAAAATCTTCATCGTTGGAAAGTTCCCTACAGCATTTAAGGAATAGTTTAATCAACCTAAAGGCATATAGTATCAACTGTGATGGAAATGTAAGTGAACAAGTCAAACCAAAATGTGGCACTTCTCATATAGGTAATTCCTTGAATGCTTGACTAATGATTGTTATTTTATTAAACAGGTGGGAAACAGTAAATTCATGATGGAAATACCACTCGATTATTATATTGAAGAGAGTAATGCATTTTCTCGTGAGCTAGATGTCAATGTGGAACAGGTTTGCTTTGCTCACTGCATTTGCATCTATTAATATTTACTTGCATATTGCTATTATATCTGCAGATGCCATTGATATATTGTTGCTTGTAAAGCAGCGTAGTGATTTAGAACTAACACATTTCTCTGTACTTCCAGGTTCTCTCTTCGTCTGATGCAAAAAATTTTTGTGATATTTCTTCCCAGAAAAACTTTGATGTCGAATTGGAAAAAGTAAAGAAAGGGTATGTTTATGCTCTCTGCTGTGTCATTTAGAAACCTGTGTTCTTGGTGAACCTGCATCCACTAAGTTCATTATTGTGCATCAATGCAATTGCTTTCATAAGCATTGTCAAATTTCATCAGCCTCATCCATCATATTGAAAACATATTTAAGTAAAAGAAATAAGTTGGTAATTTCACGTGCAATGCATTAAAATACGACCTAAGTTTTGACGTTAGACGTCGTCATCAGGTAGTTTTTTACAGAAGACAACCTATTATGTGTACCGGGAAGGAGGGGTTACAGTTTTCCTGAATTAAAGTGCTTAGAGTGTTCTGTAAAATACATAGGACAAACTGGACAAAAAATTAAAGAAAGAGTGAAGGAGCATCAGGCTTGTGTAAGGAATGGTAACTTAACATCCCTCTTTGCCAAGCACCTTATTGAATGTAACCACATAGTTGACTTTGAATCTTAAAAACTCCTTGTCAAAAATAAGGTACATAGACTTGATGCTTGGAACATTAGAAATTTTTAAAAAGTGTCCGTTGCAGGGATGAACTTCTGAATGCAATTCTGTATCCCTCCTACTCCACCCTCCGAGGCCTACCACCCTTTCAGATTCAGGGCTCCCTACAGGGAGCACTCCCAACACAAGCCGCCGTTAACTGCCAACAATTGACGCTGCAAGCTGTGCTTTCCTTTTCCTTCCCCACCCATCTACTTCTAACACTTCCTCTTCTTTTACCAACCAAACCCCCTCACCCTCCCCTTCCCTGTGACTCTGCCCTTCCCCTGCCATGAATGTGTATATAATAGGTTGTCTTCTGTAGAAACTACATGATGACGATGTCCAATGTTGAAACTTTGGTTGTATTTTAATAAATTTCATGTGGAATAAATAAGCTACTTCTCTTTATCAAATATGCTGTGTAAAGTCCATGAAGTTACGCTGTTATGTTTATCGGGAGCATGGAAAAATAAGTGGTGATGTTTGCTTGTTTCTACTTTAATTCCACATATTTGGCTCCCTTCAGAATTTAGTAAGTGTGAAAGAAACCATCAGTGTGGAATTAATGCAAAGGTTGGTTTTATAGGTGTGGGTGGTTTCACCATAATTAATGAAGGTCATGCTTGTATTTATGAATCTAACTGATGTAAAAATTTCATTTCCATTCTTGCCACACTCAGTTGATCAGTAAATGTCCCGGGGAAAGAATCTGCGTGGATTAACTTCCTTTTTCTGCATTTATTTTGATTATTTCCACACTAAGAGAAGAGGTTTTGTATTAGCCAAGCGGAAGCATTGGGATCTAGGATACTTGGAGAATGGTGACCGAATGTTTAAACTGAAGTTGGTGATTGACAAAAATTGTCATAAAAGTATAATCGCTTCGTATTCATCACTCGCTTTTGAGTTTAATCTTAAAATGCAAAACTCCAGCTTCCCATCCACTCTCTCTTTATGATGGAAAATTAATGTTTGAGTTGAGAAACTGAGCTAGAATTTCATCTGGTAGCATTTCCCAGGGTGGTAATATTTTAATATTATTGTGTAATATTGTTTGAGGTAATCCAGTAAAATCCAATTGACTAAATGTAAATCCCATATGGAATTTTTCAGTGGAGAACAACAAGGTTAAGATCTGTGGACAACGGCCATTGCTGTTGAATTTTCAGCCAAACTGATATGTAACATATTCCTTTTATTCATATCAAAATCATAATTGTAAGAGAAACATTTTAGGAGGTGAACAAATAAAATCAAATAGTAGATCTTCACTACATGCCAACAACATCGACCTAGGATAAAAAGTGATGACTGCTGCTTTTCTGAAATGTATTCTTCTCTCAGGAAATTTAACAATGCACGAAAGAGGGCTAACTTATATTTTGCATTGCACAAAGGCAGTAAATCTTTTGGCAATATTTCATTGCTATATTTTCTCACTTTAGGTTGCAAGACACCCTGCTAGTGAAAACTGATGAAACAGCAATAAGGAAAGGAGTGGAGAGTGCCTGCAAGCACGTAAAAGGTTTATTGCAGAGTAGGAAATTATGGGAGTATTCTTCAAATCACCATGCTGTTATGTAAGGAATGATCCTTTGTTTTAATAACTTACATCTGAATTTTTTCTGCTGATTTGTCATGCATATTGAGACTACTTATCTGTCTAGCTTGTGCAAAATAGGCTTGCTATGCTCAATTCATTTTGAAATTTTCATTATCCTACATATTAGTTTAGATAGATCTCAAATGAAGATGCCAAGAAGTTTTGGTGTTTGGTACCAGTGTATAATGTGCCCAAAAATCTAACTTCTTGGCTGCTTCTTTTCTTTGTCTATGCTCATGTACCACTGGGTTCTGCCAAATCTTTATCTGATACACTGCAAGGAAGGTAGGTGTATGTTTTTTAAATATTTTTTCTAATCTTGTATTTTTCTGTTGCTTGTTGGCTGGATTTATGGCTCTTTGAAATATATATTGCAATATAGTATATGCATGGACCTTAAAAAAAATGTGGCCAACAGGCTTTTTATATGCTTGAATGACTGTACGTGAAAAATGTTCAGGTTCCTGAGAATGTCTGATTTAGATTCTTCTAGAAAGCTTTAAATCTTTAATTGTGTCCTCTGCAGTCCTGGATTTTGCCATAGCCTGTGTGAAATTAAATTCACTAAACTTTGCACCATTTTAGGATGTTAGGTTAAGGAGTGGATATTTGAATTCACAATCAAACTTTCATTAGACTATGTAAAGAAAAGGATTGAAAATTTGGCACTATGAAAATCATAATGTCACTTTAGGGAAAAGTTCGTAAGTTGCCCATCAGACATAAAGCAGCCTTTGTGATTTTGTAATATTATTTAATCATCATGATGTTATAATATACACAAAAACCAATTAAATATAAGATTATAAATTTTACTTGATTTGGAAAAATAGCATTTGTTTATGAAAACTCACACACATTATGTATGGAGTCTATGTTTCCTTGACTTACACCACTTGCTTTTTGAATTTTTACTAAGTTTGAAGCTTCCCTGGATTTCAAAGTTTTTTTAAAGATTGTTCAAATTGCTCGAAAATTTCAATCTTTCCTAATTTTCACATATAATAAAATTTGGAAGTCATTCTGCAACTGGTTAACAGTAGAAATTGTAGCAGTTCTAAAGGTATACTCTTTGGTGAATGATTCTTAGAGAACACATAACTAACTTCTGTTAAACGTAGTCTCTGCAATAAATGTGTGAACTGGTGCAATTTGGCGGCCATGACGTGGACTATAGCCCCACTCACTTGTGAGACTAGTTGCCTGAAACCCAATGGGCATGTGTGCTTGGCGAATCGTTGAGCTGTGCTTATGGTGCCAGTTATGCTAGTTTCTGTCGTCCCTGTTTTTAATGTTTGTCAAAAATGGAAATAGACGAATTAATGGAGCAACGAATCAACATCAAGTTTCTTGGTGAAGTGTGGTAAAAGTTATCAAGAAATTACTGAAATGATAACAGCTGTTTACGGTGTTAATGCTCGGAAGAAAACATCCATTTTCAAGTGGACTAAGTATTTTAAAGATGGTCAACAAGATGCCACGGATGATGCAAGGCCGGGACGACCTTCAACCACCTAAGTTGATAACAGCATTGATCAGTTGTGGTCTCTTTTCCTTAGTGAATGTTGAAAAACTGTCTTAATGATAGCTGATTAACTGAATTTAGGAACGTCAACAGTGCAAACTATTTTAACTGAACATGATGGATGGATCGTTCACCATGAAATGTACCTGCACATTCAGCATTGATTGTCTGCCAGTTTCTGGCAAAAAATTCAATTCCCATCCTTGATCATCTTCCTTATTTGTCCGATCGATCTTACCCCCTGCGACTTTTTCCTATTCCCAAAATGCAAAAATGTGATGAGGGGACATCACTGGGAAGATGAAGACCCAATAAAGCAAGAAATGACAAGGAAACTAAAAAGCCTAACTGCCAAGGACTTCCAAGGGTGCTTTAAACAGTGGAAAAACAACATTTTGCAAAATTAAGTTTTTATGGCATCAGTTCATTATTTATTTATTTGACAAATTAGTATTTTCCCATCAGTCATTTCTTATGCAAGAATCGATTACAAGTAGGAGCCATTAAATATAGATTTATAATCTATCATCAAATATTTTTTAAATTATATTTTTTATTGTGTGTTCTCCCGCCTGTGCTGGGAGAGGTCAATTTGCCGACTGGGTAGTAAAATATCTCATCTAATCAACGCTGATGTTGATTTGATTCAAAAAACTAATCCAAAGTAAAGATAAATCTTTTGACCATATATGTTCAACAAAACCATCTCTAATAATAATATATCAAATGGTACTTGAAATTCATGTTGTGTTGAAAGGTTGATTGACTTTGATTTCTAGTGAGATACTGATGCACAAAGTATGTTAATATTATCATGATTTTTGTACAGAAGTTAATTTTGTCATCTTTTTCGGAAATCATTCAGTGAAAATTTGGCCGAGCAGAAGCAAATTCTCCAGAGATTGAAGTTGCGGGCTAAACAATGTGGTCCAGTTGAGGTATGTGAAATTTTTGTTACACTTTTTCCCAGTCTTCCTAAACCTGGTTTATTCTATGGACTACGAATATATTGTGCTGTCACATACCATATTCTCTTGTGCTTAAATACAGTGATGTATTTTCTGTTTCTGATTTCCCTTTTCAATGTTATGCTATCAATTAGTATTCAAGTTTGGAAGAGAAAATACTTTTTTCTTCCACATATATATATATTATTATGCACGACCTAGTTTTCGACTCACAAAGTCATCATCAGTCACCACCACTCTTTTCCGATTTGAATAGCTTCCACAAAGTGACTACTTAAACCGTTCTAGTATTCAAGTTCTTATGAATGCAGAAAAATTTTGTAATCATATATGTGTGTATACGTGGGTTGCGGTAGTCCAGGGGTTAGGGCGTTGGACTACTGACCAGAGGGCCCCGGGTTCAATTCCCAGGAAAGTCTCTGGGCACCTACAGCTCCACCCAAGCTATGAGATTTTTCAGGTACCATATCTTCTTGGGTAACCATAGCCAGCACAGGGAGAGGAACTGGCCCCCCTACTCTGATGTGTGAATTTCACATGCCATCGGGCTTAGTATTGGGTGAACTCTACCATCACCTACCAAACTTACCTTTGGTTTGATTACTGTGTTTATGGTTTGTTTTTATACGCAAATATGTGGATGTAAATACATGCATGTATGTAATAACAATGGATGCTGTTTAAATTTGTACACTTGTCTAATGATTTTGGGTTTTAAATGATTAATTTATCCCCGAGTAAGATTTGCATAATCTGAGTAAATTAAAAATCCTAAAAAACAACTTTTCAGTAATGTGATGGTTTACTAATTCATAAAATACTATAATAATAACTACCACATGTAATACCATTAAAGTAGGTTTGCTCTTCACTTTGATTTTAAAATAAAAATGAGATGTTTCAAAATATAGGCCAAAAATATTGGTTTGAATAGTTGATACGAAGAAAATTATTTAATTATATTTTGGTTCTAGTTTTTATAAATCCTTTAAAAGCCATAAAGTAGGCCTTCCTTATAAGCAAAGGTATTTGCTGGAGAAGTAAAGGGAGGACTGCTTTCTTATCAAAGAGGTATGACTACATTGCTGGAGAAATTCTTGTAAGTAATAGATAACCTTATTTTGTTAGGGTTGGTGACATCGGTTTTTGTTTGTTTTAATCAAATTTAGGTTTCAGGAATATGTATGTATACAAATGGTCATTTATGTCGAGGAAATAAAAGAATGTCCTTTTATGCTGCCAATTGTGGGAAATAATTTGTGCACATCAAGTTTCTGTGAGAAAACAATATTTTTGGCAACCTCTGTTAAAATGTAATGTTCTCATGAAAATTTATGTTAAACCTATTTCACCCTTATAATTTTTTTTTAAGTTCAACTATGATTCCATCATCTTCATTTCACTAGGACGTAGTAAAATATTGTCTATAGCCCAATGCGAGTCTTTCTTGTAAGCTGTACAATATTTCAGGGTTTGGACCCGCAGTCTTTGAGGAAAATCAGGGAGATGACTGCAAAATGGGTTGGCAGAAAGTGCATGAGCCTTGAGAATTTGCAAAAGGAGTTACAATTCCACCAGAAGTGGACAGTGTGCAATAAGTTAGGGAAGCTTGTGGAGGTGGTGAAAAGCCAGTGCGCAACAGATCTGGTGTGGCTGTTTCTGCTGGGAGAAGAAGTTACCGAGGTTATGAATTTGCTTGAATTAGCCAAGTCTGGAGAGTCTTTATTGATGGGAGAGCAGTACCACACAATGCACAGAATTGTGAGTACAAATGCCTTGTTTCTTTATGCTTAATGTTAGTACACATTTCTTTTTAAATGGCAATGTGGTATCCAAAAAGGTTACATACAAAACTAAAAACCAGAGGTTCCAATCCTGAGAATTTTCTTTTAGCAACCTTATAAAATATTCAAGTTGTGTCATTTATGCCCAGTTGTTTAACATTTTGGGAAATGGTATGTGAATTTGAAATAAATTGCCTTCCGCTCTTTAAATTATAGTTTGAATTTCGTATGGCTTTGTTTATCTATAATCTCACCTATTAAAACTGCCCTTAGGGTTAACCTTTTTCTCTTAATTTAAGTATTCCAGGAGGAAAATCGAATTTTTATATTTGGCACTTATTCCTCACAGTCCAGGATGACTCTGAAACCCACTGAAGGAATATTGTTTCTAAATACAGTAGTCAAAATCACCTGAGGTGGAATTCCAGGGAATCCCATCATATTTCTGTTTATCTACCTTGGGTTATAAGAAATAGACACATTTTCAGCAAAGAATTTCAGCCGTATAATTTATAATAAACTTTAACTCATTAAATCATTGGTGGAACAGTTAAAACATTTTGGACCAAGGTAGTCATAGTAGTATGGATATAAGAAGCAGAATTAACCTAGGAAAAGAAGCTTTCTCTAGGAGAGAATTTTTAACATGATGTTAAATAAGCAGGTTAAAACATTACTGGTGAAAACTTTGATGTGAAGCATGGTTGGTATGGCTGGGAAACTTAGTCCTTGAAGTAAGATGGTAGTCATAGATTGGAGGGTTTGAGATGTGTGTGAAGAAGGATGTTAAAGGTGAATTGGACATGAAAGAAAAACAAATGAGGAAGTGATAGGTATGGTGGGCAATTAGAGGGGATTGTTGGAAGGAATCCAAAGGAGGCAGGAAAAATGAATGAAGGGCATATTGGTTAGCAGTGGGATAAATTCCAAAGAAACTGCGGGAGATGCTGCAACAGTAACTTTAACGGAGTCATCCGCTAATGTGCATTTCAATACAACAATTTCAGAGCGTAAAAATCATTCGCCTTGACTGGGACTCGAACCCAGATCCCTCAATATCCGGTCGAGTGCTTTAGCAATTTAAGCTACCGAGGCGTCCTCTTAAACTCTGAAATTTTGGGGCTTTTAAAGGAACTAGATGTTTTCTTTGGAATTTGTCAAAGGGAAAACACCATAAGTGTTTAAAGTTGGCTTTAACCTCGTGGACAGTGGCGCCTCGCGCACGACTACGAATGCATGTGACATTGTATGTACGGTATTTCGTCATAACATTTAATGCAACAAATTTAGTTCCTTTAAAAGCCCCAAAATTTCAGAGTTTAAGAGGATGCCTCGGTAGCTTAAGTGGCTAAAGCACTCGACCAGATATTGAGGGATCTGGGTTCGAGTCCCAGTCAAGGCGAATGATTTTTACGCTCTGAAATTGTTGTAGCAGTGGGATGTTAAAGACTGTGATAAAGGGGATAATGTTGAGCATATGAGAAAGGGGTAGGAATAGGGTTGGGATGCAGGATGGAATGAAGGGAGTTATAAAAGTGTATGCGGAATGAAAGGACAGTTTATTGTGGTGTGGGTGGTTTTGTTAGGTGAGGCTGAGAAATGTAGGAGTGTTAAATCTGTTTCCTTCCAAAAACCTACCTTAAAACAGTAGACAACCAATATGTATAATATATAATATAATAACATTAATCATTGACCTTTAATGTTGCAGAGGTTAGAAAAAGTAAATTCAAGCAAAAGAGAAGTGATGGTATTTTGAAGTTCAAGGAAGAGCAATAGATTTTAATAATTTACATCAGAAATTGTATTGCCACCAATCTAAGATTCAAATAAAACTTATTTGAGAGAAATGCTGTGGTTAATATTTTCAATTCACATCTCAATAGCTCTATCTTTCCCAGGGCCTTATTTGAGAATAAAGTCGTCATCATAAGTAAAAATTAGGGCATATTGGCTATGATGGTTTTTTCACTTATGCAAAATCTGCCTTTGTGAGATTTTGATGAAAATAAAATTTCAGTAGCGAAAGTGAAATAATTGGAGGTAGTTAAGAATTGTTTTAGGTAACACATACAAAGAGTTCATTGTGAACAAAATTCATATTAGCCGGTACATATATTAGTTCCGTGTCATCTGTAAACTCCCCAGGAGAAGACAAAAACAGTTTGGATGTTAAAATTGAATTGGCAAAAATAGCACAAGTTGCACAGGTGTATGCAGGTGAATGTATTGTGTATGCCTAATTTATTGGTTGAAGTTGAGATTTTAGAATAAAATTTGCATTAATTTGTCGCCCTTTGGTACTTTGCTTATCACTGCAAGGAGTTTAATTAGTAACTGTGTTGTGTATCCTGCATTGAATTTTTAGTTGCATTTTATATAGTTCTCTCATTTAAAAATTGGCTAAATTATGGTTCACAACGTGACATGTTATGGAGAAACTGACAAAATACCTTCACAAAAACTAATGTTTTTTGAATTTTCTAACTTTTCAGGAAAGTATGAAGTACATTAAGGAAAAGAGAAACTATGAAATCAGTAAAGCAGAAACATGGTGTCTAATATATTTTCTCTTAAACTATTTGAAAACATCTCATGGAAAGCTTTCCAACTCACATCACCTATCGGTCAACACTATGTATTCTCCTTCAGAAGATGTATTTTACTCCTTAAAATTACTTGTGGAATATAGTGAGAAGTATGAATCCAGCAACGTGAAACTTGAATTGTTGATGAAGGAGATGTCTGATAATATGATTTCTGCATTAAAAACCAGGTTTGTAATTTTAATATCTTTTGTCTACATACATGCTATCACAAATTAATGCATTTTGTGTGGGTTTTTTGTTTTCTTTATTGTTTGTTCAAGTGGATAAGAATGAATTTAAAATCATTCACAAAGTTCAACCTACTTGTGCTTTCTGTACTTTGATTAGATTTATTTGATGCTGATTTGAATTTTTAAGGTAAGTCCAAGGTTTTTAAAATCAAAAATTGGCGTTACTTCTTCGATATTGATATGAAATTACAATTTGTGTTTTTTAATACTTGCTTGCAAATGGTGGAACATGCAGAGGTAACAACTCTTGATATGATTGTTTAATAGTGTAGTCCACAGCCTTACATCAAAGCAAGGCAGCAATTTACAATACATAGTGTGTTCGTATATTTTAATTACATCTATAAGCATTCAATGTAGGCAAATTTTTTTGTAATTTTGAATATTGTAGGGACTTAGAAAACATAGGTAGATTCTTAAAGACAAATAATTCCATAGCATAAAATTCTTGCTTACAGCATATACTGGTTGCAAGTGAATTCATAACTGAATTAGTTTTTTTAAGTCAATATCATTTAACTCTTACCATTATTTATCAACTATCAGAAAATAGAATCAGCTGAAGACTTAATGAAGCCAGTTAAATATTGAGTGGCAGATACAAGTGGAACAAATTCATTCTTTCCAATTTGGCTGGAAAAGATTTATTTCATTCGAATTAATCGAAGTGATGGAAACTGATGAAATGCTGTTATACCATCTGTAGAATATAATTGAAAAACGTTTGTGGAAATCATAAGTTTTATGGTTAGAACTCCCAGAAATCACTGAAAAAATATGCATCATGAAAGTTATTGGTGTTATCATCCAAAAATTCTGCTTGTATTTATCATTTATCACATATTTCTTGTATATTTGGAATTTGTGTACTCTGTCCTTTATAACAACAATCCATGGCTAGTTTAGGTTTTTTCTTTCTGATACTCATTTTTGGTTTTACCTTAGTCCATTATAAGTTGATTAAGAATCCTTTTCGATGGGAAGAACTGACTTAATGTTTATTAATAAATCATTATGTAATTGAAACATGGTTTGATTAATTTAAAAAACCCTCCTCCAAACATTCAAATGTTTAATATTAAAACTGATGAAGGGTGACATTTTTATGCATACATCAGGATATTTAATATGAAGGTTTCTTTGGATATGAATGTCAGATGACCCAAAATGTTTCCTCAGTGACATTAGGTTTTTCTGAATTCCACCATAAAATTGGCCACTGCTTAAATGAATTTAACTCTGTTTCATTACTCCAACCTATTTAAATGCTTGTATATTAGGGAAAAAGATCATAATGTACTTCCGCAGGTGTAATCGGTTCTCCTCTCTGTTCATACTCTCTTTTCACAGTTGCAGAGAATTAGCAAAATTAAAAGGTTTGATATGCAGTGGATCAACAGAAAACTATCCAATGATTTGTTCAGTCAAGCAGCTCATATATTGCTATCACTCTGATTCTTATTCCAAAAAATTGAAGAAAAAGCTTGGAAAATTGATGGCAAAGTATCAGGCAGAAAAGGTAAGATGACAATATCTGTAACAAAGAGTCAAAGAATTTAACTAATTGTATGCAGAGTAATGAAATAGTACAATGTTTTTGTTACAATTTAACAGGTAAATTGCCTTTGTTCTTAATACGCTCATTCATAGAAAATAGGCGAATTGCTTTGTTTTGCTGTGAAAGCAAATATTATTTACTGAACAACATACTTATTCTGATGCTAAGCTGTAAAACAGTGCTTTAGATAATATATCCCCATACTCTTCCATAATGCTCACTATTTCAACAAATGAAAAGTTGAACCTTTTAATTTGTAAATAAATAAACTATTTTTTCACTATATATCTCTCTGAAAATCTCACTTTTATTTAATAATTTGAAACTTTGCTTTTACAGCAAAAGAGCTGTGTTTGGGAGAATACGGCCAGAAGCTTATGGAAAAAATTCGTCATCAATCCTGAAGAGATCCAAGATTTGATAAAAAATATGAATGTTCCTACAGTATTATTGAATGATGAAATATTATTAGGGTAATGTTTAATTGATTTCTGTTACACTATGTATATGGGAGAAAAGAATAATTAACAATTTTCATAAATATAATATACAAGTCCTTTGCATTATCTTTTTTTTTTAATTAATGCAAATACCTATGTATTCCTATAAATTGTCTTTATATGTGAACCTGGGTCCTGTGCATTACCGTTTGCGAGGGGAAAAATTTTAGGTCAGAGTGGAAGTAAGAAAACACTGTAAGAGATGTACGCAAAGAAGACGGAATAGATGATTTCCTTGTAGAATCATCTGCTGGGAAGAAAATGGATGAGGAGTTCATTTGGGTTCTACCCTAGCAATTGTGAAGAAAGACTGAAGGCTGAATGATTTAGTTGGATCAATTTTATTCAGATTTCCCCACAGATGGAAGCAGTTGAATGCAGGGATGCGTGACGAGTTAAAATTTTCTAAGCAACAAAATTAATTCTCGAGCACAAAAACTCTGGTGAACCACCATTTCAGTGTAAGTCTCTATTAATGTTGGAATTCACATTTCCTGCTGTTTACAACATTCTTTTAAACCCTCTTTGGCAAACATATAATTTTTGGAAAACAAGCTGAAAGAATTCTCTTGGCCTAATCTGTAATATCAAAATTTCTCTGAAGTGTACAGGATACGCCAGAATTATGTACCAACTTATGATTTCAAAAACTTGAAGCATAAACTCTGTAAGAAAAGGATAATCTAATAATATCTTAGTAAAAAAAAACAAATATATAAGACTTCCTACAGTTAATAAGGCAAGTAAATAGTTTTGATGTTACATTTGGAAGTGTGATAAATTATCCAAAATCAGGAAATGGCCATAAGTAAAGTACCTGTAAATCAATGAGAAAATAATGTTCAGTAAAGTTAGGAATTGGGTTCTCAAGAGAGCCTCCTTCAAAGAATATTTAAAATTCTTAATTGTGAATCAAAAAAATATTCTAAAATAAAAATTTCTTATCTTAATAATATCATTAAATGCACATAATCTAGTCCATTTTTGGATCCATGGACTATAATCCATAAAAAGAGATCAACCTGAATGTAGGAGAGTATGATAGGCAAGGATAGAGCTCGCCTTGTACTAAGCCCATGGTGTATTAAATCTACACATCTGGGTAGGGGGCCCAGATCCTTTCCTTGTGCCAGCTATGGTTCCCGAAAAACCTGTTTGGGTGAAGTGATGGGTACCCAGGAATCAAACTTCTGGTTCGTAGTGCAACACACTACCTCTGGGTTACCACATCTTCCTAGTATTAATATTACATCTTAAGTAAAATTAGATAATGTTAGAAGGCTGTCAATTGGGTTTTAAACCATGGAAATGAAAAACTACTTTAAAAATAAGTCTTTCAATAAAAGGATGAATGGCTGATGTAACACGTACATTAGTCTCTAATGGTGTCTAAAGTGGCACTCCACATAGTGCCCTGTATGTAACAGAAATTCAGGATGGGGGTATAATATGATTTACTTAATTTCTTGATACTATTTTTAATTTTTTCAAGTACTAGATAAAAATATAGGTCTAATGATTGATGAAATAATAGAATTTTGGGAAAAAAAACAACTAAAATAAGAATGAAAAGCAAGTATAAAAAAAAGTATTTGAAACATCTTGATGAAATTAATGGGCCCTACTCTGCTGGTAATTCAAAACAATGATTTACAATAGCGTTTGGTAAACCATTTAAATTTTTGCAAATTAATAGAGTTCAGTGAAATATCATGTTGATAATTCCAAAATAATTTAAAATTATTGAAATAAACGATGGCAAAGTTAAATACACGAGTGCATACTATTAATTGTAAACATGATGTTTTGTAAGGATGTGAGACTTCATGGTATAAAGTCATTATGGGCTGCTACAGAACAATCTTCTCTAATACTGAACACTTACTTGTAGTTCTAACACCACAATGGGCATGGGCAGACAATGGAAATTCCTGGGGATTCAGAAAGATGCGACTATACTTAGCTAGGCACAGATTTAGGAACAGAATCATTAATTCACAGTTTTGGGAATGCAGACTCAGATCATAATTTACTAATAATGAAGTGTAACATCAGATTCAGAAGGATAAAACAGAAGAAAGTATAAGAGAAGGAACGCACAAGCACTAACTGGATCAACACAGGATGAGTATCAGCAGGCTGTAGAGAAAATCATGAGAGTTAAAGGAGCTAGGCACTAGAGAAGAAAAATGGGATTATGAAAAAGTGGACAGCATAGAGTGCAAACAGAACTACATGAAAACCTCATACATGGGCAAGATGATTAGAAAGATGAGAGAAATGGAAGAATGTGAATACTGAGTTAGATAGAAGGAAGTATAATGAGTTCAATAATAACATGAGGGGGTTAGTAATAAAGCAAAAATAGCATGTGGGAAGACTTGGGGTGAGGATATGGAAAGATGGCAGAGGAAGAAAGGTGAAAATGGTGTGCTATAAATGAAGGTGAGAGCACTGTCAGGAAGTTGAAAGAGAAAATTTGCACAAAATCAAAGATAAGTCAGGAATATTATCAATTGAACCAGTGAATAGAAATGGAATAAAAAGAGGAACTATATAGTAAAGCCATTAGGCCAGCAGGTATTGGCATACACCCTCCCCACTTATTCCCTAGGAACCATCCATTTGGCTCTTGCAGCTAGCCAATCGGTCTTCAATTCCCGCCCACCAAAAAACCCCCTACCCCTCAAACACCCCTTCCTTCCTCTCACATACAAGAGTATATAGTTGCCAACATACATGTAATTTTCATCCAAAGAAGACACAAAGGGTTGAAAACCAGTTCATGCGAATAAAAATACTAGTGGAAATCGCAATTGTTAATAATCATTTCTCTAAAAAAATGACGTAGGAAAATGAAGTTTCACACAACCTATCAATGGTTTGTAAAAATTTAAGTTTCCAATCAGTTGATAAAATAAACTACTACCATAATTAAGTTTTCTGTGCTTCTGGATCCAAGGAGGTTATTTTCTTCCAAGGCATTTCAAAATATGGAAATGGAATAACTGGTAAAAAATGGAAAGATGCCATTTCAGGTCTTCATTGTGAAACTATTTTGATACTCTGTATAAAAATTCAAATTTCATATTGAATACACGAGGAGAAATTTGGTAATATCAATTTTTCTTAAAGCACCAGAGTTCTCTTCAACTGAATTGTGCTTTATTTGCATTTAACAAACATTTTGCTTTATTGCATTATACTGGCAAGAATTTAATTCTCACTGATACAATTACTATACTTCCCTTAATAGCCAAAAGAATTCAACATACTGGTGACTCAAAATACTTAAGAATCATTAGAGTCAGTCATAGGGATCAAATTTTATATTTAAGATAAAGGGGATTAAAACTACTATCAAATTATTGAGATATTTAAAAATTAGCCTGAACACAAACTTGCTTACTTAACACTAATTTGATGACTAACAGTTGGATTCAGTCACTCAAAATTAAATGAATTAAAATGAAATTATTTCTCGCGTTACCTTTCTATATCATTTCATCTATATGCATTCAATAATAAATAGTTCTGTTGCTTATAATTTTATTTAATCTATGTAACATACAATTTTGACAAGAAGTTGTGCTTTAAGCACTTACATTTTTATTAACATTACAAATAATCTTGCTTTTTGCTTGTTTTATTCCAAATCACCAATTTACCCAACCAACTCCGTACTTATTTTTAGTTTCAGTACTGCAGTTCACTGTAGCCAGGCAAATACATTCCAAGTATAAAAGTACTTATTCCTTCAGTAAAAATTTTGTACTATTAAAAAGAAGATCATTCTCCATGACTTATTATTGCACAACTAAATCATTTGTACCTTGGAGAACTTATATTTTTCTGGAATTTTCAAGTTGTAACAATGTTCATATTCACTAAAATGTACAAACATTTGGATATATGTATATATGTACTCATCAATGATACATGTCTGACTCCCATACAGAGTAGGTTAGGGAATAATTCTGCTTCCTGTTATGTATCACCATCACATCATACCAGCTGGGATGACAATGAGTCTACAGGGAACAGGCACAGATAACATATGACGTTTATGGCCGGAGAAGGTTCTTCCTATTTTTTTCCTATCAATGAATATGGAGGATGCAGAAGGGCAAGACCATGCTGACATTCACACAAGTGCTATCATCGTCACACAGATGACAGCTTATATATCTTTAGCTCATACACACACAGCAGTCTCACAAATGAGCCTTTATAAAGTTTTCTTTTGTCAACTTCAATATATATATATATTCATATATAGATACATATTTAATATACTTATAATTCTAGCAAAAGGGAATGGAAGAGTGGAAAGGAGGAGGTAAATGAGCATTTAATTTATCACATATTTGCTTGTGGTATTCCTACTGTCAAAATGGGCAGGGCTGAAAAACATTATGAATGACTGTCAAATGTCTGACCATTGAAAAAAAAACAAAAAAAATTAAGAGCGGTGCCGCTGGGGTAAGGAAGGGAAATGGAAATCCCCGACACATACTTATAGCTCATTTATCATATTAGCATGCCACTTCGGTAAGAAGGTTTCTTGGCTGAGGGCAGGGAAAGGGAGGGAATTTCCTCCCATTATTCCCTTTGGTTACATTTAAAGGCACTTAAAAGACTTAGTTTTTCGTGTACACAAAACTCAAAAGCTATTTTTGGGCACTTAAACATTAGCTCACAGCCTTGTTGAATGTAGCGCACATTCATTTAACTGACTGTGTTAGTAGTTAGGAAAACGTGATTCCAACTACTTATTTTAATGTGCCTGTTCATAACTCCTGTGTTCATTACAGAGGCAAAAACTATGACGGTCACATGACTAGCTATTTTTTTCAATCTTACAATGAATAATGAAAACATTTCACACCTGAGATACATTGAAAGATCTACCATCGCCGTTAACAGCTGCAAAAAGGAAGTCACTTGAATAGAAGGCTGTGCATAACACATGCAGCATTCTTCCTTAATGGCTAGCCACAACCCCAAATTCACTTCATCATAGGAACTTCATCAATGATGTTTAAAATGAGCATTTGTCTCTTCCTCATCTTTCATCGAGAACATGTCAGTGATAAACAACACCTCATGACCCAAATAGGCCTTAGATCTGGGGTGCAGAGCTAATCAGGCAAAATCCAGATATGTTTTGAGCAACACCAAATCAATTTGTCTAAGAGGCACTTTCCCCACTAGGATGAGCACCGGTCATGCGTGCCCTTCTCTAAGTCCCGATAATCCATTCCTATTTATGAACTTTCAATATAGGACAGATTTTCGACACTTAAGCATACATATGCATCACCAAACCTTGCATTGTACGTATACTTAGATTAATATTAAGTATAAATTGTGGTATCACATTTTGTATAACAATAACAGATATGGGTATGCTAGAGTTTGTATGAATTATGTCTGTCCTTTCATACAAAAGTTAGCAATAAATAAAAAATGAGAAAAATGTTTGTTATGCCACACTTTCTTTTATGATAAATAACTTAATGAGAAGGAAGTAGGGACCTAATGTTTATGTTTTATTTATTATTTTTATTATTTTTTCAAATATACTTCCTTATTTTTTCCTGTAGTTATTAGAGGCTTAGAGCCTGCATCTGGCAAACTGGGTCAGGTCCTACAGAGGAAACGGGAGTTCTGTCAACTGCAGATCCAGGGGAAGGTGTCCCAGGTGGGGTAAGGGGCACACACGGAGCATCTCCTGAGCCATCCCTCGGCATGTTCTCCACGGAACCGGACATGCTAGGACCCTGGCGAGAGCATTTCACAGTCTTATTGCACTTGCCCACCCTCTGGCGCTGCTGTTGCTGGGCTGAGGTCAACACTTGAACCTGGCGCTGCATGGTATCACCCCCTCCTCCCCCTCCATAGTTCCGGTTGCCACCTCCCTGCCTCCTCGGGCCATTGCCATAGCGCCTCTGCTGCTGCGGCGGTGGGGGCTGCCTCCCCATACCAACACCAGGGGTGCTGGCCATTCCCATTGTGGGTGCATACACAAGTGCCGAGGGTGCCTGCAGGGGCGGAGAACAAGAGAGGATTCCTTCTGGGATCGGGCATTGCGAGTACTTCTTCCCACCCTCGGGAGGGGATGGCGCATGTTGGGGGCGCTGATAGTTGTGATGGTTGTGGCGAGAACGTATTCCACCAGGGGCATGCTGCCTCTGATCATGGTGATGGTGAGGGGACATACTGCCACTGCCCCTCCCCCCTGCCACAGCACCCCCTCCACCACCAAGGTGATGGTGATGATGAGGGGGAGGTGGCGGTGGTGCATAATAGCCAGTAGAGTGTTGGTTTGGACCTTGCATGTAATTAGGGGCGAGGTAAAAGATGGGTGGTTGGGTCAGGGATGTATTGTTAGGGTGCATTTGGTTTGGACGGTGGTGCGGCACCCTGTAACGGTGGTGGTTGCTGATGGCATTGGCATTGTAACCTCTCTTGCTGTTGTTCAGAGTCTGCTGCTGGCTTGCTGGGGAGCGGAATGTCCTCTGGTGCCGCTGCCTGGCATCATCATCCTGGGCACCCTCTGCACCGCCGCCCTCCCCTCCTCTGGCCCCTTCCCCATTGTCCTCGCCCTCAGGGCCAAGGGTGAGTCGCAGGAGGGACACAACAGGCGTTGAAGGGGGGATCTTAGTGCTGCTTTCACCGTTGACTTTCAAGGAGTCATTACTTTGGTTTGATGGCCCAGACCTGCTCGAGTTTGATGAGCTATCCTACAGAAATAACAGCGAGTAGATTTGGGTTCGACCCTTTTCTTATCTCTCTCACTAATACACACCGAGCGACAACTCTGCCTGGCATACCACATTATTCCACACACCAAAATTTAGTAAAAAGAAACCCATGGACTGAGCAAAAGACATCTGATGGTTTTTGTAAGGAAGGCATGAAGTATACTGCAAATACAAGAGGTGATATGCATGGCAAATTGCAGCAGTCAGAAAATGCCAAAAAAAACAAATAGGATATGAACAAAACACCCTTTGTGAACAAATCAGAACTCTCTGAATTAGTAAATGCCTGGAATCCAGTAAATTATTTCAGGCACCATTGGCAATATTAACATTGGTAATCAATGTAAGTGGCAAGATTTTTCATCATAATGGGCAAAACACAATTTATTCTAATTTCCACCTTACCTTCAAGCTTATACTGTGTTTATTCAGCCACTCTTAAGAACATAAAGAATAGAACGTACAAAAAAAATTTCAACATCATTATATGGTAAAGAACTGTATTATACCGCCAAGATTAATCTTATCTCTTGAAACAAAGAAGCCATTGACTTGGTACAAAACTTCTGATTTCTATTTCTAGTCAAATGATTTCCTATTAAGAACGCTTGAATGCATGGGAAGTGGAATGACATTTTACTGTACAGAAACAAAACTTACACTGATCACACATTATCCATTGGGCTCACAACTAAAAAAAGAAACAGAAAAACTAAATCAATGGCAGTATTCCAATGCCAATGCTCACACAAAAGCCAAGGAAACATAATAGAACTAGTCTTGGAAGAACATACCCTGTATTGGCATCACTGAGCATAAAAAGGCATCATAAATAAAATCATTAGCAGACAAAACTAAATTATTTTCATCAAATAATACTAACAACATTAATAATAAATATAATGACCGTTTTTTAAATAGAAACTCCATTAACTTTGCCATACAAATGAAAACTCACCAACTTTGATATTATTCTGTAATAAGTGATTGAGAAAAAACATAATTCAAAAAACAGAAAAAGAATCCATGCAACCATTTTTGTCATTTAAGATATTTTCATAGAATAATCCAACTTAAGGTAGAATAAGGTTAAAAAAATGACAGAGTGGGGCACTGAACATTAGGAATCATAAGAAATGCTTCTCCTTCACAAGTCATTAATGATACTTCCATCAACACACTGTCACCTCAACAAATTCAGGAGACTTGCCTTGGGATGTTGCATAGGTGACCAGGAGAAAGTAAACTGTGATGGACTAAGCAATGAAGTTTTTGCTCAGGCTAATGGTTATACACACCCTAACAATTATGAGCGACTCAAACTATTTGATGACTGTTTAGGCTTCTAGAGTAAGAATACAGTTACTGTTGAAACAAAAGTAAATTTTACAATGAGGGTCCCAAACACTGTGGATTAGAAGAATGAGCACAGTATACATCAGATTTATGATGAGTATGTGATTTTTTATATCAGTATAAATACAGAGATGTATGAACTTACAAAAATTTGCTTTTAGTCAGTCACTTTTCCTCTGCATTTTCTATTCTCTAACCTTGAATTAAACTGTTAAAAACTAGATCATGAATGTCAAACATGAAAATGGCTAAAAAAATTAATTTTAAATGAACAATTACCCTCAAGTAGTAATACTATGGTATTCAACCCATAACAAATATTCATCAGCAAACAAAAATTGAATACATAATTCTTCCATTTATTGTCTAACAGCAACACTTTGTGGAAGAGTGGCATGTACTACTTTTCATTGCTTGCTAATGCGTGTGTTGGAATTGGCAATGACAAATGCCATCGAAATGATCGCTCCTCTTTCTTAATTCTCCATAGACTTCCTTTTAGTAAGCCCTGAGAGTCAATACAATTGCAGAAACCCTTCTGATATGACTTAAACATTCTGCCCTGACTTTTTGACTACGAAGAAAATAATTCTAAAATTGAGAAAGAATAAATAAAACCTCTTACCTCGGTCGACTGTGCGCTTGAGAGTTCTGTCATGGGAGGCGTCTCGTATATTTCTGGGATGGGCATGGGGTACGCAGTCTGCTGGGCATAAATGGCAGTAGTGGGTCCTGTCATGTACATTTCGGGCATGGCAGCCACTTGGGCAGCCTGCTGATGATGGTGGTGATGGTGGTTAGGCGGAGGGGGGGGCAGTGCAAGTGATGGGGTCACCCCCTGGGGTGGAATGGCTGAGTAGAAGGCACCACTCGGGGGCTGGGAGTGGTGGTGATTGCTGCCGCTGGTGCTCGAGGGGGCTGGTGGCATTGATGGAGTCGATGAACTCCCCCCTCCACCACTGCCGTTCCCTCCCCCACCATTCCCATTGGTCGTTCCATAAGGGGAGCTGCTTGCCGAGGCATACATGTATGGGGAGGGAATAGGACTGGATGGCTGCACAGAGATGGAGAGAAAGAGAGACGAAAAGGTGGAGATGGTGGTGGATGTTATGGAAGAACATGTATTAAACAAATATTGGCATGTTGAGGTAGCTTAGGGTTGCTATTCATTTCATGAATTCCAATTTCGTATCTCTTTTCTATAGAAACAAAATCCTTATTCCTGATTTTCCCCTGCAGTGTTTTGAATGCAAGATATTTTTTTATTTAAGTTTGAACTATTACAGATATTCCAATGGTTAAGGTAGGTTTTGGATAGATAAAAGACTATATAACATTAAAACAACAAATTTCCTTGTCTCTCCTAACAAAACACACCCTCACCTTTGACACTACAATAAACCCTACAACAATTGCACATGCTTCCATGCTTCTTTCATTCTGCCCAACACACCTATTGCTTTCCTCACCTTACCTCGCCGACCTAACTTTTTCCCATCTATGTATTACAGCCTTCAACATCCCATTGCCAATAAAAACTCTCCTGCACCGACCTTTCCTGCCTCCTTTGGATTTCTCCCAATAAACTTCTATCTCCTCCGCTCTCACCATGACTAACCCAACCTTGTTTGTTTTCCTTTCTGTCTATTTCCACTTTTTACAACTTCTATGACCATATTTCAAAATCCTTGGATCTCATACCTCTATCATTCAGCTTCAATGACTGTTCTGGTAATGCACAAAATGATGATCCACATAAAAGTTCAGGGCAGTCTTTTCCTCATGGACCTCCTTACTCAATGTCTCCATTATCAATTCCCTTCACCTATGGAGAGATTCTTTACCTCTTGCAATTCTTCTTATTTTCTTAACTACTACGACCATAGTGTTCCAAAACACTGCCGATATATGTTTCAACTGTTCCAGTTTCTGAAATACTAAGATTACAATTATATAAGTAATAATTTCTACCAGATTGTTTCCATTGTGTCATATGCCACTGCTAGCAATGAAGTTGGCCAAATTATAGCCTCAGTTTCTGAAAGGGCCTGCATGAGCCAAGGCCTATGATGACTATATACTGATCTCAAAACTAAAAGGAAATAATTAAAAAGTAATCTACCGTGTATGTAGGTTTTGGATGGACATTACTACCAAATAAATATTTTTTCTCCTGATAAAACACAATACAGCATCCTACTCTACCATAAGTCCCCCTTCATCTCTGCGTACTTCCTCCCTCCCTTCATCCCATCCAACATCCCTAGCCTATTCCTGCTCTTTCCTTGTTTGTCTAACATTCTTCTCTCTATTAGTCTTCAACATTCCATTGCTGATCAATATGCTTTTCATCCGGTTTTCCTGCCTCCTTATGATTTCTCCCCACAATCCCCTCTCCTCGCCCACCATACCCAAGCACTTCTTCATTTGTTTTCCCTTCAGGCCATTTAACCTCCTCCATCCTTCACACCCTCATTTCAAAAACCTCCCTTCTACGTTTATTATCCTGCTAGTGATCAGATCCTCATCTGCTCCCGGAGATGATGACCACGGAAGCCTTGCCTCTCCCACTGCCAGTACGAATCATGGCTGATTGGGCCGAGTCCCAGAGTTGCCAGGACTCATTTTCTCTTTACTGTCCATCACAAAAATCTTGGGAATTATAATTGAGATTATTTCCCATTACCATCCTTAATATTTTTGTTAATCTGACACCATTACTCAATGGTGGCCTCACTGGGATGCCTTTGCAGCCAACTCGTTGAGGAACAGCAACTGCGAGAACCACCTTTTGTCTGGCTCCTAACCTTTGACCTATCTACCACGAGCAATTATCATTGCTCCTGCCAGCACAGCTCTAGTGGTCATCAGAATGCATAAACCATTCCACCAAGTTAATCAAGATTCCATATTATAACTTGATTTACATATAAAACCCTTTGAATTGAACTATTTCCACTATTCCTAACCGACATACTGTTCTCCCAAGTTTCAATCCGGCCAGTGGCATATATCCCAAGGAATTTCCAATCTCTACTGATTTCCCACTTCTATAGTACCCATCTGATTGTAATGACTCCATTAGAGTTATGTAAAAGGTGGTCTTTCATTAAAAATCTCATGTACAAAAAATTTGTATTCATACACCCCAGCATCTTTAAACAAAAGTTATGAAATTCACATCTAACCTCTTTGCCAATTGTGACACTGGTTTAACGGTAAATGGTAAAATGGTCATTTGTCTCCTATACTGTGCACCTATCACATATAATAGTTTTCAAATGATAGAAAATAATATTATCAGTTACCGTTGTTCATTCTTAGCAATAACTTTTGTTGCCTTTCTCAGTTCTAAATGGGAATGTGATTGTTTTAAATATACATTAAATAATTTGGCGATTTCTCTTGAACTCTCATGACTTCACACAACGATGTAGTGTGGGTTTCTCGGAAACCCACACTATTGGTTAACTCTCCCAAGTATACCAGACAATATATGTTGTGCGGGTTTCTCGGAAACCGAGGCAAGACAATGTCTGCTACTGAATTCCCTTGTTGCTACTATGTAGCGACTCAGAAGTCCCTCCCCCCGAAGGTGCGATGCTATATAAAGCGAGACGCTCCTGAAGCAGGATTCCCATTCCCTTCCCGATTCCTCACACAATACCCTGTCTCTGAGCCCGTTGGAAGCACCAAGATGCCTAACCTGGCCCTGCTGCACCTCTCTCAACTTTCCGTGCTGCCTCCGAGTCTGTTGGCCTAGCATATAACCACGCCCGAGACGCCCTACACCTGTAAGTGCTTGCTCATCCCTACTCCCCAGTGCCTGAACCCCATTGCTTGATTGGGGTCAAATAAAGGATGTAAAAACTGAATACGATTCACTCATTCTGTGTCACACTCCCACCAATGATGTCGCGACCGCCAACCAAGCGACATCTCGGACTTTCCACGGTCAATTGCCATCAAAGGCTGGACAAAGGCACAACAGTAAAGAGGTTACAGATAGAAAAAAGATATCTGGGAATACACATTGGATAATAATTGATGACGAAAAACCATTACCCAACATTGCCCAGCATCAACAAAATCTGCGAGGTTTTTGCAAGTAAAAACTGGAATTCCATTTAGAAAGTCACCCCATCTATGAAATGACCACGAGAGTAGAGCCAATCAGTTACATGGTCAAAACATTGATCTAATTCTTCAAAAATCTCACAATAATAAATTTGATTGATTATTCCAAAAAAATATCACCACCCCAAATGGCTAATGAACAGCTGACTTCGGAGGCAGGTACATGAGCTAACATACTTTTTGGGGCCCTGAAAAGTCTTCATTAAGAAACATGTGGACTTGGGTTCTTAAGGGGTACTTTTACATCACAGAGCTGTAATATGTATCACACAGAAAGTGACTTGACCCTAGGCCTGACATTTTGAAGCTGATGACTGCGCTATACCAGCAGTAAGATGTTAAATCACCGAATTTCACCAAGCAATTTTTTACTACTCACCCACATTTACAAGAATTCACTTACGTATACACCCTCGTACGTGTATTTCATTTTAGATTGATAAATAAATAAGAAGGCTATCTGGCTTAGCTACATGAACTTTAATTACTTAATTTTCTCATATCTAAGACGGTGATTTTTTTGGTTTTAGAAAAGCTCCTCTAAGTTTCCCCACCAAATTCTATCAGGAAAAGGAAGGAAAAAGTCAATATTAATCAATTATGAAAAAGTGAACTCACACTAACTTTCCTTAATTATTGGCATTAATGTTTCATCCTGTTTACTTTGGCTACCATTGCCATGTTAGGGAAAGACATTTTTAGAAATACTTTAACTTCCTTTGAAATTGTCAGAAAAAATTTATGTCACAAGAAAAAGATTATTTTAAGTGCAACTTCCAAATTACCTTGAAATACTGTCTCAGCTCAACCATAACTTTGATCACATAAAGTGGAATGTGTAATCAAGAAACAGAAATGACTTTTCATTAAATTGACTGAATAAATAAAAATGCCATTACTTTTTGCTGCACTGCAAACATAAGAAAGAAAATTAATTACTATCTTGATAGAAAAGCTGGCATTTCTACAGTCTCAAAATAACTAATGTTCAACATATTCATATTTTAACAATATCAACTCTATTTCTGAAAATTGCACAATAAATAGAAACTTGGCCTCGATAAAACACATCACAACACTTAATTTCAAGGGTCACTAAGGTAGCCTTTGCTAAATAATATTTTACAAAAATCTAGCATAATTTGCATACTTAACTGAAATTAAACATTGTATTCAAAATAGTCATTTAGCTTAGTTAAAAATAGAAAAATCACGCTCTACCATAATTTTAAACAGTTAACACCATAAAGAACCAAATATTAACTTCAAAGTCAGATGCAATCACTTTTAATCATGAATTTTAATTTCAACTCAACTCTGAAAGATATATTAATTTTGAATATGCACACATTATACAATGCAGCCACAACACAAAGAAGTACTGTAAATAACATCATGCAGGAGGATTAGTGAAAATGTCAAGTAAATAACAGGTTAAAATAAAATCTTACATACTAGGTGCACCCTTGAAAAATTCAAAAGAATAATGAAATAATGGAAGGCCTGATTCTAATACTTATTACAAATCCACTACCACTTACAGAATCATTTGCTTCAGACATGATGACTTTCAAAAGGTACTCTTTCAAGTATACAATGTTGATTATTCTCTTCGACCAAGAATAAACAAAAATCAGCACTTGAAAAAAACAAATTAAGGGCACCACACCCTACCAACGATTTGTGGAGTGGAAGAAGTAGAGTGACAACTCAGGTGACAGACCTAGTTATCACGGTTTACTAAGCTATGATCCAGATGAAAAAAAAATGAAATCTTCACAGTCAACAGAATGTGACGAAAGTTTCAATGACAAAAAACTTTTGCATCAATTTTGTGTATACATCAGGTCTGCATATGTACCAATAGTACATTGTGAACTACTGAATATTTCCTCAGTTTATTGCTGAGAACACATTGATATTACCGTTAAGAGGTTAACTTCAAATCATAGAATAAAATAAATAATGACTGTTGCAATAAAATAACTTTAATGACTCAATTAAACGATGGCCTTAGAAAAATTGATACATCATGCTTTTCATTAGACCACATTAAAAACCCATGCACAGTTCTTGAACATTCCTAAGGGCTGGAGGCGACTAATTTATTGTGTGAATGAAAAGGCTAGTGCCCAATGCAGCCCATACATTCTTTTGAAGCTGTCACTGAGATTAAAAAAATACTACATCAGGAGAAATTGTCAAAGCATGATAACAAGTATGGGGTTAGATTGAATTAATACTAATCTAGCATTTATAAAGTAATCAGAAAAACACTAAGCTAAATGGTCAAAATAAGTCTGAAAAAAAGGTATCACTATAGACTGGGCTCAAAGCAAAGCTTTATATAGCCTTAATTAAAAAAAATATTAATGTAAATCTAACATTTTTAGAACAATAAAGGCAGTTAACAAGCACATGTTACCCTTTTTCCATTATGAAAAAATGGAGAAACAAAAATTTAATAAATGTGTGCATATTATCTTATCAACTAATCCTGTTTAATGGAAAGAGACTTGTTATGACAAATATTAGCCATTCCCACAGTAAGCAACATAATCACCTAAAAGTTTCAACTCCACACCTATATACATGGGTCATTCAATCACTCATAAAAAAATCCGAGATATGATGCTTGTAGTATTGGAATAGGTTGGCTTTCAGTAAGCTTAATCTCATCACTAGACTGATGTCAAAAATTCAGCAACATCCATCATGTGGCTTTCCAATCATAGTCAATTGAAGCAACAAAATTTTGCTTGTTTAGAAAAATGAAAAAAAAAAAGTTTTGCACAGTGATTACACACTTCTTTCTAAAATTAACACCTAAAGAAATCAAAGTCAAGTTGGATGCAGTTCATGGCACATCTGCTCTCGTGTTAAAGACTGTTTATCCAATTGGGTCAATGAGTTTAAACGTGGCCATATATCCGCAAATGAGGAACATCATTTGGGACATCCAGTTGAAGTCAATTCCTCCAAAATGATTGACAAATTCATAATAAGGTATTGAGTGATTGGCAAATCGAAGTTCTTGAAATAGTTCAGTCTACAGGCATATTACAAGGTACAATTACTTCAATTTTGCACAAAAAATTGGGTTCAAAAAAATCTATGACATCCCAGACAAAACAGGAATTAACTACTACTACACTTCCGAGACAAAGCAACAGTCGAAACAAAGGGATTCTAAAAGCTATATGACTCCAAAGATGGCAAAGAGAGTGAAATCAGCTGACCAAGGCGAGGGCCGTGATGTTTGGGATGCACGCAAAATTATCAACATTTATTACTGGCAAAAAGGACAAACATTAAATAGAGAGTATTTTGCATCATTATTGCACTGGTTAAGCAAAGAAATCCTGAGAAATAAACCACCTTTGGCAAAGAAACAAATTCTCTTCCATCAAGACAATGCACGAATTCAAACCTGCAGTTTTGATGGCAAAAATTATGGAATTAAAGTTCCAATTATTACAAAATCCACTGAATTCACCAGATTTGCCCCCAGTGACTTTTTTCTATTTCCAAACCTGAAAAAATGCCTTGGCAGAAAACAATTCATATAGAACGAGGAGCTTATCACCAACAAAAATGCCTATTTTAAGGACCATCCAAAATCCTACTTTATGGAAGGCTTCAAAGAGTTTGATAAATGCTGGGAAATGCATATAAAGCTAAAAGGAGATTACATTGAAATTTAAAGAAGATCTACCCAAAATAATGTTTCCCTATATTTTACTTAGGACTCCTTAAAGGACCCATGAAGTACAAAGCTCAAAATTGAATTGATTAAGATTTCCACAGAGATCACTATGTGAAAACAAGTTATAAGGCCATCCAGACATCATGCAGTGAGGAAGTTATTCATTTCATATCCCAACAACCACTAACATAGTGAAGTATGACTCAGTAATCAATTAAATGAATTTCTGACAATGTTCCAGTCGTCACATTTTCTCGATTTATGTGACATGGCATCTTGATTCTTTGTTAGGTGTCCTAAAGCATCACCGTATCTATAGAATCAGATAAAATCTATTTGATGGTTTCATAAGCAATGACAGGTTACCTTTTGGTGTTGATGAAAATTTAACTTTACAACTTGATAATTATAAAGAATGAATAATGATAGAATTATTTGCCGGCAGCAGTCTCTCGGTGTTTATCCTCCAAGATAAGTGACTCCATTGGAATCATTCCAATTTAATAAAAATGATAACTACATACATGTGGACACACCAATAAACAAACAAAGGCAGAAATAAAGAGCGTGAATTTGATTGATCAAAATCATTCCATAAAGCTCCAATTCACAATGAAGATGCACACATGGTAATTGAAATCCTGGTGGAAATGGAACAAACTGACCATAACTTAAAACTCAAGTTTCCTTGCAGAAATCAAGTATGTTGAGATTTAGTTTATTTGACAAAAAATATTTTCATCACAAATAGATTTTTATTTCTATGAATGTATCAATTCAAATACAGATCCTAGTGCAGTGCTCAGAATTTCCTTAGAATTCCATATGGCAAATCAATTTTTAAGATTTAAGGGGAAAGCTGATTTGAAGAACAATATCCATAATGGAAGTCCAGCTTGTAAATAATACAGAGGATAGCATTTCTAGAGCTGTGTTGAAGAATGAGAATGGCTGAAGGGGTTGAAGCATCTGAAATGCATTAGCTGGCACTACCATAATACCATATGCTAAGGGTACGACAAAACATGTGAAATAAACCATAATGCACAGGAAGTAATGAAAAACATATGATAACGGAAATATATTATGATAGTTAATGTCCTGGGTAATTTATGAGAGCATGCAAAAACTATAAATCCACACTAACTTCACCATAAGTTTGGATAAAACGTAAATACGTGTGCGTGAATGACAATCACTTTCTCACTACTGACAACACAAAAATGGTCTATATTCTGAAGTCCCCCACCTATCATGATGTCAAAACAGAAATAAAAACTTAGAAGTGCATGTCAAGGATGATGTACACTTTTTATTAGTGCAAAAATTAAGCATTCGCTAGCAATCACCTAAGCCTAAAAGAACACAACACTTGCTAAGCAAAAAAAAAACGTATTAAATGGAAGTAGCAACAGTTTGCTGCTATCACCCAAAACAAACAAGTCCCATGCTGTGAGAAGGTTAACATGATCCCACCTGATTTGAATGGGGAGCACGAATCAGTAGGGGAGGGCGGGGGCTGAGATAAGGAAGGAAAAGGGGGAGAGAGGAGGCGATACTGCATGTCATCATCACCATCGTCATCGTCAATACATCCTATCCAGGAGCAAGTAGGGCAGATGTGTTGGGACGTAAGCCACTGGCGTATCGGCCACGTAACTTCCATTAGACTGGGTCGTGGAGGAAGAAGAGACAGACATCAAGAAATATTACCTCTCTCCCTTGAACAGTAACAACTACAGTATATTAAGCCAGTCATCACAAATTGTTCAAAATCCTTCATCACATTGCCATGTAAGTTGGCAATCACTCAAAGCATCAAGGAGAACAAGAGAATGTGAAATGGAGAAGAACCAACCAATTCCCTAGAATACAGATGGAAAATTAATACGGGCACAACATGTCTATCGAAAGAAATACATAAAAAATAAACCCCCGATCAAAACTGACTCGCTTGCGAGGATCAATCAATAGGTATGATCACATCACCACTGCCATTGAAGTACACTTCAGTCACAAAAGGAAGTAGAGAGACATTTGACAAGCATTGGGTCAAACATTTTACTTCCACTTTACTTAATTACAATTTTTTTCAACCACTCTGCAATACTGATTTTTCCTTGTGCACACGTCCTCGGTGAAAAGGGTAAAGTAAAAGAAATCAATTGGTTAATTCAGTTGCTTCACATTGGGTTTAGAACATAATTAGTCAAATGAACAACTAAGCTGTACTTAACTTTGGGGCTTCCTTTAAGCCCCATACCTTTACAGACCAAATATTTTCTTCAGAGAGAAATAAATTAAACTTAAAATTAGCACCAATGCCAATTCAAAAACCTGACAATATTGTCTAGGCAATGATTTAAAATCCCTGTATGAGGTAGGTCCCAGAAGTACCCGGCCTGACTTATAGATGGTGGTAGCTGTTTGAAAAATATCACTGTATTAGAAAGTGCACTCTATAAAGTATGTTTCAAGTTTGAAGACGCTACATTGTTTAGAGTTTGCTTGGCAGCCTTAAATACTGAATGTTGTCAGTGAATTTGTGAAAATGGAGAAAATTGATCTTTGTTTCGTGATACAATACTTTTATTTGAAAGGCCTCAGCCCAACCAATATAAAACCTGAACTGGATTCTACTCTGGGTGAGTCTGCTCCTTTGTTCACAACAGCAAAATATTGGGTAGCAGAGTTTAAATGAGGCCGTACGAGCTGTCAAGGCGAGCATCCAATTGGTCAGCCAAATGAACTGACGACTTCTACGTTGGGTCAGCTACTTCTGGTATTACCCTCATACAAGCAGTAACACCATTTTTGCATTCCCTTCCATAACAGATCTTGATTAACAGGAATCACACCATTGGCTTATTTAAGAAACTCAAAAAACATGAACAAAATTGCACATTTTTCAGGTAGACCACCTGCTAAAATATGCTAAATATTAAAATGTGCTGCATATTTTGCATTCACTGTAGATATGCTTAATTTCTTCTGTAATGAACAAGCAAGAGAAAGAAAGACAAAGGGTAGTGCAGAGCGCAAAAATCCAGCTATTACATGAATGATGTTAAGTTTTCGGCTATTTTCCAAACCATAGATGTTGATTTTATTATATGCAACAAATGAAATCATGTAACAGCCTAATACAATCAGAGTAAGATACATTTTTATGGCTCTGTACACATGTAATCTAAAAAAGTACAAATATGAAATATTGTCAGCGGTCTGCATGTACCTATATAACGATTACGGGTAAATAAATCAGTAATACCTGCATATTATGTAATTACATGTAATAAATTCCTTTTAGTGTCAACCTTGACGTCTGAAACAAAAAGAATCACAGATCGTGCTAACTCAAATCAATTTTCAATCGCTGGAAGTTCATTTTACAATGGTTGATACAGCATATTTTTTAAATCTTGGTTTCAAATTTTCATGCATAAAACAAAATATATTAATTCACATTATGAAACTTCACATTGTCTCACTGGTTTCCATTGAGCTGTGTCATGATGGATATCTTTAATCTTCTAGGTTTACACTGCACACGTTGGCTTCAGTATACAACAGTTTCACTGATATTCCCATTTAAGTCTTCAGTTAAGAGGCAAAGTACACCTTTGGTACAGTAAGGTACACTGGACCTGAAGATGCTGATTGGAATATCGATGAAATTATTCTCTACTGAAGCCAATACATGAGGTGAAAACCCCGAAGAATGGCTATATACATATGTATGTATATTCATTCTTCTGAGTTTTCCATTCATACTCTTTGGCCGCCATTCAACGACTGGCTCAGAACTGGCATGGATGGGGGGATTCGACTCTTACTTATTATATATAATTCTATCGAATAGAGGCTCTTGACCTTGTAGACCTGCTGTGGATATGGATACGAGCCAGCACAACACCTTTTAAGTATGAGTATATATTTATACACACATATCCACAAAATTACCAAAATGACTGACATCAAATACACACTGCAAATGTAATGACTGAACAAATTTTCTACTTCTAGCACAAAGAGTAAAACAGCATCCCAAGTTTGGTATTGATAGTCAATACACAAAGCTTATATATCACACACTGATACCTATAGCATGCTCAGATGTTCAGGATTGTGGGTCACAGCTCACATAATGGGGCCAACCAGGTTCTGGGAACATTTGTGTCACTAATGGAAAATTAATCATGGTCTGATGGCATCCTTCCATCAAATTATTGATATCCTCTCCAAGAGGATTCCCAACTTTTGATGAATAAAATGCACCAACATTCACTGTTTTCAGCATTTTATCAATTATAAATATACACTTTGATGCATTACCCTCTTAAAATGTAGTCAATACCAATCAATAAAATCTTCATCCATTCTTTTGAAAAGTAAAGATGAATTCTCTTCCTTTATCACAACAAAGTTACACCAAATAGTGCATATTAGGCCCTCCTACTAGGTTTATTTCCTAGTGATACCCTTATATTAAAACTATGGCTTTGAGAAATCATGATCCTTTTGATTAATACGAATATATGTCAAGGGCAATGGAAATCTCAAATTATTTTGAAAACTTTTACTTCTTTATATTATTCCACTAAATAATTCACTGCAAATGCTTAGCAACCAAAGATAGCAATTTTCAAATTACATTATCACTGCATAACTACGAAAATAAAATTTTTCTACACTATGTCTTTTAAAATTGTCAACTGACTTGCTCAAAATTTTTAGCTTGATTTAGCCACAGTTCCCAGAGTATATTAAAGTAATGCATTATTGAAGTTTCATGGGCAAGACACAAGCAGTAAAACCTATTTTGATCCAGAACACACTTCTACAAGATGTGAGGGTCATAGTGCTTCATCCACAGTAAAAATCAAAACACTCATAGACACTACTGTTTCATATGTTTTATAGTCATTATTATTATTCAACACATCAAATAAACTCCCATTGACCAACCATAATCAACTCAAAAGATGAGGGTAGAAGTCAACTATTTGCAAAGCCCAATGGCGTGTGAAATGTACAAATCAGTTTGGAGGCCTCATTCCTTCCCTATGTTGCCTGAAATTTTCAAGGAACACAGGTTCCTAAAATATTACACTGCCTGAGTGAAGCTAAGGGTTCTTAGAGGCACCAAACCCAGACCTTCCGTTCAGCAGCCCAGTGCTCTATCCACTGGACCATACCCCTTGTTCTCATACTTGCAATATTTTACTAGGACTGCTTCTACCTTATACTCTTAGCAGCCTGATGAAGCACCAGAAAATGATTTATTAATTTAAGTGTTCCAATGTTTTTGGTAACCAACCAGTAAATGGTCTCTTCTTGACAGCATTCCATTCATAAAATAAGTCATGAAATTCTATTAATACCAATGGTTGGTAGCAACATTAAATTAAAAAGCTAATATATTAGGTTTTCCTAAGGCCTATACAGAGAGTCACACATAAAAGGTCGGCTATGACGTTACATGATGTGAATCATGTCTATTAAATGCAAAGGCAACCTGGATAAGTACCTCTTGGACAGCCCTTTAATCATAAGAATGAATACCTTTCAAGAATTATGAACAGGAAATCAAACTAAAACACTTAATAGGCACCGTCTTCCACTAAGTGTGCCAAAACCCTATTAGGAATTAAGAGGTTCCAGGATATATGAAGGACCTTGATTAAAAGAGAATGAACAGCCATTTAGGAAAAATGTGACTTGAGTGGCCAGTAATGTAATTCTGTATGCTGAATTTCATTCTGGTTGATGCTAGTGAGCCCAGAGGCAAGTACCATGGAATTAGATGATAGATTACTCACCGGTAATGCTTGATACTGATACTGCTGAGGTATGTACATGGGTTGTTGAAACATGACTGTAGTTGCAGGGTATGTTGGTGGTGGTTGGGGCTGGGGGTAGGGTGAGGCAGCAACATAACCATTGGCAGCCGCTGTGGCAACATCCTGTGTGCCATTGGCTGAAGTGGCAAAAAAGGCCATTCCATTCTGATATGTGTATGGGTAGCCATTGTGAAAAAAGACAGTTCCGCTTGGCACTGTTGGTGCAGTCTCATAGCTTCGGTTATATGGTTGTAGAGGATATGCAGCTGCCTGTGTTCAGGAGAAAGAAAACAAGCATCAGGTTATGGTCCCTGAACAACTTACACTCTTGTATTGAGTAATTTTCCAGAGATATCTGGGGATGAGGATCATTTAATTCTAGCACAGGATCTAGATTGCATTGATAAATGGTGTTCAAAATGGGGATTGTCATCAAATCTTAATAAATGTTCCATAGTAAATTTCTTTAAGAGATCAAAACGATTTGTTCAAAAATAAGCTGTAGTTAACCCAGGAGTTGATTCAGTAAAATACCTAGGCTTACATTCACTAAAGACTTAACTTGATGACTTGCATATGTCAAGTCTGCGGGCAAGCATATAAAAAATTGGGATTTACTAGACAGATTGTCGACAGAAGTGACTGTAAGGTTAAGGAACGTTGTTACCACGCTCTTGTAAGGCCTCATTTAGAATATGCAAGTAGCATATGGGATCCAAGTGAAAAAGGCCTCATTCAGGAAATTAAGAAGGTTCAATACCGGGCAGCCCATTTTGTCAAAAACTCTTACGATGTAAGGAAAAGCATCGCTGAAATGCTTATTGAGTTGGGGGTGGGAATCATTAGAAGAAAGATGATTCAATGCTAGGTTCACATTACTTAATTTATTCAGATCCGCATGTCTCAGCACCGAGGTCTCGCAAATTATTTGCATTCCAACATACATTGGTCCTTTAGATCATGTACATAAAATTCGGGAAATAGATTCCAGAACTAGCAGACTCAAAGACTTTTTCTTCCCACGGGCAATACAGGATAGCAACTGCAGAGTTATAGATAGAATAAATTCCACTTGCCACCCTAGTTGTCTAGGGAATAATTATTTCTACTCAAATGCATGCACTTTCAATAAACTCGTGTTTTGTTTCCAAAACCCTTTCTTACCACATCATAATACCATTAAATAATGTACTGCTCTTAACAGTATTGCTTGCTCTGCTTTGTTTGTTTTTAACTTTTCCCCTTCCATCCCTCGTTCCTCTCCGTGGAAGGACCCTCCCGCTACCTGCAGCATTGGGTCGCATTACCTACCTGTGTCCTTGGGGTGGCGAGCGTTTTATGTTGCATGGTCATGTGGTGGTGGAGTTTCGCATTCCTGCTTTTCATATTGTGGCTTGCGTGTTGGATGGACTCTATACTGCATCCTGGGGTGCAATTGTTCGTTGGACGATAGTGTATGAATTTGCATGCGTGTTGGATGAAGGAATTTTTACACGAGTGTTTACGCCACTGAGGGTATAGTTTTGCATGCGGCATTGCTCCTTTTTATGGGTGATGACCAAACCCCCCCGCCACATGCCCCAGCGGTGGCTAACAGGGTATTATGTGGATGTAGAGGAGTAAATGACGAAATCAATCCCTTTGTCTAGAAGTTTAACCCAAGTGACTCAAATTGAAACCGACAATAAGCTCTTTGATGTGATGTATATAAGACATGGATGGAAAAATGTTCAATACATTTAATTCCTCGAAGATTATAATTTTTACATAGTCCGAAACACAACAATAAAATTGCAGAGGTCTAGAATTGACTGTAAAATGTGAGTAGAGAAACAATTTACAACAAGATTTGGTCAAACTACAGGAACAACTTTTACACATTATTATTTACTATTCAGCAGATTATCATACATGGTCGACTAAATGAAATGTCACTGAATTAGGATTTGCAGGTAACGAGGTAAATTTCCTGCTGCTAGCCTCTGACCTGCTGACCTCTACATCACTTCAAAAGATTGAGGTAAGGTAAAACCATGAAGTGATATGCCATTGAGAAAATATGGCAATCGCCAAGATGAATAGTTTCACAAGATAAACAGTTTAAGCACGTAAACCACCATATATTTAAATTTATGAGGAAGTTTTTTCAAATAATAAGGGTGTTCTTAACCTAGTGCTGACCCCTGCAGTACGAAAATTAATTTAATTATGGTAAGTAGGCCAGTTCCTTTTCCTTTGCCACTCATGGTTTACCCGAGTTCTGGGGTACAGAATATTGCAAAGGCAGGGTCTAGATGAAAATATTCAAAAGCAATACAAGGATTTTAGCTTGAGACCTAGCAGACAGTGGCTAAACACTAAAACCAACAATTCCCATACTTTGCAGACCTGGGAACCAATTACTTCTTACAGTAACTTAGTGCATCATAACATAGCACACACACAACATTCCAAAGAGAGAATCTGCAAATGGAGCTACTTTGCTTGCACAAAAAATGGAATGCATAATATGCAAGTATAATTTTATTAAAGGCATTTTTAAAAAATAAGTTCCAAAAGACAAGATTTCATAGTTTATCTACTTAATACAAATTAACTATTTATATGTCTGTTTAACATTAGGCATGAACCATTTAATTCTAAGAGTAATGAAGCAAAAGAGAACATACTAATGAGAAGAATCTGTTGTTTGCAATTAGAACAAAACTGTACATCAGGATGAAAAATTCTAGATTAATTTTATCCTTGAATGTGCCTCACTTGACATACAATCTGTTTCTTTACAATGCTTTTTAAGAAAACACCGTAATAATGCAGATTCACACTTATACATTGAAGTTAAAGGCATTAGGAAGCTGAAAAGTTTCTAAGATGAATGTGTACATTCATTTTGACAACTTGGTCAAAAATTAATCAAGCAGTGGTTAACAAAAATGTTTCAACTCAGTACTATAAGACAGTTCAACTGATGAATCTATGTCAGTGTCATTTAGCTGCAATATTTCTTCTTTTCTGGCTAACAGTGAATGGGTTCCTAATACACATTTTACTACTCTCAATTTGGGGACAATATTTATCTAAGCTTTATGCATACCCTGAGCGATCATCTATTGCCAAATAAAACATATCTAAATCATATATACTTTAGACTTTCAGGCTTCACTTCGTATAATGGTTTGATGTCCATTTAAATTTAGTTCGTAATTTTCTACGGACTTTCTATCTAAGACATTTAGATCAACATAAATCTCAATTAATTCAGATAAAAAACAAAACTTCCCTTTTCAACACACCATGTCCACAAATGAAGGTATTCGATTGATGCTTCAACTTTTACCCAGACATAAAAAATATTTACTTTAGTACCCCTGAAAATTTTAGGTTCAACACATTTAAGGCACAATATATATCATGCAAATGGGCTATGTTAATGAATCAAATTCGTGAAATCTGTCCTTAAATTTGTACATAGCATCTCTTATTGATGAAAAAGATGCTTAAAAAAAATTCCATCCCACTTCTATACGCAAAAAAATGCCCATGTTGGAATTCAATTGAGTTTACATATAATTTAAAAACCTCGCACATTCATTAGAAATTGAATTGGTGAGGGTACAACATAAAGCATCTCTCTGAATAATGCAATGCACCTATAAGACAATGTGGAGCTATTATTTATATTCTTTAGGAAAAGTCCATCATGGAAAACTGACATTACCTAACCTCCATCCCTCCCATTCAAACTTTTTTCTCCATTTAATGTTATTTTTAAAGAAAAGTGATGCAATGGTGCCGTTGAAATCATATCTTACAATTCACATTTATTGGAATTGTCTATTACATTTATGCCACTATCCACTAGTAGTTCAAGAGCTTACCATTTTGTATACTATTCACCAGAGTTCCCTCAATTTCTGATTTGCCCTTGTTTCTGCATTTCACCATATTGTTAGATAAGGGTGACACATATTCCTACTTTTGCCACAAAAATGGGCAGGTTTATTTTCAGTTCTGGGAGTATTAACTTCTAACCAAAATTATGTGGTTATCTTAGCAATTGGTTTTAAGATCTTGGGGCATTTATTTAAACTTAAGTTAAACAAAGAGCATATACTTAAGAAATTAGTTCACAAAACATATTTAAAACTCAATTTTACTCACAACAGCTTTCACATTTCTTTTAATTATTATTCTTATTTCAATTCTCATTTAATTATCTTCCAGGAAACACTATTTTCTCTCCAGGACTGGTATTGGCCCATGGACACACTTTGAGAAATATTGACAAACTAATAGGCCACCAAATAATGTATTCAAGTTACTGTGGGAGATACCGCATCAGGAACTTTTGATAGAGTCATTCGCTCAATGTGCATAACAATGCAACAATTTAGAGTGCAAATAGTGTGTTAATTATCTGTGGTTTCTATTTGTCAAGTTGTCTCGTCCTGTCTTTTGTTTTCTGTCAAAGACTATCACCACAATGATGCTCGAGTGCAACACTAATGAATGAGTTTGAACTCTTAGGTGGCCTTAGGTGGTCTCTGCATCAGAATTCCACAGAAAAATTTGCCACACCAGGATCTGAACTTGGGCTTTTAATATTGTAGGCAATAATACACAATGCATCTATCTGCCTAGCCCTAAATAAACCCAGATTTTTTAAGGTACCAGTAACAAATGCCCAAATATGAAGTCACATGGTATACATTCATATTAACTCATAATCCCAAATTAGAAACATTTTCCCGGCAAACAGAGAGAACAAGTAATGCTTTTGCTCTCTGTAAGCCCAGTAATAAAAGTGCTCGGTCACCAAAATGAGTAGGTACATGCCAGAAACTTCGTATACTCATTTATGATCTAAATATCAGGCTATGCTTGATTAACCAATATATTTTGAGATATGTTAATTATAGTGAAGAACATTTAACGAGTTAATCTCACGGCATTAAATCTCAGGGCAACTTATCAAATTACACAATTTGCTCAAATTAAGCAATTAATATAATTTAAGCGCAAATAAATAAACACATATATCAAGAAAGAATTAAAACTGGCTCATTTACTGGGTAGTTATTTTATATCCTGCCGTCCCCTGTTTAAAAAATTGTATTTATTGCGAGTGCCATGTATTCATATCGTTCATGTAGTACATACAAAAAGAAACCTATCCAAGTATGTGAAAAATTGTGGTATCCATAAATATTCTACAAGGCAAAATGAACAGCTTTATATGTACACACAAAAAATGCAGGTGCTGGCCCAAATTTTACGGGCCTTCAACTATACAATAAACACCCAGCTGAGATTAAGGCTTAAAAAAGTGTGGCTGCATTTAAAGTGGATCTACTTAGGTGCTTAAAATTAAAAATGTTTTATTCAATTGCTGAATTTCTTGATTATGTCTAATATGCATCTTGTATCCATGTATGAATTCGGTTACTTTCCCCTGACGCATCTTAAATCAAATGTAAAATTTGTAATAACTTGATCATTTGACAAATAAAAATGTATTATTATTATTATTATCATGGCGGGTCAGTTATTTTTGAATCAATATTTGATCAGTTCCTTCGATGCAATTAACGTACTCTCCTAGTTGAAAGAAAATTCCCAAAGATTATTTAGTAGTATGGTAAAACATTTACTTTAAATTCAAATAAGCAACAAACAACTTTATAATGTAATCAGGTTTAAGAAATTAAAATTTGCCTCTATCACACATAAAATATTGCTCATGCTTGTTAATCTTGAGGCGATCAATCTGGCACCTTTTGGGTATTATACTGTATCTCTGTTTGGAACAAATATAAAATGTAGGTACTGTAAATCTTGACTGCAACATTAAACATGGCAAGTTTGATTGGAATCCAACCCAAAGTGAAGACTTCCTCGTTTTTACAAATTTCATTTACTCTTTAAAACAATGCAATTAGCTAAAAACAACTCAATCAGTTAAATGTTTAAATCATTTTAAAAAAAATTAAGCCCACCTTCATGCATACAACTCCAAAAGGTTCTCCGAGTGTTTAACAAATGGGTTAAGATAGAATTTAACTTGCCATTAGACACCTACAGTGTATGTGCCACTGAACAAAATGGATAATGGATTTTTTTTTAAATTTGAAAAAGATCACATCCAGATCATGATTCCTGGATAATCCTATTAAACTCCCGCCAATCAAAAAATACTGCACAAGTTCCACTTTCTTCACTTTCAAGAAACCTTGAGATACATATAATTCCTTTAAGCATGAATGATTCAATTTTGGTCTATATATCACAACATAATTTCAAGATGTACATGATGTGACTAATTGTGTGTTTCATATTAATTGTTGAACAAAATGAACTCGTGCAATATGCTCACATATGAAATTACCAGAATCATAAGAACTGCTGAAATGATATAAGACAGAACAAGAAGGTGGCACTAGAAAAGAGGTTGGGTGAGTGTAACTTCTAAGAATATGCTTAAATTATCAATTTTACGAAGCCAAGGTATTTCGTGGGAATAACAATGTATCAAGCATTTTTATGGGGGCTTTGTCTATAAGTAACAATTATCTTCTTTCAACCGGTGAGCTTATGGCCAAGGATGCCTGAATCTATATCAAACCCATTTCTAGCATGAGATATTTCATTTTCATGACATGAAATTCATTTGGAAAATTATACACGAGACAATGACAAGGCCAGCCTACAATACCCTGAATGTGAGATTTAAGACATCTTCATAATAACTCCAAATTAACCAATGTTAAGATCAATGTTACGTAAGGCATTAGATTTGACCTTTCTTTAAAGCGATTAAGGTACAATTAAGTAATTTGAAGTTAATAATAAGATGGGAAGATATTTAACTTGATGGCAGCCCGTTTCCTTGACACAAGCTCTAAGTGAGTGTGATGATTACATAATGGAGGAACAGCAGATGACAATATTAATTAAAAATCATTAATATGACAAAATGGATTCTGACAATGATGCTTAACTATTATAAATCTTTTAAATACCTGTTTCTTTATTGCTGGTGCTATATTTAGTTTTCTTTCCTTAAGCACAATGCAGTCACCCTAAAAAGAGAAGAATTATAAGCTACAATGTAACTTTTTTTTACTTTTCCAACTAACATTTAGCCACTGATATGATTAACACAAGAAATATGCAACTAACTTAATGACTAAACAATATTAACACCATTAATATCAAAGAGTTGTTTTAATTTGAGAATGGTCAGCAGGAAACAAAACTTAAGATCCAGTGATTTGCATTCATTAAGTGACCAAAGTTGATTTTTCATAATTACCAAAAAATGATTTCTTCACTTTTTACTGGCAATAGCTTAAATGAATAGTATTTAGTATCGATTGCACATCAATAAAAATGCACAGGATTGCTATTTCAACTATAAGAAACAATAATAAAAAAGCTACAGCAATATGGAACTTATTCTATTATGGTATCATAACTTTCCAGTTCTGATTGCTGCAAGATTACCTTAGGGCAAACAATTTTTTAGGTTAAAATTTAGGTTGAATATCAAATTAGGTATATTTTAAGAGGGCTGACTCCTGGAAACAAGTTATGGAATATGAGAGTCACACTTCAATAGGTGACTTTCAGTTATATTCTCAAATCATGCATGAAAAGGAGAAATAGAATGCATGTATGAAACGACAAGGATGCAAATCAAGGCTAAATGGTAATAAGTATATGGAAAACATACCTCAGCTTGTAAACGACGGGCTTCTTCTTCAGTCTCAAATGTAACAAAACCATAACCTTTGGAAACTCCTGCTCTATCATTTATGATTTTGGTAGCCCTAACATTTCCATATGCTGAAAAGAGTTGAGTCAACTCCGCTTCTGTGGTGCTGCCTGATATTCCTCCTACAAAAATTCTGTTTGGGACCAGCGTTCCATACTTTGGAGCATTGTTTCCCCCGGCACCAGCCGTCGCCACCACGGAATTGGGGGACGAGGAGGTGGTGGAGGCCTCGGTGCCACTCGGGGAAGACTGAAAAAGTAATTATACCAGTACACATCTTTCTCCCAGGGCATGACCAAAATATTAACAAAAAACTGAGATTCTACGATAAAACTTCTAGCTCCATATAATTTGAGGGGTACTGGGAATATTATTATTCCATAGATATAGGCAATAACCCATTAGAATGATTCACATGGGTGTGTCCACAGCAAACAGCCTTTCACAAAAACAATTTTTCTAGATTACACTGCCTCTACACACTTAAATAATTAATTTACTATACACACATGATACCTGTCACATTCAATTTAAAAACTTTAATAATGAGAATGGGCTAAGTTCAGAACAAATTAATACACCATTGCACAGACCAGAAAACTGTTAAAATAATACAATCAGATAATTTTAATAAGTATCTGATTGAAGCGAAAATTGTTAGATATAAGAGCTTGAATTACTCTTGACTTACATTGAAGTCCTTTCTTCAATAGAGAAATTTATATAACTTTGTTTTGTTTCATGTCCTTTTGTTTTCAGGGACCATGGTAGCTGGTGCCTAACAATGCACCAAATACAAATTTCATCATGCCACAAAAATATGCTGTTAATGAAACACAGCACTTAAACACCAGAAAAATAATATAAAAATAATTTAGATCTTTACTCACTAAAACATGAAAAAGCCTCGTTAAAACGAATGACGCACAATTTGAATTTAGGTGATATATTTTAAAACATGTCTCTGAAGAATTTGAAATATGAGATACAAAAGCAAACATTACCACCATGGCTACTGGAGAACAAATACTGATAAAACAGGTCAAGCTGGTTACCAATTCATTATTTACGCTGGTAAACGAATGATAAAAGAAGGTAATGGAACCAAAAACCACAACACCCAACATATATTAATTATTAAACCATGAAGCGCCAATGATATATTAATCATACTACCGTAGGTGGAAAACGTTTAGGGATACACTACCACGCCTTGCAATAAATAGCGATGAAAATTGTTTTCAAACTTCCACTTTTGAAAATACTTTTCAAATGAAGCTTGCATACAATGGTTTCCCTGAGGTATTCCTCACGAAATAGGCAAACTAAGACAAACAAGAATATGAGCCAATTTACATAGCTTACATGTATCGTTGAACTCTTCTTCTGTAAAACTATGAAAAATTATAAATGTAGACGTCCCTAATACTCATTTTCTGATAAGCAAAGACATCACATAGCCAAGGCTTGTAACGCGATAGCACTGAAACCTTTCGAAGAAAGAAGGTGGAATTTTTTATCAACCAGTTAACTGACGTGGTCATATTGATGTTTAAATCAAATATCAATACTTCGTACATTACATGAAAATCTGCTTAAGGCCTTAAAGCTTAGGGCGTCACTACGAAATAAATGGTTTTGTGATGCAATTCGAAATCAAGTGTCAGATCCATGCACGACAAAATAATCTAAAAATAGCTCGAAACCTTTCCTTTTCACACTATTTCGCGTTAAACGACTACTTCTAATAAAACGTTTAGTTAAGATCAGACGAAAAACACACACCTAAATTGCACGTTTTTTTGACTAATTAACGGTCTAAACAACATTTAAATCCAAAGAAGGCTCCTACCAAAACAATATAGCTGCACACACAATTGGATGAATCGTTGTAACTAATACAGTAATACGCAGTCTATTCAACCAAAAATGACTATTTCCTTGTAAATTGCTAGCGTGTGGTGATTCATAACAACGATGCACGAAGGTGTGCTGCAATAGTAACCGCGTTTCACGTTCAGATAACATACGCCTATTACACTTGTATATTTAAGATCTACGTGTTAACTGTCACTCATTTAAAAAACATATAGACCACGACCTCAAGACGTATGAGATCGGTAAAATTCAAAGTACAGGGTGGTCAATTAATAGGTCATAATGCTTCAAATGAACGTCTTACGATAACATTAATAAGAAATTTAAAAAATAGCACAACTAGCTTCTAAACTGAAAACATAATTGCAGCAGCTTACCATGAGCAACTAATGCAGTATCTCCAACCGCGACTGACCCCTTACCCGATCACACTCCTTGGTTAGAAACTCGTCTGCTTCTGGTCGCAGCCGAAACCCGTCGAATCCTGGGGTAAAGATGGCGGATAAATTTTAAGAAAAAATTGGAGGGAATTGGTGCGTAATGCGTTTACCTGTGGTCAAGATTTGAAGGCTAAGATTTTTATGTTAACATTAATCTTTTGGCAATGGAAGTTTTATAAGTAATTTTGGAAGAAGATATTATCTTGAAATATAACATATTTTGAAAAGTGCGCCAACAATGAACGTTAAATTAAATAATTTATTATTGCTACAGAACAATGGTATGAAATTTTGAAATACAACTAGTCCCCCAATTTCAAATACTAATTCAAACAAAGTCCAACATTATAACTAATTGTTCATTACTAATAACGTTGGTTTTTATGACCGTAACCAGTTTAAACATTCAACGTGCTACCTTGTAGCTAATTTCAAAAGGAGTAACCAGAAAATTCTTAACGCAAACGAAACTATTGTTAATGTGACCATTCTGCTATTATAAGAGAGACAATTCTGCCGAGATAAAATACCAAAATAATATTTAAATAAATAATATGGAGGCAACACATTCATGCTGTAGTTTATTTAACATTTAACATACAAAGGTATTATGCATTCTCATCAAACAAGCATCTTTCATTTCTAACAATTGACTAGCATAGCTTTCTTCAAATTATCCACAGCATCTTTTCCAACTAACTTGTCAACAATAGCCAGTGCGAATTCAAACGCTGTGCCTGGACCTCGACTTGTGAGTAGATTTCCTAGAAAAAAAGCAGATATTAGTAAACTATTTCTTCTTCCACGACATATCTGATAATTTACACTTACCATCCACCACCACTCTTTCCTCACTGTATTTATATTTATCCCCACTGACCATTTGCTCTTTCACCGACGGGTACGAAGTCAAATTTTTACCAGTTCCTACTCCATGAGATTTGAGAGCAATTGGGGCTAAAATATGAAGGAGATTAAAATAAAATACAGCAAATTTAATTAATTAAATCTTACATGTAACGTATCATAGCACATGCATCATCATATCGGCCAACTGAACTAATTTAATTCATCAGATATTAGTTTTCCAAATATGAGCGATCTTAATACAATAGGTAGTTATCCGTCTTTGAACTTGCCAGCACAGATCGCAGCCACTAATCTCCCCGACTTCTCTTGCTCACGAATGATATTACCCACTTTCTCCGACTGCAACGGAAACATAAATTACGAGCCAATAAGAAGAAACAATCCTAGGATTTTGAAATAATAAAGAAACACATCATACATCTGCTAGGGTCTGAGATGCCTTTCCTCCCGGTAACACGACAACATCATAACTCTGTGAAGAGGCGTCGTCCAAGCTAATGTCTGGGGTAATCACAACATCCCTACTACACTTCACCGGAGCTATACCATCAAGACCTGCTACATCAACTTTGATCTGAAAACAAGCCAAAATTCATCAATATTTAAACACTCAAATGCTCTCTTCATTAGATAAGACAAAAAAGTAACATACTTCTGCTCTTCTGAGCACATCTACGGAAATAACAAATTCCATTTCTTCGGCCCCTTCCGCAAGTATCACCAAAGCAGATTTTCCAGACATGTTACAGGTCGAAAACCTTTTAAAATAACCAATACTTAGGCGAAATATATTCATGCACTTCAGCCGGTATTACGGCTCCAGCACTTGCAATCCTTACTTCAATTGTTTTCTCTTCACCTTGACCTGCGCTCTCATGAGAACTGCGCATGCTTATTTCACATTTAATAAATTAATATATATTTATTATTTATGCAAAAAAGAAGAATGCGAACGAAAAATTTTCCTCTTGCATTCAATAATTTTTACTGTTTCATAATTCGGAGATATTTGACATTGCTTTCAAAATACAATGAGTCATTTGCATAACTTAGTTTAAAATGGTTTGATGAAATTGGATTGGGTCTCGGATAAAGTGCATAAAAACAAAATGAGGGGATAAATTACTCGTAGTTCTGTGTTTGTCCGATGAAAACAAACTCATTCATACTTTCACTGAGACGAAAAAAGTGGTCGCTTGACTCCGATAGTGATTCAAGGGCGGTAAAAATATTCGAGCTTAAATCTGACACCATGACGTTTTTCGGTTCCATTTCGTTCTTCATGATGGAAATACTCCGAAGAAGCAGAATCACCAGTAATCTAAAAGTATTTACTGAAGTGAAAACTGTTTTTCATCCCTAAGACAGTGATATTTGCGATGGAATTAATTTGGCCTAAGTTGGTGGAAGACTGTGGGCAGGAGGGGGTGGATTTGGCAAGGAGGGGGGCGAAAAAGACTTGCGCCGTAGCTCTAGCGTGGATTCGCCGCAGTCGTGGAGAGAGATACGTCTTCGGTCGTATCGCTGGCAGCAGCCGCTTCTCCCGGGCCAGCGAGAGAAAGAAGAAGAGCGCGGTAGAAGTAAGTGAACAGTGAAACAGTGATTGTTGGACGGCGGATGGCGGAAGGATTACATTCTCAATAGGAAAAATCCTGCCATCCGCCTTCCTGCTCATCCCGTCAGGATTTCATCTTTTCTACATATCTGGTGGTAAGTTTGAATTTACTTCCACTTTGCCAATTGGCCGGCGTACGTGCAAACTTATCAAATGTGCCGTTGCTTTGCCTATAGTAGCCTTCTTTTTGCTGAGGATTTTGCAAGTCTCCCAGGGAAAAATCTTAATCATTGGTTCGTTAAGACTAACAGTTTTATGACGAGGAAAACCTTTAGTTAGTTATACTTACAGCAATGAATGTATACGTATTTTGGTCTCAAGCTGTAGATATGGAGCAGAAACAACACTATATTGAGAATCATACCTACTTCTGCTATGAAAAATTCACCCTTAGGTTTCTAAATATCTTAATAGGCCGTCAAGTTATTATTTGGCACTCTTGATGATATAAACATAAAAAATTGAGAATTGTCTATGAATTACTAGAAAATGCATGTGAATTATAAAATTCAACTACGCTTGTCACTTCCGAGAGATACGATGTATTTTTATGTTTTCATGGTGTGAGTTGGTAACACTGGCTACACACGAATTAATTGTGCTTGTGGCGGTGTTGACAAAATGTCAGCAGAGTCTAAACCGTTGCACCCACATATCAATTACAGCGAACACTCACCGGGGGTGGAAGTTATTTCTCCAGGGCCTCTCAGTAGGGCATCTAAAGTAGCTTAATCCTTTTCACCTAGAGGCGTCAACAATGGAGATCAACACAATACAGCAAAATAAGAGGAGCATTCGCGAGGACGCGTAGCTTTTATTTTCAAGCCATAATATTATATCTAGAGATTATGCGTTCAATTTGGTCGCTCTAATTTTCCATAATAAATGGTGTCTCTCTTGGCTATTAAGTTATTTTGTGAATTGTAATGGTGATATTCTCCCATTATAGCTTCCATGCAGAAAACTTAAGCATCCTGCTTACGATTTCCGTTTATTCCTTATTGTTGGGGTAGGACGGGAGGTTGACAAGAGGCACCAGAGAAACATCCCGTGCCCCCTTACATTGTATCCCCAAGAGAGCCTTGGGTCCAACTCGGGGTGACAATACGGTCGACAGCGATGCAGCCAAACGCACCGATCATCAGCGGTCAAATTTGTCGCGTGCGGTGGTATACCGTTTAGGACATGGGTATTACCTGAACTTTAACTGCGTGGGAGAGGGCGGAGGAGTGGATGGGGTAACAACAGCGACATTTCCCAGGGGGTGGGGTTAGTTTCTTTAAGTGTATCCGAAATGGCGATATTCATTGAGGTCTTGTCTCTCCCACACCCTCTTAAAACTTTATTTGAAATACATGGTCAGGAAGTGCTAGAGAGTAAATACAGGAGTGTCAGTTGGAATAAGTATTGTGTGCATAAGGTCTGCTGATGGCATCATTCTCTTTGCCGGAGAAGAAAAGCACTTAAATGGGATGTTGCAACATATTAATGGCATGGATTACGGCCTGATGATTGGCAGGAGCAAGACCAAGGTGATGAATGTTGGTGGTGATGAGGAAATAATATTTACACAGAAGGAGAAAGGCTTGAACTCATGGAGACTATGAATACGATAGTATCTAGGTACGGAGGTAAGGAAAAGTTAGGAGTAGTGGAAAGGAAATTAAAATAAGAATGGGGAAGGTCAAGGTAGCTTTCAAAAGGAAAAGTGTTATTTAACAGAGTGGATATTGGCCTGTTGAAAAGACTATTCAGGTGTGTTGTATGTGGTATGTTATGTTATATGGCTGTGAAACATGGGCTGCGTTAAAAAGGGGTCGGCGAAAGGCCGTCGGGTTTTGAGATGTGGGCGCGGAGAAGAATGCCGAGCTTAAAATGGACAGAGCGGATGAGAACTGAAGAAGTGTTGAGGAGAGCGGGAGGAGAGAAAATTGCTGAAAAAATGGAAAAAGGAAAAGAGAATGGCTTGGACACGTGCACGTGCTTCTTCTAGAAGAAACGGCGGAAGGGCCAGGCAAGAGGGGCCGGAGGAGTGTCAAAATGACGGACGGTGTGGGAGAGGGTGATTGGTGAGAGAAAATGAAGAGAAGACAGGATAGGAACACATGGCAGAAAGAGACCTCCATGGACCTGCCAACCATGGCAGATGGTCCATGATGATGATTTAACATGTGTCTGGTGAGGACTAGTTAAGGAATGAATTTATTGCTTCAACTTCGCCTCAGATAATTAGACCCCCAAAGAAAATTAGGCTTTGAATGGTCCCTGGATATAACATTACCATCATCCTGTTGGGGTGGTATCTATATACTATAATGCACTTCCTATCTCGTGGAATTTTCATTGTTTTCGCTGTATTACTTAATACGCATGTATTGATACTTTTCTCTCATCGAAGAGAAGCTTACCCTCTGCCCTTCACCTTACTAGTTCGCCAAAATTACAGGGGGAACGGGTGCCCGTATGAGTGTTTAGATATTAAAGAATGTTGACAACTCACGAAACTGAGAAGAAATGAGACACCTCAAGAGAAATAATCGTACTGAAAGAAAATCCTTATATTCAAATTATGTAATCTACGAATACATCGTAAACCCCTCTAAAATTGGCATATACCCGGCGAATCCTTCAAATAAATATAAAAGAAGACGATAGGTGACTCGGGCAACCTTAACATTTAGCAGCTGATTCCGTCAAAAGTTACTGTCGCGGTATCTCCCGCAATTTCTAAATATTAAAGTTGAACTAAAATGGTCATTGTTCAAGGGACTTGTGCATTTCTGCCTTGGTGATGTTATTAAAATCCCCGTGCTTTAGCTGCTTATAACGTCAGACGAAGACGACCGTGTTATGTTCGTAAAATTAAATCAGGAAACCACCCAGTTAGAATCCCGATCGAGATTAGTAAAAGGTTTGGATTAGCAGTTTAATTCCAGAGACAGAACTTCAACCCCCGTTATGGGTCGATTTTCTTCAGAGGATGAATAGTTTTCTTCATATAGCGCTATACTTATGTCGACCTTTCTGTCGACTGAGATCCCTTCACCCCACTGGGGCAAATCCTACACACCATGTGCACTCTTACACTAACGTCGTTCCCATGAAAATCTCCCGGCTGGAGCCCTCTTGCAGGTCACCAGCGTCTCATTAGGGTACGTTCAGGGAGAGAAGCGCTCAGTCAACAGTTAAAGAGGTCCTCCCTGAATGCGACCACACCTCATCTCTTGAGATGGTAGCGGACGCCATGTTTCGGAGTGAAGTTCAAGTTCGCTATTAAGTGATCGACGCGATTCCAAATAGTTATGTGTAGTTTCCAGAATCCTTCGAAACATTTCAAGGATGGCGAGGAAATATAAAATGATAGATATTGAATTTTCCAGAATATGCCATTTTAAGATGTTGGTACATCCAAAAACGGTACTTAAATGTTAAATTTTGAGACGAATATAAAAGTAATTAATAGATCCGTAATGTGTGCGGGAGATATGACCGTATTTAATTCTCAATTAGGTTTCATGCAATGCGCTAAATCTCCTTATATCTGCATTATCAATCACAGCCGAAATAGCTAGCTCTCTCGACTTATAAATAGGTTAACGCAGAATGGAAATAGGTGCTTCAGTCTCAGTTGGAATATCCTTCGTTTCGGAAATACGTACTACCAAAAGTTTGAAAGTGAATACTTCAGTCATTCTAATTTTTGCAGATTTTTATGCTAGGCATACAGACTGATAATATAATTTCATTATCATTAACTGATTTTGCGTCCTTTTTTAGGGAATGAAATAAGTTGTGACAGATGGTTGAGTCAGGTGAAAGGGGATGCATGCTTCGTCTGTTATTCACTGACAAGGTCCCAATGATTTCTGATCCCAGTGAGACGGGGAATTGAAATGAGGGGATTTCTTTGAAAACATTCATCGAGTAGCGCAATCAGAAACCATCTAATTATCTTCCCATCAAATTACAATGGAGGACGCACCGGCGGGCTTATACTAATTCCAATCGCACGAAATATTTTACTTTTTCATTGCGGCGAATCGCCAATTATGCTCATATGTAATATTTTAATTTGCCGAGTCGGTAGCTGGAGAAAAGGTGAACACAAAAGTTAATAGAAATATTGGGCATGTTGCTGTACAGGTCATGGTTATGTAGTACAGTGCGTATTTTGGACAGGATGTGATGTTGGGCAGCGCGTGATTTTAGACGGAGTATGATTTTGAACGTGGTGTAATGCTGGGCCACGTGTGGCAATACTTTGGGCTGGGCCATGTGGAGTAACTTAGTATTTTCGTTGATGACCCGTGTAGCGGTTTAGTTTTGATTTTTTTCATGATTGATTAATTAATGACCACTTTTTTTATTGTTCTGTGTGAAATCAATCATGATTATAGGGACTTGTGTGCCACCTGATAACGTCTGTATGCACAGATAATATTATAATAATATTAATGACAATTCATGAACGATTAAAGCCTTCGTTGTTAGCGTGGGATTCGAAGCTTCTGGCCGTCGATGGGAGTGAGGTGGGGGAGTATCGGCAAGGATTTATTACGGAAGGAAAAAAAAACCATAATTTATTTTGGTGGAGGGTTTGAAGTTAGCCATAGTCTGATTGCACATCGTGCAGGTTAATGTACGTACACACTAGGAGGGGAAAAAGGCAGTTAGTGAGAAAAAAAGGTGTCTTCCCTCGAATGCTCCTCGTTGGATAGGTGAGCAAAGAGTTCACTACTCTTAAACGTTTCCACTGCAATTCTATCCCTAAATAAGGAATTCTATTCGCAGTGTGCTAAGTGGGTGTGAACTCCAACCAATCATCATCATCTATCGGAGGAACGGTCAACGGAGGGAAAGCACCAGTTTTAACTGTTGTATGTCGTTGCGCGATTCTTGTTGTATCGTCCTTTAGAATTCCCTAGAGCAACAGAATCGGAAATATATGTATGTGTGTGTGTATATATATATATATATACACACACACGTATGTATATATATATTTATATTATATATATGTATATATATATATGTATATATATATATATGTATGTATATAAACCATAAACTCAGTAATCAAGCCGAAGGTCGGTTTAGTAGGTAATGGTAGAGTTCACCCAGTACTAAGCCCTATACGGCGTGTGAAAATTTACATATCAGGGTAGGGGGGCCAGTTCCTTTCCCTGTGCCGGTTATGGTGTCCCAGGAAGACCTGGTACCCGAAAAATCACTTAAGCTTGGGTGGAGCTGCAGTGCCCATAAATTCACCCCTAAGAAATGACCCTCAAAAAATTGTAAGATAAGTCTTAAAATGAGAGGCTGGCGTCCAACAATCCCAGTCGGGATCCATGGTCAACTTCACGTGGCTACGAGTTGGCGTGGCCGAAGCTTATGAACTTGGCAACTCGGAAAAACGCAATCGTATATTCTCAAAATATACTGGTAACCTCACGAGAAGAATATTCATTTAGAGTACCTAAGTACAGCGTTCAGAGGTTAGTTCCGCTTGGGTGGAGCTGCAGGTGCCCAGAGTGCCTTGCCCGGGAATCGAACCCGGGACCTTCCGGTCAGCAGTCCAACGCTCTACCCACTGGACTACCGCGACCGAAATATATATATATATTATTTTCACACATCAGGGTAGGGAGGCCAGTTCCTTTCCCTGTGCCGGTTATGGTTCCCCAGGAAGACCTGGTGCCCGAAAAATCACTTCAGCTTGGGTGGAGCTGCAGGTGCCCAGAGTGCCTTGCCCGGGAATCGAACCCGGGGCCCTCCGGTCAGCAGTCCAACGCTCTACCCACTGGACTACCGCGACCGAAATATATATATATATATATATATATATATATATATATATATATATATATATATATATATATATATATATATATATATATATATATATATACACACACACACACATATACGAGGGTCATCCGGAAAGTAGTACCCGTTCGTGAAATAAAGACACAAAAGTAAATATTAACAAACATAAAAAATTTTATTTGAAAGAGGATACTTTAAACTACTTCTCAACATAATCTCCAAGCAAATTAAGGCATTTGTCATAACGTGTGACAAGTTTCTGTATTCCTGCTGCATAGTCCTTCGCCGCCAGCTCATTGAGATACGCGAGGGACCCATCTTGCACAAATTTTTGCATAATGCAGATGGTGTTTAACAATTTCATGAACAATTGTTCGAGAAACATTGGGAAAATGCTCACAGATGTCATCAATTGTGACGCGCCGATCGTTCCTCACGAATTCGTCAACTGAGCTCACCAGTTGGTCTGTAATGACAGACGGTCTCTCCGAACGCTCATCGTCGTGTGTGTTCCCCCTCCCCATGTTGAAGTTGCGACACCACCGCCGAACAGACGACTCGTCCATTACATTGTCTCCATACACCTCCTTTAATTGGCGATGAATATCACATGGGCGAACGTTTCTTGCATTGAGGAATTTAATCACTGCCCTCACTTCACAACTGGCGGCGTTCTCAATTTTTTTAAACATTGTAAACAATCACAGAAACAACACAGGCAATGCTAGCGTCACGCAACTTGGCTCAGAGAAGGCAGACAAGCCACTGAAGCTATCTGACCTCGTCCAGCGGCTACTCGCGTCGTCAGCACTTCATGCGGCACGAACGGGTACTACTTTCCGGATGACCCTCGTGTATATATATATATATATATATATATATATATATATACACACACACACACACACACACACTTGGCACCACCGGACTTCTTTCTGTTCCCGAAGATAAAGAGGAGTTTGAAAGGAACGCGATACGGGACTTTGGACGCCGTCAAAGAGGCCGTGACGACGTGTCTTCGAGAGGTTCCCGATGATGCCTTCGCGGGAGCGTTCCAGGAATGGGAACGCCGCTGGAACAAGTGTATCGACTCACAAGGGTCCTATTTTGAGGAATATTAGCTTAAGATATGTAAAAGTGTAATACATTTTTTTTCCTGAATTCAGTACACTTATTTTCCGGACGAACCCTGTATCTCCTAACAAAACACAAAACAGCATCCTACTCTAAAAGTCCCTCTTCATCTCTGTGTGCATACTTCCTTTCTCCCTGCATCCCGTCCAACATCCCTATCCTACGCGTATTCCTGCCCCTTCCTCGTTTGCTTAACATTCTCCCCTGTATTACAGTCTTCAGCGTCCCATTGCTGATCAATATGCTTTTCATCCATTTTTCCTGCCTCCTTATGATTTCTCCCAGCAATCCATTCTCCACGCCCACCATACCTAACACTTTCTCCTATGTTTTCCTTTCGGTCCTTTTTTCCTTTTCCATCCTCCACACCCACATTTCAAAAGCGTGCAATCCACGTCTATCCTTTAGCTTCAGTTAACACGTTTCCGCGCCGTATATAACTACGCTCCATATCAAAGTTTTCAAGTGCATTTTCTTAACAACCATACTCAACGTCCCTGTCATCAACTCATTCTCCTTGTGAAAGCCTCTTATCCAAGTGTAATTCTTATCCTTATGGCCCTACTAATTTGACCAGGTTGGTCCAAAACACTTCCGAGATACGTCAACTGTTCTACCTCCTCGACATGATTGAGACATGCCTAAGTCCGTATTTTAACACCTTTATCAGGATACTTAAAATATTTTCGATTAAAAAGGGAGAATCGCATTTAACCAATAATTTGAATTCAATTTTCAGTACTGAAAGCAGAGATAAGTACGATACTTAGTGCAAATCCGTTTACTGTATCCAACGACCAATCACAGATGATTAGGACTGTTTCTGGAGACTACCGACAGTTTCTTTGCGCTCAAAATTATTTTCTTAGGCATAATCCACGCTTACTTTATTTCGACATAAAAATCCATTTCTTCGACCAAATTTCTCTTTTTTCGTCTTCGGGATAATAATCCTTTGGCAATTAAAATTACCTCTTTTACGAAAGCTGTTTTCTCGTCAGAACTATAGGTGCAATATTTGAACGAACGCTAAACGTTTATTTGAATTCAAGCGTGAACAGCCAGCCGTCGACAAAATAAAAACTAAGTTTGCACTTTCCCAAAAATCTGAAGTGGATATGGATCGTGTAAATTGATTTATCCGAGATATTGTGCAGAGTCTGCATTCGTTATTGCACATTCTGATAATATCAACTGAAACAGTTATCGCTTAAATCAGCCTTCATGACACAGCAAGGAAAAAGTTGATCTTAAAACATCTGCCGGCGAAAGAAAGATGTTACAGAGAACAAACGAACAGCGCTTCTTGATTAGGGATCTAAGTAGAACTAACCTCTGAACGCTGTACTTAGGTACTCTAAATGAATATTCTTCTCTTGAGGTTACCAGTATATTTTGAGAATATACGATTGCGTTTTTCCGAGTTGCCAAGTTCATAAGCTTCGGCCACGCCAACTCGTAGCCACGTGAAGTTGACCATGGATCCCGACTGGGATTGTTGGACGCCAGCCTCTCATTTTAAGACTTATCTTACAATTTGTTGAGGGTCATTTCTTAGGGGTGAATTTATGAGCACTGCAGCTCCACCCAAGCTATGTGATTTTTCGGGTACCAGGTCTTCCTGGGAAACCATAACCGGCACAGGGAAAGGAACTGGCCCCCCTACCCTGATGTGTGAATTTCATACGCCTTCGGGCTTAGTACTGGGTGAACTCTACCATCACCCACCAAACCGGCCTTCGGGTTGATTAATGTGTTTATGGTTTTTTTTAAACATTCGAAAATGTGCGGAAAAATGCGCGCCAAGAAGGCCGGGATAGGCTTCCATTCAGTCATTTAACATTAATTGAATTAAAATCCAACGTGGCAACCAAAATAGTTTATAAGAATCGTTTTGCTTGAATGAATGGAGTTGACAAATGTGTTACATTTATTTTTCAAAATAAGTTTTATTAAAGAAATATAACACTCAATAATTAAACGATTTTCATGTAAAAAAGAAGACCTACGCCTGTATTATCACACAAAATATTTTTATATTGTGAAAACTTCCCTATAACCGACAGTTCGATGGATATTAATTTGATATTACTTATTGTAATTGTATTTCAATGTAATCATTTTTTACTAACAGTCGCTCCGCGTAACCCTCTGAAACCATGCGTGCCCATGTGCACCACCATCAAATATGGTACTGAACGACATTACTGAATAATGCCTCGATTCCCATTCTCTATACTGCTCACATGTACATTTTAATTATAAATGCCCATTGAGATAAATGTTCTAATGTAATAAATTAAAACAATCGGCTTTATATTTGTTACTGAACATAGCATCCCTAACAGCGTGCAAACAAATATGAGAGTTCAAGACATAAAAATGCGTACTCGATTTTCTTTTGCCAAAGTGCAACATTTTACCAAGTAAGCATTTCCTGTAACTGTCAAATGTTTCTAGACTATATTCAATGGGAGAGAAGGGATTGTGTAAAATCTTTGATTGTAAATAAAATAATATATCAATTACAAAATCCATATTATTCAGTGTTATCTTTCCAAGGAACACATTTCGATTGTTGCTATTACATCTACAAATACATGCACAAAAACCGCCATGGGGGGGGTGTGGCGTAGGGTGTCAGGGCACCACCCCTAAAACGGAATAAAACCACATGCAAAACAAACAAAAGCATGTCAATTCATATCCACGCGGAAGAATATTCACGGGAAACCCATTTAACGCATACACATGCAAATATGTGTACTAGAAACTAACATACACGTAGGCACATGTACCTACGAATGTACCAGATGCGTTTAATCTTGTCCTCACTTGTAATTCGATTTTACATACTATTTCTACTATGACTTCGATTTCCTACTATGGTAATTACTATACACAACCAAAATTGCTCTTTCCATTGTGACGCATCGACTATGAACGCAACAATCAGTTGCGTCTTATTTGGAGTTCATTCACCGGGATTGTTCAAGGAAAGCTCGCAATCATGACGGTGATGAAATTTTGATTGCATCTGAGAGTCGACAAATCCTGATATTCGATAGCAATACTACCTTGATCAAAAAGTTCCCGGAATAACCACCGTGTGGCGCTCCCATCGTTTCGATTTGAGTTCTGTTTTTTTTGTTAAATTGGTACATCTGTTGTTGATATTCCCTTTAAATCTTAGTGTCATAACTTGACATTTGCAAAAGTTACGTAGCCAAGAGTACATCTATCTCTGTGTGTGTTGGCGATTTTTTACAATTGCAGAAATGGATTTAAATTTGCAACAACGAACTTGTATTAAATTTTGCGTAAAAAACGGATTTAGTGGCGCACGGACGTTGGAAATGTTGGAAAAGTGTTTCGGCAACGATTCTCTAAAAAAAACGGTCGTTTACCAGTGGCACGAGCGGTTCAGAAGTGGTCGTGAGTCAATCGAAGATGATGAACGCAGTGGCAGACCATCGACATCGAAAGTCGGTGAAAAAATTGATAAAGTAAAAGAAATGTTGGTCAATAACCGCAAATTAACCATCAGAGAAATAGCGGAGGACTTGAACATTGCCTATGGATCCGCCCAAGACATTGTGGTTAATGATTTGGGTTTCCGTCGTGTAGCAGCAAAGTTGGTGCCAAAAGACCTCAATTTCATGCAAAAAAGAGACCGTGTTGACGTCGCAAAAGACATGATTTGCGAGGCTGAATCCGATCCCACATTCATCAAAAGGATCATTACTGGAGACGAGACGTGGGTTTATGAGTACGACACGCAATCCAGACATCAGGCAAGTGAATGGCGTTCACCAAATGAGCCGAGACCAAAAAAACCACGTCGTTTTCAGTCAAAAAAGAAGGCAATGCTGACGGTTTTCATGGATTACAACGGTGTAGTGCATCATGAATTTTTGCCAGAAGGCCAGACAGTAAACAAAGAGTATTATTTGGGCGTTATGAGACGTTTGCGTGAAGCAATTCGCCGAAAGAGACCAGAAATGTGGGCAGAAAACTCGTGGATTTTGCACCATGATAACGCACCGTCGCACAGTGCTATCATTATTCGTAATTTTTTGACGAAAAATGCAACAAATACCATCCAACAGCCACCGAATTCACCTGATTTGGCTCCCTGTGACTTCTTTCTGTTCAATCGAGTTAAAAAACCATTACGGGGAACGCGTTTTAGCAGCCGAGAGGAAGTAATGGAAAAATCGCAGGAAGCACTGATGGACATACCGAAAACCGAATATAAAAAATGTTTCGAGGATTGGATCAAGCGCTGGCATAAGTGTGTTGCAGTCGATGGGGATTACTTTGAAGGGGACAATATAGATTTAGATGAATAAACTTGTACGTACTTTAATTTTACCAATGTACAGGGTTCGTCCGGAAAATAAGTGTACTGACTCCTGGGCTGGGCGCGCCGCTCCAGGCGCGCCCAGCACCGCTCTGATGGGCTGCGATTGGAGGGTGGTATGTTGGCAAGCGACGCTGAAAAAGGCAGTCGGCTCTGAGCTGTGGTGTAGTGAGGAGCTCTGTTAACGCGAACCTCCACGCTCGACCCACGTCACGGAACGCGATGCCGAAGTTTTTGGAGCAGCGTTATTCCATCAAATTTGCGGTAAAGCTTGGGAAATCGTTTACCGAAACTGCCGGTATGATTAACCAGGCTTACGGGGAGTCAGCCATGTCCAGAAACATGATCTTTCGGTGGCACAAGATGTTCGTGGAGGGCAGAGAAGAGGTCGACGACGAGTCTTCGAGAGATTCCCGATGATGCCTTCGCGGGAGCGTTCCAGGAATGGGAACGCCGCTGGAACAAGTGTATCGACTCACAAGGGTCCTATTTTGAGGAATATTAGCTTAAGATATGTAAAAGTGTAATACATTTTTTTTTCCTGAGCTCAGTACTCTTACTTTCCGGACGAACCTGGTAGACCGGGTCGATATGGAAACATATCCTTATAAATCTTTATATCCCTTCGTCCTACTCATGACAGGAATTCTGCTTTTCTCTCGCCAATCAAGACAGCCTTGAGGCTTTTTACCTGGTGATTCCAAGAACAAACAGCAAGAACTCATTATGAATTAGACAAGGAAATCGATACTAACACCACTCGAGTACTTTCTCGCCTCATTTGAAGTCGCGAAAAATCAATGAAAGCTCTGATCCACGAAGAGGTGCGCTTGTGTGGTGGCGGTGTGTTAATCGCGTGTTGTGGTGTCTGGCACTACGTTTAACAGTCCGCGCTCACGTAAGCGAAAAAAAATGATCGATGAAACTGTGCATTTTTTCAATCCACCAGCGAAACGAACATCATAACCGTTTTTAAGTGCCGCCGTAAGGGACCTGGTTGAATAATTGTTGGACCTCGATAATAGCGATGTTGTGACATCACTTGTTACATAAATCCCGAATACTACCTTGATCAAAAATTTCCCGGAATTTATTCAGAAAATTAAAAATACGTATATGTCAGTCAGCCAAGTGGTTGCAAGCATTGCTGAGTGAATTGGAAATTCAGTGCTACAGGTATGGGATGAGAGTCAATATTAATAAAACTAAGGCTATGCGATTTTCTGGAAGCAAAAAGGCTAAGCTAAACATTAAAATAGGAGGGCAAAAACTATAGCAGGCAGAACAGTTTACGTATCTCGGGAGTGTTTTGGACCAACACGGTCAAAGCAGTAGGGACGTAAGGAGAAGAATTGCGCTAGGCAAAGAGGCTTTCACAAGGAGGAGGGAGTTGAAGACAGGGACGTTGAGTAAGGATATGGAGCGTAGCTATGTACGGCGCGGAAACGTGGTCATTGAAGCAGGAGGATAGACGTAGACTGGAGGCTTTTGAAATGTGGGTGTGGAGAAGAATGGAGAAGGTGAAAAGGACAGAGAAGAAAACAAATGAGGAAGTACTTGGTATGGTGGGCGAAGAGAGGGGTTAGTGGGGAGAAATTCTATGTAGGCCGGAAAATTGGGTGAAGGGGGTAGTGACCGGCAGTGGGATGTTGAAGACGGTAATAGAGGGGAGAATGTTAGGCAAGCGAGGAAAGGGAAGGAACAGGATAGGGATGTTGGACGGGATGAAAGGAGGGAGAAAGTACTCAGAGATGAAGAGGGACCTGATGTAGAGTAGGATGCTGGATTTTGTGTTTTATTGGGAATCACCAAATTTATTAAGTAGCCGTGTCCATCCAAAAACCTACCATAAAATTAATAATTAAAATCATCGCTGAAGAGACCAGCTTCCAAGTGGTTGTGCGTCTGTTGCGCGGGAAGTCACAAAGTTAGTGCTTGGCCGAGTCCGTCAATATGAAATCATCCGGATACGAAACACCACGTGGTACCGACAGAAATCGACCGGTTGGTTGGTCGGTTAATGATGCCTATTCTGCCGCTCTTGTCCATACACGTACGATGTCTGTCCGGAAAGTATCCAGCCATAGAATATTTTGAGGAAAATAGCCAACCTAGAACAAAGAGGCCTTAGTCGACTCTTCCAGTCTCTTCCACTTTTCAAAACATTCTGTTAGTTCTTTTTATGGCCATCAGCTGCCCTGTCGAATTCTACTTTATCTCGTCACCCGACTGAAAGCCTTTGCGCCATTCCAACGGCGATTTTACCTTAGGAAAAAGGAGCCACCTGTGATACGATATTTCACCATGAAGTCCTGTCCGTACGCGAAGAATGGGGCAGGTGCATTGTCATGGTAAAGGTGCCAGTCACCGCTTGCCCGGAGAGCCTTCCGTTTCCATCACGTTTATGTTAAAATCTCAGAGAAATAGTTTTTGGAATCTCTGTATCCTCCTCAAACTCTCAGACTCTCAATCGCCGATTGCAGCTCGTACGCGATTGACATTTTCAGGGGTTCGGCTGGTTCATGGACTTCCAGAACTTTCTACAGATTTACGACCATCTTTAAAGCGTCGATAGCACGTTTAAATTGGGGATGAGGTTTTAGAGAGTGGTTAACAGGATAACGCTATAGAGAATTTAAAAAAGTCATATTCAGTATTGTGTTTATCATTTTAATCCTTTCCAGCACATTGACCACCACATTAAGTTTACACAGATATGACTGTAGAAGGACCCTTGAACCTCCCATTTTCCACCTTGATTTTATTCGTTTTGCAAGGGCCCACAGTCCCCCGACACAGGTATTAGTGTGCACCCCTTATTAGCTGGATCTAGAAAATTCTCCCCACGATTTGTGGTCGAATGCACGAAATTTTAACCGTGAAGAAGTTAAAGGATTGCCGTTAGCATTTGAACAACAATCCGATGTAATTAATGTACCTGGACATATATAATCTCTGATAACATTCATGAGCGTACCTGGTGTTCTATCAGCCCCTGCACTAATAAAAAAACCTTCGTCTCGCTCGGCAAACACCTCTGAAAACCCTTTTGCTCAGGATACGTTTTGCCTGTACGTATTAGACTTCAGTCGTGTAGAGATGCTTTCGTCAGTTTCTACTATCAAGCGTCATTTTCATCCATTTCCATAAGGATTTAACCTACAACATTTCTAATGCGACGGAACGACACGAAATTAAAGGAAAATTAAGATACGGAAGTTAACAAGAGAACAACAAATGTTTATCACAAAATCACCAAGGAGACAAATGGCGTTAGCTTTCTGGACAGAACCCGACATGCGTGAATGAAACAGCGCCTGATAGTGATACAGGAGGAAGAAGTATACCAGGGACATGGCATTATGGAAGGAACTAGTTAAAATGAAATTTCTGGAAATAATAATTTAAAATGAGGTTTTTATATCACCTTACCTAATCCGTAGCGTAGTACCCTTAGGAGGTAGTGCATGTAACTCCTCCCCCCCCCTATAGTTGCCGCCAGTTGGGGGCAGCACCCCCCTATGGGACCAACTAATTACGCAGAGGAGGTGGAGGATACGCGTGGATGACGGTCACCTTCGAGGGGTTAGGAGCCCGCAGGTGGCGGATGTCGGCGGGGAAAGTGAAGGAGGGATCGGCAGGGTTTCGAATAATACAGAAAAATTGGAGCTACGCGATCTATGTCGAGGGGCAGAGATTTATCGAGGGACTTCTAATGCGGAGAGGAGAGGATGTTTGAAAAGTGCGGCAGGCAGGGCGACAGAGATAATACGTGCGATAAGGATGGCGTTTTGAACGAAAAAAAGAACGGTTAAAAATTGCTCTGATAAAGAAAATAATAAACTACTTCTCCTATTCATTGCATCATTTCGCAAAGGGACATGCAAATGCATTATTGCATCTGAAGGATAGTTACGCGGCATTTCAGGTTATCGAATAAAACGCTACAGACAATGATTACAAGTGAAATATTTCACTTATGGTTACTGAATATGTAAGTGAAATGAAATAATATATTAATATTCACGTATATGTATGTTCAAGTAGAGAAGACCTGCAAGCGACTGAATGGTGTGGACCTATTCACTTGGGATTATAATATGAAAGCATCAAGTACGAAGAAAACTTAAATCATTATGTTTGTGTGTGAAAGAGAGAAGATGAATGCAGATGAATACAGATATGACAACTTTAGGAGTGGAACTAGAGCAAGTGGAATGAATCGTTCATCTAACTGGGCAAAAGTATGACCGGGGACGGAAGAGGTTCGACTAACATGCAGCTAAGAAGGTGTTCATTAGGAAGAAGTAACTACTACTAGTATGCTAAGAGAAAGGTGAAGGTGAGGTTTTCCGTTTTTTCCAGAGGTGGTAGGAAAGGAAGAAGTTCGTCAAAACGTTCGTACGGAGCATGGAACTCTACACGGATCAGACACATGGGGTATTGGAAAAGTAGACCCGCGAAGAATAGGAGAAGACTTCTAAAGATGGTGTTGGAGAGGAAAATGTTAAAGAATAAGTGGACAGACGAAGTTTTGACAGACCCACTATTATCTGATCCCAATTTTTAAATCCTTCCATCAAAGCCTCCGCTTCTAACCCCGCACATGCGCTGTGTTTAGGGACTATCCAAGCGGATTTGCGTTGCACGATATATCTTTCGTAACGATTCAGGTAGAGCCTAACGTTAAGGACGTAATACCTACGTACTAAAATACGGTACGTAAATAATGGACAGTGGAATGATACATTGTATTTTTCATTTAATGAACATGAATTTCCATAAAGTTGAGGCGGGAACAATTGAATATGGACATAATACCTATTTGCAAGAATGGAAAAAGGAAGAACGCGCTTGAAAATATTCCGAGAAATCGTTGAAAATGCTCTTCATATTTACTAATAGCAGTAGTATGGCATTTTTAGTTTAGTTTTAACAATCCTTTGTGTACAATAAACCACTCTCTCCCTCTACATACGATCTTATTCGTACTATCTCCCGTTGTTCCGTCCAACACGGCCATTCTTTTCCACCCTCTGCCCCGATCAACATTCTTCCCTCCATTATATCCTTCAGCATTCCATTTCCTCTTAGCATGCTAAGTACGCACTTTTTCTGCCTTTTTTTAGATTTTTCCCACTATACACTAAAAATCTTTAAAAAAACGTTAATAAAGAATGAATAAGACCCTCGAAGACATCTTACTTCAACAATGAATTTACAGATCTATATGGTACCTTACAAACCACCGCTAGGGTGTGTGGCAGGGGGTGATTACAAACCAGGATTGCAACATCAAAAATTAAATTTTCACGCCATTTCATTTCGTGAAGGCCATAGAGAAAAATCAGATTTCATGTTATCATTGGAAGTTTAATTTATTTTAAAAACCAGATTTCATGTTATCATTGGAAGTTGAATCTATTTTGATTAATTATATTCCTTTTTCGAATGTAACAGCGTGAAAACGTAATTTTTTATGTAATCAACCCCTGCCACACACCCCAGCGGTGGCCTGCAGGGTGCCATAAACAGAAAGATATGTTGATTCCTTAACTACGGTTACTCGCCTCGGGTAACAATGCCGTTATGGTATGTATGGTCTCGGGGAAAACTGCACCAGATACCCCAGTAAAATATTTTCGGTATCATGTTCAGTTGATTTGATCGCAAATTTTCCGTGTTGGGTTCCTAGCTGATACCTTTTTTTAAATTTTTTTACCTCAAAATTTCCTCAGCCACCCTGGCTCTTATCTTATCCAATTTCGACATTCTGCAAAAGATGCTACTCACGGCATATCCCCTTAATACTAAACTTGATATCTCCTTAGGATGGGGCAGAAAATCTCTACTGTCCTCAGAGACAGGATCAGTTGGGGTATGGGGCGATGGGAAGCCGAGGAGAAACTTCCGTTTGTGCAAAGGGTCCACAAGCAGGGAAGAGGATTTGGTGTTTCTGAATTTTTTTTGGTGCCTACGTGGGCAATTTGAGTCTAGGCGGTCAACTTCTTGCGGCCGGAAAACCCACGATGGACAGGCACCGGGGATGGGGGGCGGGTGGGGTGGGGAAAAGAGTAATTTTTTAATTAAAAAATATTAGATTTAATATTATATTGCCGACCGGTTCTCTCAAAAAAAGATTTATTTTTTCTTAAAATGCGCATTCGGTGAAAAAAGTAACCTTGATATTAACTTCCCTAAACGAAAAATCACATTGTTGCGTTTGTACACGGCAGTAATTAAGTAAACTTCAGAAAGCACACTAACGGTTCTGCTGCCGTAGAATTTTGCGTGCGTACTGTACAACTCAAAGTGAATAGCGCATGGCTATATCACTCGAATAAAGAAAGGATGCAGACTTGTTGAATTCCGCCAATCAGTTGTACATGAATTTTGCTATTTTAAGAGTTCCGCAGCGTGGGTCATCGAAAAACTATTCCCTCGTGACTCAAGCATAGGGATATTCTTTATTTCCAATATGTCTTCAGGTTTAATTGCCATCGAAACACGCACTACATTATTATTATTCAGAATCATTCTATTTACCTAAGCCAGGTCTCCACAAAAAAACGATGAGGAAAACTTACGAAAACATCAATTTGAATTGAACCCTTTTTAAATAACAGACGTTATTGCATGGTCCTGTTTATTTAGCGGTTTAAGCAAGAGTAATATGTTTATTTACTGTTTTTATTTTTAGAAATAATCATTTTTGCCATCGATGCATGATAAACAATGGCTATATATCAAGTAAACAATCGAGATAAAATCAATGTAAGCCGTACACGAATCATTCCTATCCAAGGATGAGGCACCCAAGAATGATTTAATTTTTCCAGTTCCCGTGTCAAATATCTCAAAGAGGACATGACCCATATTCCGAGGGGATACCAATGAAATACTGTGCTAGTACATCCTTGGAAATGTTTACTCTTTTTATAACATAATCCCATAAAAATAGATTATTTCATATTATTGATCACAAGTAAACTAAAACCGAATGACTGAAGCACTTGAGATCAGTTGTTATTACATATATTCCCCTCATTCAAAATTTATTTGTTACTAAACTGCCATTTCTACGGAGAGTTGCGTCATTTCGTTTCGGAAATGATCGTCAATTTGCCGTTAAAATTTTTGCTAATGCTTTATTATTAGTAAGTTCTGTTGGAACCCGTGTGAGATATTCAATGATATATTTAGCACACTGCATTAGCTTTTCAAAATCATAACTCATTGAGTCGTTGATGGCATTATTCCTTTTTACGGTTGGTGACCTAACACCCCCCGCCACACGCCCTTGCGGCGGCTTGCGGGGTATTATGTAGAAGTAATTAAATAACTGATTAAAGAATAACAATGTCCCTCATGGACAAGAGTGAAATTCGTCACGAAAATAAGACATTTACATGCACGAATATATTCTATAAAGGAAAGATTGCTTCAAAAATATTGTGAACCTGCAGAATAAAGGGATTATAACCTGCATTATGATTCTAGAAAATCATTAGATTGGATTAGAGATGGCTGAAGTAGGCGTATTCCCTTTGTGCCTTCCATATTACCAATCAGATAAAATTTTTGTTACTTTTGACTCGCCCTTATTGCATTGTTTACTCAAATGTTCGATTAAGGGTTATATAGGATGGCGGATCGTAACTTTCAGACCAAATGGACAGTATGAGGGCAAGATCGCCCATGGTAAGATTATCACCCAGAGAATCTCTTCCTTAGGGAGGAGAAAACCCTGGGAATAAGTGTGAATCAAAAATCTTTATTTCGAACGTGCTGTTCCCTTGAAAAGTTTAGTGGAAAAAAAAGCACTACTGTCTCAGGAATGGCGTCCAATGCGCTAATGCGAACTTTTGGAAGCGGAGAACTGGGGATGTGGAAGTGAGGGGGTTTTATCTTACTCACCCCCTTTCACCATCCTTCCCACCCCCCACACACCCCCTTATCCCCTCTCTCTCCCTCTTTATCAATAAAAGTCGCCTGCGGACACAAGGCGAGGTTGGGCCGGATTAACCTATGTCCCCATGACGGGTCTTTTTTGTCGTCCCTTTGCCGTTACTCTTGACGCGACGGCTTTGATTTGGCGGCCCTGAGAATTTCCGCCCAGTATCCCTGACAAAACCGTCTCTAACCCACCTCCCGTGTGGCTCGGGATAACTCATGTGCGCGTGTTTGCGTAACTTCGACACGTGGAAGTGAAGTGTATGTGAGAGGGGACAGAGAGATGTGGGGGAAAGGGTGACGAAGAAAATGGATGGGTTCAATTACGACTACTCCTCTATATTCGTCAACTGCTCACAAGCATCAATTGCTCTTATCTCAGAGTAACTGGTTACATTCAGATTTATATATATATATATATATATATATATATATATATATATATATATATATATATATACATACACACACACACATATATATATATACACACACACACATACATACATACACACCCACCCACATATATACATATATATATATATATATATATATATATAATACACAGTAACACACAATATAGAAACACGAAAAAAGAAGAACACACACGTATTTTCTTGATATTTCGACGGAAACAATCCGTCTTCATATATATATATATATATATATATATATATATATATATATATATATAATTCACATCTGTGTGACTTCCACATAAGCTATACAGACACACGCGTACACATTTATACTCATTTTTAATTTAGCAGAGGTATATACATTTTAACGGAAGCATTTCGAAGTGATATGCCAAATAATAATACGTACACTTTCAAAATTAAAAACAGTATTGTATTATTTAGTAAAATTTAACAGGCTGTGTCCCTAACAAGTATTAGAGAAAGCTAGTTATGAAACTTCCGGCTAAGAGGTATTACTTGCTCCAAAAGCAGTGAAGAATTTTGTGATATTGAATGCACCGTGAGATTGAAATGAACAAGATACAGTTACGGAAACACGAGTAGATTTCAATTAATAGTCAGTCATCCTTTGTCAGTAATGAAACACGTTATATTTTGCAATGGCAGACTGGATTTGCTATTCTACAAATTTAATACCGAGGGAGTCTTTAATGCAAGTGATAGTTACATTTTTCGAAATGTAACGATTACAAGTACAAAATGCCTTCCTAAATAGCAATTTTTCCCGGATACTCCCATCAATGGTGAGGGGGAGAGGAAAGAGGGAATTGGACCCCTGCGTAGAATATCTTCCTCTTATAAAGCATGATCTTTACATTATTTTCTCCCGTACTCCTCGGGATAAACATCGATCCCCCATCCTTTTCCCTTTCCTCCATCCTCCTCGCCCTAACAAATAAAAAAGAAGAAATAAAACCGCACAAACGACATCTAGGTTTGCACATACATTTTATCTTTTCGGGTGAAATATTTATTTATTTTTAATCTTTGCTCTTGCCGTGGGGGAAATCGAAAAGATATTTTGACCAATCTCCCTTCCATTGCCCTTTCAACCCATTGAAATAGTGCAATACTCTATACAACACCGTGGAGATAAGATATATAATTTATATGACGAATAGAAATGTATGACTACTTATTGCAAGTGTGAAAATAATCTAATACATCTAAAATTTATACGAAATATGATTAAATCGCAAATAAATGAACAACAAAAGACCGCACAACAAAGGAACACAAAAATATTTAGACCTGTCGGGGATCGTGATGCAGCGAACTGAAAACATTACTGACGAAGGCGGCATATTGAGCATCGAAACATTCAAATATCCATCATCTATGAAATATTCATCTATCTATTTTGTTATGCTGTGTGCTTGCTCACTCATGTTTTATTTTATCTTGTTTTGTTTCAAAGCCCTACAAGCGGTATTCCTTGAGTGTGAGTTTATACTCCATGTTTTTATTTACGTGAAAATGTTTAAGGTACTCTTTTACACCTGAACAATTCGTAATTTCCCATTAAGTAAAGTATTGTTCGAAGTTGCCATTCAAGGATATTTAGGAAACCTGTCTTCGTTTAATACCAACCGGCGCTTATGTTATAATCAACGACGTAAAACCAAATGCGCCAGAGAGCGTCTAGAAAGGTTTGTGATTGCGTTGGCAACGGCATCATTGTTTAATGTGTGTTGACTACGAATAAACACCATATTATTACTCATGTAAAGTCAAACTAAAGTAATATTAATTTTAAATATGGATTTCAATATGAAGTGAACTTCATTTTCGTCTGATCAAAGATTTCTCTGACCTCGTTCCGGAGAACGATCGAGGAAATGTTGCGGTTTTGATAAAACTATATCACTGTTTGATGTGTATGACTATGCGTGAAAATTTCATTAATTTAATTTTTAATTCAAAGGATTAAATATGGGAGACAAATCACTTAATTATTAAGCTTGGTATTTTTTCACGCACAAAACAATTATACTACAATCGGTTTCAACGCATAGGTGACATCATCAGATATGATACCTGATGATGTCGCCAATGAGTCGAAATCGGTAGTAGTATAATATGTTCATTTATGTACTCTGAGAGCCCCCGCTAGGTAGTGTAGCAGGAGGTAAATACATATCTGACTAATTTTTGCTCGAACATGACCCTAACGCTGTCGAACAACGCTATTATGATCCCCTATCGTTCGCGGAAAAACTGGCATTTTAAATCTATCTGTTCCACACTTAATCTCTCTTATTTTATTAACATGATTTATCCTACCGTTGTACAATGGGGGTAATAATACATTTTCAACATCACTGCTAAAGAGATGCCCTTCCAATGCAAGAGTTTCAATCTTAAATTTAACCTTTGCTCCGTGAGTGATCCTCAGCCTAGCTGCTTTAATATTTTGGATACGCTACTAAGTTTATCATAACAACGTTTTACAAATCTGCTCATCTACACTGCACGCGATCCAATTCGGCAACTAATCCAACCTCGTGAGGATTCCATGTACTTTCAGAATATTCTAAATGAGGCCTGACCAGCGAAAGATAACATTTCTCTTGGGCCTTTTCATCACATTTACCTCGTATTCGTCTAATAAAGCCTAATTTTTTGTTAGCTTGTCCACATATTACCCACATGTGTTTCACACTGGTGAGATCCTGAGTGAGGGTAACGCCTAGATACACATTAAAAACAAGTAGTATAATAAAGTTTTTGGTGCGAAAAAATACCAAGTTTGTTTATTCAATGATTAGTGTCGCTTATTTAATCATGTGTGTGTGTATTTATATACATACATTGGGAACTATCCTTGGGGTTTAAACTGGCGAAGATAAAGGAACGGTGTTCACGGGACGTTACTGCCGGTATCGAGAAACCCATTAAAAAATCCCATTTCGCCCATAGATGTCCTCAATTCGACGCTCAAAATTCACGAATGATCTATTTATCACCATTGGATTACGCGGGAGAAGATATAAAAGATTTTTTAAAATTACCGCATTTATCTATTCGAAACTTAGAAGTCGTATTCTGCGGGTCTCCGAGACTTAACCTATTAAAAACGGATTGGCCGTCGGCGTAGGGGCCTTGGATTCGGCGTTAAAATTATTCCGGAAGAACTGCTGACTGTTTTCTGCATATGTCAAACTTGCGATGATTTTATAGAAATATGGGATGAAAAAATCAGGTAAATTACTTTTGTAAACCCGATAATCGACAAAAGTTATAATTTTGAATAAAATGAATACTTTTTCAAACATTCGATTATTTTGGTAACCGCACGCTCATGAATATCGAAGACGTAGATTGTAAGCAAGTGAAACGGATAGAATGGATGATACTTTTATTTTAATTCAAACGCAGTCCATGACATAAAGGTTGAATTACCGATGTGACAAAGCGAGAAGCAAAGTCAGTCATCTTGGAAATTTCCAACAATCACCATGTTTTGTTCACTTTTAAAATCTGAATTACTTTCCTCAGCATTGTTGTTCATGCTCAACTGAATTATTTTTTAACTAATGACAAATTTGAAACTAGTTTCCAATTTCAAAATATTAAATTATTGATTTCTATTCAATTTATTTTTAAGAATTATATCGATGATTCCGCACCCTCGTGGAACTGCCAAAAATTTTTGCAGTTACAATTGAAGAGTGAAAAGCACTTGATGGTGGTAGTAGTAATTAGGGGAGGAGATCGACAGCTTAGGTCATTACGGATAGGTGGGCAATTTGTTTGGGGTAGGATGTCCAGCGAATGGAGGCAGGGTGGAGAGAAACCCGGCGTCCGAATTAGCCTGCTCTCAATAATGAAAAGCACCTAGGGGCTACGACTACCCTGGGATGCTATAAAATAACGTTCGCTAATGATGGGTGGAATCCTAAATTGTGTTAGATTGTTTTTTCATGTGCTCGTTTTGGGAAGGTAAATATGCGTACGGAATCCCTCGGGAATGAGCCAGGAATGCATGAAGAAATATCGCAATCTTAGTTTCAACATAATATTTATCACGTTAAGTCTAAAATAATGCACAAATTACTATTTTAACGTTCATGACATCCCAATTGGATAGTTTGCCCTCCGAATTTGCGTTGGATTGCTCAACTAAAATTGAAGGAATAGTTTAATCGCGCGTTTCCAAGAAAATACGATGAGTCCAATCTCCGTGCCCAAGAATCAAAAATAAAAACAGACTTTCGCACTGATTTGATACTAGAACTCGTTTTCCCCGCGCGAAAATTTCCTGTCCATAAACCGTAAAACATTATAGGCGCAAGTATTTGAAATCTTCGGAAATAATAATTTTTTTAATTACTCTATCGAACTAAACATTTCAATCAATGGACGGTGAAATAAAAATCCTTGCCATACACGACCACCTGGTGATCCGAGTGATTAATAGCTACAAGTACTAATCCAACAGTTTCGTGGTTTAATTAATATGCAGGTTCGTGTATAAAAGCGTTAATATTCCCACAACCAGTTTCTTTGGGTTGTCGTCCTATCAAATGCTAGAGTAAGGCTACATATTGTTACTCAAGTCACGTAACAATCCCTCAAAAGAATCATAATTTTAGTTCACCGTTATCATTACGATTGAGCTCTACAAAATGGCCTCCTGAGGGTCTGGAACAAAGCCCCTCTTTCGTTATGAGACCTGGTTTTCCCAGTATCCAGATGACGTCCATGGTTGCCCATTAGATAAAAACTGTGTACAGCAGATTGCTTAATTCCATAGGTCCCATTTTAAAATTATATTTAGCCGCACCACAAGAGATAATGAATTTTAAACAACTACCAGTATCACTCCCGAGACGAAACCCAGCTGCAAATATAAATTTTATGACCAACGTTTCACCCGCGCTACAGCGAACTTCTTCGCTAGGAAAGTCCTCCTGAAGACAAGGCGAATCCCGGTCAAGGCGAATGATGTTTACACTCGGAAATTGTTGCACTGAAATGCACATTAGCGGATGACTCCGTTAAAGGTTACCGTTGCGGCATCTCCCGCAGTCTCTTTGAAATTCCTCCAAAAGAATTGTGTTTCAAAAAAGTTGATACGGATCATTCTTACATACTATATAAGGAAGTTAAAGGTAGAATGTTTGGATACTGAGCGGAGGGTCTGAACTCGATTCCCGCTCGCTTCCAGCACCCTTAGCTTCACCCAATCTGTGTGATATTTCGGGTGTAGACCTGCCCGGTTCGGTTCGAGCAGCAAGGGAAGAACTGGAGATATGAATGGAAGTCGACGGCGAATCCAAAGAATCAGTTAATTTTTTTGATGCTATGGTTTGTCGCTTAGATAAGGGGGTTGCAAACTCTTATGAGCGCATTGGAAAGTCAGTGTGACTGGTATGGGATGAGAATAAATGTCAACATAACAGAAGTTAGTAGGTTTTCGAGAAAAAGAAAAGATAGAGTAAATACCAAAATAAGAGTTAATAAACTATAGCAGGTGGAACAGTTAAACTATCTCAATAGTGTTTTGGACCAAGATAATCCAATTGACATGGGAATCAGATTAAGAATTGCGCTAGGCAAAAAAGATTCCACAAGGAGGAAATTGATGACAGGAACGATGAATAAGGATGTTACGATAAGATAAGTGAAGTTAAACGCTTAAGTAGGAAGGTAAAATCTATGGCAGGTGAAGCAGTTTACCTGTCTTGGAAGTGTTTTGAGCAAAGATCGTAAAAGTAGCGAGTACGAAAAAAAATTGCGTTGGCAAATACGCTTGTACAAGGAGAGAATCGACGTTGATTAAGGCCATTAAGAAAACGCTCGCTTAAACTTTGATATGAAGCGTAGTCATGTACGGCGCGGAAACGCGGGTGATTGAAGCAGGTTGATAGGAAGATATCGGAGGCTTTTCATTTGTGGGTGTGGAGAAAGATAGGGAAGCTTAAGTGGACAGAAAGAATAACTATCGAGGAAATGCTTGGTATGAATAGAGGGGAGAACAGAGGACTGTTGGTAGAAATCCAGAGGAGGCATGAGAAAATTGGATACTAAATATCTCGATTGGCAATAGGATATTGAAGACTGTGATACGTACGTGGAGGGGAGAATGTCAGGCAATTGAAGTGTGGTGTGGAAATAGGATAGGCATGTTGTACGGAATGAAGGGAAGTTCGTAGAATGAACGCGGAAAAGGAGGGTCTTTTGTAGTGTAGGGCTTCAAATTATGTTTGGTCAGCCTTATAAATGTGGTAACATTAAGTTTGTCCTTCCAAAAATTGACTTGAACGGTAGACTTTTAATAATAATGAATCAATTACCGACAGTTCGGGAAAATGGCGAGAGTTTTTATCGCTCGCAATAATGTCCTCATTCGCTGTCATTCCTCAGCCATCCAATGGGAACTATTTCGTTTGTTTTCGAAAACTTCCTCCTGGATAGATTTCCCTTTTTTCACCAATAGCAGAATAGAAAATATCTGTAGTACTGGAGTTGCGATACTATCTCAATAATTGTTTATTTTAAATCCATTTTTCGGAAATCGGCAGGGCTTGATTCAAACGAATAATATGCTCGTTGAAACTTATTCTTTTCAAGAAATGCTGCTACTGAAAATGTGGCACCAGTGGTGCCATCTCATTGAATTTTCACGGAATTTTCAAACTATCCTCATTATTATTACGTATTCAACGACTGTATCTATTTCAGATTGCCTGAAAAAAATCCCCCTACCGGATCTCTTGACCCGTCCGGTTCCTCTAAGGGTGTTTTGTGGGGTGAGGGAGCGGAGGTTTAGGGTTCTGGCGTTTCCTTTCCCTCCTGCCACTGACGACTATTTTAATTAACGGCCTCCCCTACCCTACCTGAAGAACCCCATCCCAGTGCAACCCTTCCCGCACTCCTTTAATGCCTAACAACGCTCTTCATCGTGCGACTCTCGAGGTCTCCCTGAAGGATCTTTGGCGTAGTAGGACCCTTCCGAGGAGGATCCTACCTTCTCCTGGAATCTTTATATTACGTTCCAGCCGGCAAAAAAAATTACAAACAGCTGAACGTCGCCTGTTTTATTTTAATTCTCTTGCGCAACATGGATTATTTCTCCTTTTAATTGCTGCCTCGGTACGCCGGAGTCGTCAAAATAAAAATGCGAAAGTTAAAAAAAAAATTCCTGGGCTTCTGGTATGATTTTGTTTCTTTTTTATGTTGAAATGACCTGTTGGAAAAATTACGGTCTCATTGTATAGCGCGCACTCAAACACGTGTCGCTGAGTTTAACACGTTTTGGTCATCCCAATCATCTCCATAGTCAGATTAAGTCAACAGAAGAGAGAGTAAACTATAACTAGCGAAAAACCTTGTTTCATTCGCGAAATTATGCTAGCCTATTTTAAATTATCACGCCAAAATTTTAAATTTCAAATATTTGTATTAATTATTCTCTCACAACGAGTTTTTTCCGTGCTAAACATGTATTTTAACATGCTGTGTGCGACAGCAGTCAGCGTGGAATTAGTTTGATGTTGGACCAGTAACTAAATTAATTTCGTAGCTAAAAATATGCAATCTTCTTTCATATCACACGCTGCTGTTTAGTTGATAAGAGAAGAAGACCTCACTTGTCGCAGTTTTTCGTCTCATCGAAATTATTTTTTTGCCTTAGTTAATTAATGGCTATGAATTGACGGTTGGCCAATGCAAGGCGAAGAAGAAAGCTTCGCGCATCCAACAGCGTTCTATTTTCGCGTATCCCTTTCCTTAAATAGGAGTATATAAGTTAAATGGATGAACGCATTTCGGCATCAGGTGCGGCTCGTATCACTCTGCAGATGCGCAATTAATCGATTTTATCCCTGATAGGAAGTCACGCCAGGCAGCTTTTTCGTCGGATTAACTTAGGCGTCACCCATCTTTGAAGAAAGTGGAACAGCAAGATTCCTTTTCTTCTAATTTTTTTAATTCGAAACTTAGTTTTGTTTCGAGCAATGAAAAGGCAATGGGCAGATGAACGGAATCATTTATTTCTGTCTCTTTGCATGAATAGCGTTGGGATGTGGGGTAGTTTTATTCTGTCACGTTTTCGTCTTGCATTTTGGGAATAGGGATGGTGTGGTAGGTTTTCCTAGGTGCCAAAGCCAATTACAGGGTCATCTTGTGTACAAACCTAAATAATCTCAACGCCATTTCCTTCTGGGGTAGGTAGAGTAAAGGAGTCCTAATTTAATGCGTTATTTTAAGAAATGCACTAACCCTGCTCGTCTAAGGAGCCCTCAATCCCCGCGGCGAGCCACTTCGCCCTCCCCGTCCCCACCCTTACTTTGTCCCTATCTACACAATCGCCGTTCAAGGAAAGTGTCATACCCCTCTCCCTCGTAACCTCTTTGCCTGATGATATTGATACCTCGTAACTTCTTTGCCTGATGATATTGCACCGAAGTGAAACCTGCGTGGACTTAAAGTTTTATTTTGGCATTATTCATCATGGAAAAATACCAAAACGTTATGCCTGAAACAATTAATTAAATGAATTCCCATCTGATGAGACTTCGTACTGCCTTGCCTTTGCGTATTTATTTCGCCTTTCTCATTCATGCTTTGTTGTTATGCATGATAACGTATGTTATTCTGTTCTTATCGGACTCGTAATATTCGTCGCAAACAGGATTTCCCTGAGACCACATTAACCGGTATCTTTCTTAGTCTTGCCCATCCTCTTTCTCTCGTACCATTCACTCTTTTCATCTCATATGCAGATATCTTTTGGTGATTGAAACCTTCTGCCGATCTAATAGATCAATCCCTCCTTCTGTCTCACCCAAAGACCGCATCAATTTCTTTCATGAATGCCTAATTCCTTATTCTCTCCTATTTTCTGCAAACACTAATTCACTACCCCTTACCCCCGCGTGTAATTTTGCAAGATAAAAAAGTCATCTCAAACTGAAGGGTGCATTGTTGAAACGCGGTGCGAATGACGATGAAACACATCGAATGAAATAATTTACAAACTTATTGAATGTTTGAACTGCCCGCATTCACGGCTCTTCACGATCTGATACGTTGTTTATTGGAATTGGGTGAGGGATGATATGTATGTGTGTGTGTATGTATGTGTATGCACACACAAATACATATTTATATATAGATAATTATAATAGGTGATCTACCGTTTAAGGTTGGTTTTGGAAGGATACCATATTTACAATGGTACAACGATGCATGCGTATGTAAATGGAAGTAAGAGGCATGGCGGAAGAGGAGACGTTAGTAAGGAGAAACCCAAAGGTAGCAGGAAAGGCGGATGCAGAGAGTATTTTGATTGGCGATGGGATGTTGAAGACAGCTATATAGTGAGAGAACGTCAGGTAAACCACGAAGGAGTTGAGATATAATAGGCATGTTGGATGAGATGAAGTGAGGAAGGAAGAATTTGGAATTGAAGAGGGACTTATTGTAGGGTCGTATTTGTGTTTTATCAGGAGAGGCAAGTCAATGAGTAAATATATATATATATATATATATATATATATATATATATATATATATATAATATATAAACACATATATACACATACATATGTGTATACAAGATATATTTTTTTAATAGTTCCCTGGGATCTTGGGAATATGTAATGGACCACCCTCCCACAATGACCGCCATGGCTATAAAGAGAATTTCGCGTCGGCGGGTCCTCATTAAATCCCCTTGCGATAGGCATGCGCGCCCAGGCGCGGTTCCAGAAATATTTGTACCGAAACGGGATGGAGGGATAATCGGAGGAAAACGAAGAAGCACAGTCAGAGGGGAGCGTGGATGTGAGAGGTTCGTTTAAGAATTTGAGTTGGATCCGCGAGGGGCCGACACCTGTCCCGGGGGGATGGTAATGGAGGAATCCGGTGGTGTAATAATTACTCAGTGGATCAACGACACCGAGATATCCACAGATTCCCAAGCTTGCGGGGTTTAATTTCACAGGCAGAAATGTTTGTCAACTAGTGGGACTTAATTACGAACGTCGGCTGAAAATTACTTTTTCAGACAATTGCAATTTTATCTCATTATTTTATTAGCGTACAGAAAACCCCAAAATGTTCCTCTGGACAATAAATAATATTTTAAGATTAAAGGTTTTCAAAAAAGGAACCCGCAGTGTTTGCAAGAGGAGTTAGACAGGTGTGTCCATTCTCTCCTGGGCTGTTCAATGTGTATGTTGAGGAAATGTTCAGAGAGACTTGGGAAGAATTGGTAATAGGAATGTAAGTCAGCGGGGAATTCATGAAATCAGCTATAGTTGCTGATGATCAAGTTTTTAGTTTGTCATTCGGCCAAGGTGTTGCAAATTCTTCTGAATGGTTTGGAAGGCGAATGCGATTGGTATGGGATGAGAATAAATGTAAACAAAATAAAAGGTTATCCGGTTTTCGAGGAATAAGAAGGATAGTTAAAACGATAATGCAGGAGGGCAAAAACTGGAGCTCGTAGGCCAATTGATGTATCTCGGAAGTGTTTTGGAACAAAATGGTCAAAGTGCTCGGGATATAATGAAAAGAATCGCACTAGGCAAAGAAGCTTTCACACGGAGGAAATTGACGACGGCGACGTTGAGTAAGGATGTTAAGAAAAGGCTGTTTGCAACTTTGAAATGGAGCATAGTTTTGAAAGGCCAAGGTTCAAGGTATTGAACCAAGGTATTAAACCACTCAAGGTATTGAAACACTTAATCATCTACTGAATTCGCGTAATCGATCGATTTCGCGCCTCTATTTTCATTTGCATCGTTCCTGTTAAAGTGTTCCATAAAATGAAATATTATGAATATCTAGAAGAATTTTCTTAATGGCTTTTAAGATTATTTTGATGAATTTAATGACGAGAAAAGTTTTCAAAGAGTTATCACACATTTTACCTAATTCTCCGCAAGTAACGCACCATATTATGAAACGATGAATGTATTAAATGTGCACCCACTCATGTGTTTTTCGCCAGCTAGCCGAGTTAATTTTATTACACAGTTTACGTAATGTCCTCATAAAAATATTCATCCCAGCTTGAATTAATTCCTTATAACAGTACATTTCATAATAACAGAAATGATAAATTATTTTACTTTGGATACTACGGTAGAAACCAGGATGTTTCCCTCTCACGTCAAATTTTGATTTACGCTCTGATTCTTAACCTAACTTCAGGAATAAATTCATAGAAATGCCGATGAAAATTTATGCTAATCTATCGTAAATTAATTTATATTTTGCGACGACTGTAATTAACCGAATCACCAAACGAGTATGTGTTTACCAAAAAATGTCCGAGTGATAGGACGTCCCGTTAGCTTAACTGGCAGGAGCACTCGGCCAGGCATTGAGGGATCCCGGTTGGAATCTCGGTCTAGGCGAATAATTTAGACACTTTGAAATCACTGCATTTTTATGAATTATTAGTTGTTCTAACAGCTGGTTAATGTATTAATTTATAACTTCAAATGCTTTATTTTGAATCATTTGATTAATATACCCGTATATTTAAAATTACATTGTTGATAAAACTATTATCCTGTAAAAATATTTTTTATACTTGGTTTGGGCTTTTTTGAAAACTGGTTACCATTGTTTCGTAGTTTCATCGTTTTTCCGTAGTAAAATTGCAATAGTTAATTCTTTCACCCATTTTCCTCCCGCCAGATGCAACACCCGGGTGAATTTGTAAAATCTGATCTGATCAGAGGATTACGAAAGAATAAAATTCGTGACTCACAACATTAGACAATGTTTATAACGAAGATTCCCAAATGAATGCGCAGTTCAAAACTTATGCACTCACTGACAGACAGTACCAATATATATATACATATAATAATATATAACATAATCGATATATATAATATAAAAATAAAATATTATATATATATATAATGGTACTCACTCACCTTAATAATCTCATCGGAGCGATCTGGAAGACCCACAAATCCATCCCGTTTGGATGAATCAATTCCTGATACGGTTGGCAAGCATGAGACTGGCACATTAGTCATGAAACTGATCAAGAACTCGCACTCTTTTTCTCCTCTCTCCTTGAACTGCCTCGTCTACTTTAAAGCTTCCCACGGAACCGACATCTGGAGGCTCTTCATTGCAATACGAAAAGTTTCTCTTCGGGAAATAGGTATCGTTCGGTTATCCCTGGCTGCCCTAGGCGGGATGCGCGTATCTTTTCTTTTTATCGGCAGGGGATGGATCGGTCAATATGGTGCGCGAGAAAGTTCGAGCAAATGAAAACTCCTATGCGGCCGGAAATAAATTTCTTGCTGGTCCGCAGACAGTGTGCGCAATCCATTGCCACTTTGCCCTGCGCTCGCTCCTGACAGTGGCAGGCAGTGGGTACTTTGTGAACAAATAAGACGTGAATGTACTGTATACACTCTTAAGAAGTTATTATTAATTTATGAAACTTGCCCTGAAACTTATTTCGGACTAATTCTTGGGTGCCAATTATTTTATTATTATAGAACCACACGATTTTCGTTTTTTTCTCCCACGAAGCTATTAATGTCATTCAAATAAAGGTAGGTAGGTGCTAAAATGTTAACAATGTTACAAATATTATATGATTGAGCCCATGATGTGAATGTCTTTCGTGAGTACGTGGTATATTTCTGCACCATTAATCCATAATTCTTCTGATGGTAGTCCGTCACTGCCACAAGAGTATGTATAAAATGTCGCTGCATTTCCGATATCAATTTCTATAGAAAATTGCACGGAAGACCCTGTGCTATCATCGTCACATTACACTTTACTGTGAAAGAGGAAACTTATGAAAATGACTTATACTTGAAATCTAGATGAAACCTCCTTCAATAGTTCCTTGTGCTTACTACTTGCGTCAATTATTTATATTTACTCTCCGCCTTCCGCAGCTCTTTTCCTTCCACCTGTCCATGGTTCCCTTGTTTTCTATCTTAGTTAAGGTATCGTGCCTGATAATTTGGACATATAGTATGCTTCTTCTTCTCTTGTCTTCCATAGGCCTATATTAAACCTTCCTGTCAAAATACTTCTTCATATGTGACTTAGTCGGTTTATTTCATTTTTGTAAATATCCTGCAGCATAACATGGCATCACCTATAATATCAGTTTCTTAATAGGTTCCAAAAATTTATCTTTTACCGTCATAGAAAAATGACCTTCCAATACTTATGTTCTGAGGATCTGTGAAGAAATACGCGTACATTGCCTTCGTGCGCGTCACATTATAATCAATTTAAGATAACTAAAAGTTTCATTTTTGTGATAACTTGACTGACGACATTGCCTATTTTTTTTAAAGATAATTAATAAAGTACGATCCAATAGGAGATTTATCATGAAACTAGATTCACCGTTGCCAAGGACGCTTGAGTGTTTGGGAATAAATACATTATTCGTATGTTTACTCTACCATTTATTGGAAGAGAAGTTCTCTTATCCATCTAACTCTAAGAGTTAATGCTTAAGGGACGAGCAAGCTCATTTACCTAACCATGCTTACTATTTAAACATCAATATTAATTAGAATTGTGATGATGGCTGAATATTTGAGACAAAAATTAAAGAAAGAGACCGAATCCTTAATGATTATTTTCCTCAAGAGTTCGTTTTTCCTTGAAATACGCGATAAAAGAACTTTTTCAAATGAAAAATAATTTCTAAAGGAAGTTATATTTGCCAGTCGTCGTGATCGTGTGTCCACAGTAGTTCCTGCTCTTAAGAAGAATACGTTTTTTTATGTTGAACTTTAATAAGTTTATTTGTTGGCATTTCCTTATCCCTTAGTTGTCCAGCCTTAAGGTTTTTGAAAATCAACTTATAGAGGGAAGATCTTTTATTCGTAAATTATTGCTAAGTGTGGAATGATGTTAGCTGCCGAAAGTACACTGACAAGGAAGTTACCGCTAAGAAAATATTCACAAAAGGCGGAAACATCTTTCGTTCCGTTATAAATAGCTGTAAATTAAGCAAAGTCGATTTCAATCGCTTTTTATGTGCTTTCTCTCTCGTGTCACGGAATTAACCATAAAATACCCACCATCGCACTATAATAATCCTTGATTAACAGATATGTAACATGCAAGGAGTTCTTGAATCAGAGAAAAAAAAGTTTTCTTCGTGAATTTGTGTAATGTCCATACCCAAGATTGTTTGTACCACAATCTTTAAATCGCTAATAAAACACATTTCCAACTACATTACTTATTGAATCGTTCGCATGACCGATGTATATCCATCTTGCTACAAGCCATACCGTAATTTTGGCCGGTAGTGATAAAACATAAGCTTTATCTTACTTGTCCATTTATACTACGACTTATATTTAATGAATGAATTCAAAATATAGCCAAAAAATTATTCCATTTCTCCGACCCCTGAAAATATCTTGTCGTTCTGCAAATTATTCTTCTGCGTAATTTTGTATCTACGATCATTGATTCCTAGCATTTCAATCTGAAACAGTCCCTCGATCGTTCGTTCCCTCTCTTTCCTCGACGCCTGATTCAATAAGGTCATCGAGGCTCAAGATGTATCCTCGGTAGGTTTTCCCCTTCTTCTTGTCAGTTTTTATTACATATCTTTATTGTCTTACTCTTCGAAGAACATGTTTTTAAGTTACTCGATCCTCCTATTTGATCTCATCTCAATCATTCTTCTGCCTAGCGCTATATATCTAAACGCTTACAATACAATGTTTATAAACGCTTATAATATAATGTATATATGCTCTAAGTATTTCCTGCCGCTTGTTGGTGGACAATTCATATTAAAGAAAGGCCTCTTTGTCTAGGATAATACACTAATTATCTTCTAATTTCCTCGTCCATAGTCGATCATTTCATACCTTCCTTTTTTATGAAGTTTATAAACGCAGTGAGCCTAGATCTGTAGCCTGAGACCTGATATCAACATCCAACGTCATTCATTGTTGAAAATATGGCCTTACAAACAAAGAAATAATATCGTGTACATCAACAAAATTATTCAACCCCCAAAAAATGGCAAATTCGAAAATAGCGCGTTGCCGTACGATCCAAATCCAACATTCTCTTTTCTGCCCTATGATACGGACATGCAAGGTAAATAATTATGAAGCATATGGTTTCCTTTGTGGTCTTTCGCAGAATGCTTATGGTGCATAAATATCTCTATTTGTAATTGTCTGCGTAAAATTCTAATGAAAACACAACGATTTTTGTGAATATATAACATTTTTAATTATATAACCAATTACGCGAATATTCGAGGCTTTTGAGATGCGAGTGCGGAGAAGGATGGAAAAGGTGAAGGGGAAAGAGAGGAAAACAAACGAGGAAGTGCTAAGTGTGGTGAGAGAGGAGAGCGTATTCTTGGCAGAAATCCAAAGTGGGAAGGGAATAAGGATTCAGAGCGTTTTGATTGGCAATGGGGTGGTAAAGACTGTGATATATGGACGGGAGAACGTTAGGCAAAAGAAGAAGGGCTACGTATAGAATATGCCTGTTGGGCGGAATGACGGGAGGAAGGAATTATTTGGAATTAAAGAAGGGTTTATTGTAGTGTCGGGTATCAGGTTGTGCTTTGTCAGATAATTCATATATCTACCTGCTGCTAGAGTCATAAGCGGTTTCAATACGTAACCTGACATGTTTCGTTTATGTACATCTGTGAATAATTATGAACAAAATTAGGTAGCCCTAAAACGCCTTTAAAGTGTCCAGAAGAGCATGGGGTGTCACTCCATTGGTGATTCTTAGAAATGCCCATAATCTTATTTTTGGGTGGTTCGAATTATTTTGCGCACAGTGTCCCAGTATTATTATCACAAATAGTGCAAAGGAAAAACACAATCCTTATAACATCGAACCGTTAGGAAGTCAATTCAGCTTAACTTTTCGGCGTCGTGTTGCCACCAATTCGACGAGTATGCCATGCCATGTATGCCATGTTTTTTTTTATATATGATTTTGTCGTTATTGCATGCGATTTTTTTTTTATTATTTTTCTTTTCTAAATTATGGGTGGTGTCCTAGCACCCCCCGCCACACGCCCTTGCGGCGGCTTGCGGGGTATTGAGTAGATGTAGATGTAGATGTAGATGAGTTCAAGTTCTGAGGTTACACATTATTTCCTTCGACTTGTGAGTAGAAGGCGATAAAGAGTGGTGCACTATTTGAGAATACAATATACAGCAACAGCTGCACTGCTTAGACCGCACAGGGTTAGCGAAGCCGCCGATAGAGCGATAAGTGTTTATGTTGTATAAGATGGCGTCGTTCGGTGTGCGAGAACAGCGTGTTTTCATCCGTTTCCTTCGCTTGCGTGATTTGATGAACCCATCGAAGTTCATCGTTCAAATTAAGGGCGTGACAAGCGGTGCTTTTGGATGTGTATACTAAACGTGCGCTCTGGGGCGCATGAAAATTCAAATATGATCGAATCGTGGCAACAAACCCAATAAGACTCTGCTACGGACCGGCTGGTTTTCCAAGTGGGCAGAAAGGGACCCTGATAGAGATCCGCTCTCAGCGGCCACGAATTAATGGCGTAGACGCTATGAAAAATGAATATGTCCACAAGAAAATAATGTTGATAAGTAATACAAGTTTCAATTTCATGATGCAGTTTGTCAGAAAGAAATGATAGACCTTATAAAGTTGACGCATCTCGTAGCACGGAGTAATGCATTCTCCCCGTGACAGAGTTAAAACTCACACGATTTGCATTCATTTAATATTTTTGAGTCTTGAATTGGTTAAATAATTTGTAGTCCGAATAAAAATTGTCATTAAAAATCAATTCACCGGCGCTCATTTTACTTTTTTCAGAATACTTTCTCTGATAGTCAGTTACATGCGACTCGTGTGAGAGTAGAAAAATATTTTGGACGAGAACCATTTGTAGACGTCAGTTTATCCTCAAGAACTTTACGTGATGTAAGTAACGTTTAAAATATTGCAGTCATAGGAATATTAAATTAATCCAAAAGAGAAATACACTGCTCAATACTTTCCATACATAGTGTAAAAAGTTATTAAATAACTTTTATTCCTTTATAGTAGTATAGTAGGTAAGGGCATTGAGCTTGGACAATTGCCAGTATATAGCTAAGTTTTGGTTATTTGTTGGTCTTAAAAATATTAACAAAAGCAAAACGCCAGGGAAAAAACACTTACTAAACGTGGAAATAATTTCGACTCGAGGATGTAGTACTATTTTGAGTGGGATTTAGGGTATCCGTTTTATTTCCATTCATGTCATGGGACAGTTAGCTACCCTAAGAACAGCCTCACCCTTAAATCCTTGAACAGTAGAAAGCTTAGGCCGACAGTCGTGGGAAGATTTTCATCTGACACGTTCCGAAAACTATAATGCAACCCTCTCGCCTCCCCTACTACTACCACCACCCCCTAAGTGATGGGGCCCTGGGCGAAATTTGGCCCAAGAATCACTAATTCGTGCCTAAACATCTCGAAGCGGTGGGATACTCTTGAAATTTCGCGCCTGTGCCTGTTGGAAAATCCCCGAGGGGATTCCATACCATCTTAAGTGACCCCTCCAGCTACGGGATATTCACTCCGTCATCGGTCTAGCTCTGTCCGATATTTATTTCCCTCATGGCTCTTCGTGCCGCCTGACTACCTGAAACTCCAAGGGATATAAATGCCTACCGCTTTCATTGGATCAAAGTTTATGAAGTTAAAACTTGAGTTACCATTACTGAGTAGTTAAAGGAATATGTTTACGAAGTTGCTAATGAACTTATATCTCGAGAAAAATTAAAAAAAACGTAACGTCAAGGAAATCGCCGATCGACAAAGACAATTCAATACCACAATTATACCAGCAATGCTAAGGTTCTTTATCTCAACACAGTGATTGCGACATTATAATCGGTGTAGATTTCAATGTCCCATTTATACACTGGAGCACATATAGTTTTAAAACGGGCGATAAAGACAAAGATATCTGCGAATCGCTATTGTACTCTTTTACTTCTAACTCATGGAATCAACTTGTCACTTCACCAACTAAGGGCTATAATATTCTTGATTTGTTGGCAACGAAAAATCCCGAAGCAATTTTACTTGCTTAAAGAAGGGGACTGCAATGGCTTAAAGTGCGCGCGCTACAGAATCAATTTGCTAGTTTTAAGAAAGATAGTAATCACCGAAATACTGAGGATACGTGGAATCACTTCCTTGAGATCACGCGCTCAGCAATCAACAAGTTCATTATCAGTGTATTTATAAAAGATAATACGGAACTAATATGTACCACGCGGATGTGAGGAAGGCATTACGACGCCGAAGGCTACGCTACGCCACGCCAAGATTAAAAATATTAGGAATGATATCTCTAGCGACAAGAAGATTGAGATCACTATTGATAAAAAGATATTCAGAGCGAATTCCAAGCATGAATTTAGGAAAGTGTTCAGGGAATACAAAAGGAAAAGGTCAGCGGACAATGAAAATATGAATCCTAAACAACCATTTTGATCCTATGCCAGAGAAGTTCAGGGAAATAAGTCCAATGTTAATTCACTCAAAAATGATAAAGGCAAAAGAGTAACCAGCAGTTTGTGAAAGGCTAACTATTCAATTCCTTCTTTCAAAGTGTCTTCATTAGGATCTCACAGAATACCCCCGATAGCTTACCAAATCGTGCCGATCAACCAATGTTCAACATTGATATCTCATAAAATGGAATAAAGCGTTTCCTGAAAAATATTTAGCCTTATAAATTCTCGGTGCCCGATGAAATACCCGCTGGTATAGTTAAGGATCTAGCTTCGGATATCGCGCGGTAACTAGAAATAATAGTTAAGAAGTCGCTGTTAGATCACAGGGATCCCAGAGATTGAAAAACGGCTAAAGTAACGCCAATATTTAAAAATGGAGACAAGGAGGAACGGAGCAATTACAGGCCTATTTCCCTCACATCCATTTCGAGCAAGGTTATGGAACCTATGGTTGCTAGTTCGATCATGAGGCATCTCGTTGAAATGAAATTATTAATAAAAAAATCAGCACGGTTTCCGCAAAGGTAGATCCTACGAGACAACTTTGTTCATGATATTCTTATTTCAGGAGAGAGCAATGATGCAGTGGACGCGATTTTTCTAGATAATAAGAAAGCCTTCGACAAATACCTCATAGTACACTACTTGCAAAGTGAGAAGTGTATGGCATATATAAAAATATCCGGAGCTGAATTAAAAGACTTCTTGAATTGTCGGGTTCAAACACTAATGATATATTGAGTTAGCTCTCAAATGCAATAGAATTTACTTCAGGTGTTCCACAGGGAAGTGTTATCGGACTTCTGTTATTCCTACTTTACGTTAACGACAATGACTCTGTAGTCACTAGTAAGATACGTTTATTTGCCGACAATGCAATGTTCTACCGTGATATCCGTGATCCTGATGACACAGTAGCTTTATCAGATGACTGAAATGCTACACAACGCTGGTGCGACACTTGGCAATTAGAATTGACATCAAAAGAGGACGTAGTGATGAATATTGGAAAAAGAGCATCTTCCCTCACTCCCGAACGCCTACTTTTTCGGGAATACCGAAACGTAACTTGTAGATCAAATTAAATACTTAGGCGTTACCCACACTCACGACCTCTCTTGGGTGAAACACATACGGAGATTATGTGAAAGAGCCAGCAAAAAATTAGGATTAGAGGAGTACTAGGTAAGTGTAATGAAAGGTCAAAGAGAAATGTTATCTGTCGCTGGTTAGGCCTCATTTAGAATATGCTGCAAGTGCGAGTATATAGGATCCTCACCAAGTAAGATGACTTGCCGGATCGGTTCGCGTGCGGTGTTGAGGAGCTAGATATGTAAATCCTCGATACGATAAAATTATCAGCGTAATCAAAATACTAAAGAAGCTGGGCTGGGAATCATTAACAGAGCGGAGGTTAAATTACAGATTAGTCTCTTGCATAAATTGGATGGACGTTTCTTTATCAGTGATGTTGAAAATGTGTTATTACCCCTTCCGTACTGCGGCAGGAGGTATCTTGTTAGCTAAATTAGAGAGATAAAGTGTAGAAAAGATAGGTTAAAGATGTCATTTTTTCCACGAATGCTATGGGATCATAATAGTATCTACGACCGCGATAGGGCCATGTTCGGGTGAGTTATTCTCTTATGTATTCACCCTCTGACACACACTCTGGCGTTGGCTTACTGGGTATATAAATAAAAGATATTGTATGAAATACGGCAATGTAGTTTAATAATTGTCAATTTGAACTCAGTGTTACGAAAGACCGTATTACAATATTCGTAATCCGTATTAAAATCAGGATATTTAAAATCGTATCGTATGAAAAAGGGGTATCGAATTCGATGTATAACTTGCATTCAATTTTCAATATGCTGAAAATAGAAATAGGGACCATATTTATTTTCTATCACTGTTCTATTTCTATCACTATCTATTTTCTATCGATTGTTCACTTCAACTACCAATCACGGAAGAACCAGACTGTTTCTAGAACTACCGATCTTAGTGCCGGAGTCAATATTATTGTCGTATGAGTACATTTTTCTATATTTAAACAGATTCCATTGGATTTAATCGTCGAAATTTCTCTGTATCATCTTCGGTTTTCTCTCGCTATCATCTCTGGAAAACGTTCGGCGATTGGCTTCCTCCTAATTCGTCACGAAAATACGTATGAACTGTTTTCTCGTCAGAACTATGGAATATGAAATGGATGGAATATCCGGCGTGGCAACTACTAATTGATTGTTGGAATTCATGCGTAAAGACAGCCGTCGACGGAATCAGAATAAAAACGTGTGCGCATACGGAAACATCCACAGTCTTGAAAAGAGTTAGATCGTGTGTAAAAAGATGTCGGAAATATATCGCCGAGTTTCCATCCAATATATCGAATATCCTGATTTTATTACCTGAAATAAGCTTTGCGTAAAACGACATTTAAGAGTATATAAGTGATTGGAAAAGAAGAAATATTCAATGATTAAAAAAAATTAGTTGACGACTATGTTTTTTATTACCCACTGAAAATCTAGCTCTAAAAGAATAGTATTCCTATTTCTATTATTAAATATTCAGGATAGTTCTTCTTGGCAGAAAATATTATCGAATTGCTTCAAGCTCGTATCCGTCGCGCTCGCGTTTATACGTTACAGGAATAGCATATTATACGTGTCTGTATGAGTGTATATATATGTATATATACACACATTTATGTGTTTATGTAAACACATGTACATTCATATTTATTTATCACAGAAATGACAAATATTACTGCGAAGTACAGAAATGACGCGCGTATTTTAAGCATCCATTGATGAAAGTTCTGTCTTAAGGAGTGCTACGCAAAATATCTTTCTCGAAGGACGCAAGATCAATAAGGAAATAGATTTAAACTTACCTGGAAGAAGAACCTTCCGCGAAGACGAAGTAGTACAGCTCTACACCGGGACCATCACCCAAGACGCCTAGGAATAGTAATTAATGCGTATTCCTCCTCCAGCATATTTAAACAGACACGGTCGCCAGGGAGACGAGGACTGTTGCTGAGATGACTGCCGCGTGAGGCTATCGCCGCGAGGGCCACTGGAGGGTGGGTGATTGGGTGGTTAAGGCCCCACGGCAAATGCCGACCCTGCATCTTTCTCTCGCTTTGGCCATTAAGCCTGGAGGCTGTAGGGGATGTCCCTGGAGGGTGAGGTGAAGGGAGACTGGTTTTGATATCTTCCACGCGCCCCTCACACTCTTCCCTCCAGCCCATCAACAGGGGTCCTTTTAACATCCCCTCTTTGTCGAATTAGCGCAAGCCTCTCCCTATCAACTGCCCTAAGGCCATGTGGAGATGTTTTACGGTCTCAAGAGAGTCGGCCCTGGTCGCTTGAGGGTTTATTCAACCAACGTTGGATCATTCGTACCTTTCAGCGCCAGTAGCACTGTACAATTGGGCGTTTTACGGCAGAAAATTATTATGCCGCGGGAGATTCTCCTGTCACGGTTGCTGCTGGTCGCTGGAGGGTTAATTCTACCTACGTTCGATAATTTGTAGTTCAGCGTGAGCAGCCCTGTATAATTGGACGTATTTCGGAAGAAAATTATTAGGCCCCGGGAGTTTCTTCTGTCACATTTGCGGTTTACATATTTCTGTTAGGGGTGGTCTGTGGAGGAATTTGAATAGGGTCTGGGAAAATCCACCGCGGTGGTCAAATATGGTTAAGAGAAGACAGTTAAGCGTGAAGGGTGTGTCGGAGGATTTAGATTGAGTGCCTTCTAATTCTGTAAGAGCCCAGGCTAGACTTAAAGAAGGGTACATGGTAACTGTGCTTTCTTGTGACATATAGGGGCCAAATTGGATCCATAATAAAATTACTTATGGCCCCATACTATATCGGTAGATTCGAACAATTTGATTAAAGTAAAGGAGGGATGGACACAGTCACGGATATATTCAAGTAATCATTCTTACCTCGCGCGATTCACGCAATCACAACATAATCGAACCGAAGAGCCCAAAAAAAAGATCTGGTACCCGAAGAATCACATAGCTTGGGTGGAGCTGCATGTATCTTGCTCGGAAATCGAACCCTCCAGTCCTCGTAGGGCTACCGACCGGCCGTCAGTAGCCCTATATATATATATATATATATATATATATATATATATATATATATATATATATATATATATATATATATGTATTTATGTGTGTGTGTGTATATATATATATACACACACACACACATTTGTTTTCTCTTACTTTGTGTGCGTAACATCAAACTAGATTTACTCTTTCTGTAGCTGACACAGGTGCACTAATAACATTAAAGATTCTTGACATTACAAATATTCCTGATAGGTAAGGTAAAAATAAATATCAATCAAAATGATAGCACATTGCGAAATGTGAATCACTGATACTTATTGAAATATACATTTTTGGGTGGGTGAAATGTTTACTTTAACTTAAAGTAGAAATAATAAATCGATTTTCATTTTATGTGTGTAATCTTACGAACCAATAAGCGATTCGTCCAAAGTTTTGAATGGATCATGGCACTACGGTTGAGCGACGTGGAACTTTGGCATAGTGGACCAGCTAAGAATACGTGTATATGAATCGTTTGAAACGTGGTGCTGAATAGAACGGTGAAGAGGATGAAATGGACAAAGTGAGGAACGAAGGAGTAGTATATAGAAGAGTAAGAAGAGGAAAGAGGACAATATTGAGAGCAATGTTAATTCATGTATTCATTTTATTTACCCAGGACACTGAAAGCCACCGGTAGGGTGTGTGACAGTGGGTGTATACCTGCAGACTACCTTTGACCACTCTACTCTTAAGGCAAAGAAGAAGAACTAGGTGTATTGGACACATCTTGAGGCACAATGAGTTAGTTAGAAGCATTATAATGGAAGGTGAGAACATTGAAGGGAATATCCCGCAAATGGAGACCAAGAGACAAGCATAGATAAGTCAAATTAGGAGAAGGATGTTGGTACAAAGAAGCTATCTTGGGGTGAGTGGGAATTACAGTAGTATAAGGCGCGCCAGGAAAAGGATATTTTAGAACGTGAAGGTGTCTCAAGCATAATTTGGGAAAAGTGTCCTTTCTAATATATCTCTTGATCCTCTCTTTATCAATCCTGAAACCTCCACTCTGAGCGTCGACTGCGATTAAACGGTTCAAAGTTTTATTATATTCTTTTTAAATACTAACCGATCCACGAATTACCTCGTTTCTAACCGGAAAAAACAAGGAGGAAAAATTAAAATCCCCAAAAATAATCACCTTTTTAACTGCGAGGCCGCCATGGGGAAGGTTTTCGTCATATCCAAGTAGTTTTGAAAATTCAGCAGTTATAACTTCGAGCGTTGCTAGGACACAGAATATTTGAATAAATTAAACAGAGTTTTGCTAACGTCGAAGCACCTGCCCACTACCGCGGGAAATCATGTCGTTCTGGAGGGCGTTGTTTTCAGCGAAGGTAGTCTTCGCGACCTTGATCGATGGGCAGACTTGAGGGGAAATGCGTCAAAACTGTCACCGTTGCCACCGCATTTTAACTCAATTAGAAACTGAACTTTATCCTTCTCTGCCAGGCTTTATCCTTTATCATGATTAAATTTGACTGCTAAATTATTGAAGATGGCCTTTGTAGAACGAAACCACTAGAACGCAGACCTTTTGGTAATACTTCTAGATACTTCATCATTTAATTTCTGATCCAATTACCGTAAAATTATTGTGTGCGTGTATATATACATAAATACCTACTCATCCAATGTATTGGACATCCAGATTTAAATAACTGAAGTAATTTTCGAGGAAAATGTCTTTCACGCCATGCCGCCAGCTAAATCTAAGTAACCAATTGAATATTTTTACCCTTATCACGGTCGGGCTACGTTATTCTGATCCCTTAACGTTCTTGAGGAAAAAGGACATCTGTAATCTATCTGTTCTACGCTTAATCTCTCTAATTTTATAGACATGGTCTCGCCTACCGTAGTACGATGGGACAAATAATACATTTTCAACATAATCGCTTAAGAGACGACCTTCCAATTTTTGCAAGAGATTTAATCTGTAATGTAACCTCCGCTCCATTGAGTGATTCCCAACTTAGCCCCTCTAATAATGTTGATGCTCTACTCAGTTTGTGATAACAACGTCTTAAAAATCTAGTTCCTTTACGTTGGATGAGATTCATCCCGGCAATCTATCCAATTTCTTGAGAATCTCACATAGTAGCAGTATATTCTAAATTAGACTTAACCAGCGAAAGATAACATAACTCTTTAACTTTTTCATCGCCTCTCCCTAATACTCTTCTAATAAACACAAATATTTTGTTAGCTCGGCCACATATATGTTTCACCTAGGAGAGATCGGGCGTGAGGGTAAGGCCAAAGTACTTAATCAAGTTTACATTTTCTTTTTCGGTATTTCTGATGCGGTAGAAGTTTGGGAGGAAACAACTCCTATTGCAAAAATTCATCGCTACGCACTTCGTTTAAGTCTAATCCTAATTTCCAGGAGTGGCGCCGACTTGACGATTCAACGTAAATTGGTAATATGGCATCTACTTCTGCCCTTGGTTTCACTACCGTTAATGGTAGTTCTTCGCGAAAATAATTCGAAGGGATAAACTTTCTTTCCGATTGGGAAGATATATCTCCGCGATCTATATCAACGGGACAGGGTGGGGGTGATGTGTGGAGGGCATTAGTTAAATGTCAGTGAAGTCACCCCAATAACTACGCTGTGACTGGTGGGAAATCGTGTAAGTACATCAGTCATGAAGAAGTGTTTGATGTCGAAAGAATAACATAATCCTTTCAGTGGGATTACACGGCAAGGAAGAGGAGGGGGGAATAGTGGATGCCATTCAGCATACCAATGGGAAAGAAATCTCGCCTCGGTAGACATCCAGGACAGGAAGAATGTGGTTTTTTTATCGATTAAAAATCAATAAATAAGGATATGTAGTGTCCAGAGCACTCGTGGATCAGCCTGCTATATTTTCCCAGTGATCATCTGCCTACTGTGGAGGACTGAGAAAAATAGGAAATGGTCATTACCGCCATTAAAAGTCAAATACAAATGTACTAGCGTTTAAGTAAAGGAATACCAAAATTTAGCTGCTGCAGAAACACCTACTATATGGCGAAGTGGCAAAGGTCCAGTTGGTCGACCAAAATCCAAGAACGGTGCTATTTTGTGATATTTACTGGAACCTCCTGGAAAACTGAACGGTGCACTAGGTAGGGAAAATGGTTCCTTCTCACATGATCTATGCATTGAGTAATGTGTATCGTAAAAATGTCACTAGTGTTAAAGATAGAGACTTTTGCTCCCTTTGGAGTACCACGGAGTCTGTCCCAAGAATAAGTAGAATAAGTCCGGAAAACAATTTATCGTACTGCAGATCGAAAAACAAATTCCTAAAATTCTTCAAAATGGCACCCCTCTGGCACTTCGTTAAAGCCTCTTGGACGTTATCCATTGTTCCAAAATGGTTGTATTTCGCGCTTCCTTTTATTCTTGGGAACAAATGTCACCAGTAACCACGTTGCCTAAGAACAGCGTTTGGATCTTCTGAGAGCACCTTGGGGACTATCTGATTGGCACACACCTTTCTCATGGCAAAATCTTCTGTAAGAATGCGGTGAACTGTGGTTTTAGGATTATTGCATTCTCCTGATAACATTATCAAACTAAGGTGTTGATCGGAATCGGCCTCATGACTCACTTTTTGCACAACTTTGTCGTATTGTTACGTTGATGGACATCCAGTTGACGTTTCTCGTTGGTTAAACTTTTCTTTACCCTCCCGGAACGTCTTATGTCTGTGGAAAATCATTTCTTGGCTCATCGCTTTATCTCTGGGAGCATCCTCAACCATGGTTATGGTCTACCAAACCGATGTTTCGATCCTGACACAAATTTTTATCACGTATCGCTGCTCCTTTAAACGTGGCATCGTGAATTTTTAACGCGACTCTCGAAGAGGGGTCCAGTTGATCCGTGTACTGGAACGGCCTGCATACAACTGATGCGGGTCGCATTGGCTTCTCACAGCCTCCTACCATCTTTCCCTCCACATATCAGGACCACACTATTTAGGATCCGATTGCCTCTCAATATTAATCTTGCACACACTCGTCCTGCCTTTTTCGAATTTCTCCTAACAGCCGTCTCTCTTCCCCGTTTATCATGCCCAGAACATCTTCGTTGGTTTTACTATGCGCCAATTTTATTTGTCTATTTTATTTCATGCTCACATCTCAAAAACCTATCTACGCTCTTGTTCTTGCTTCAAAGAACGAGTTTCCGAGACGTTCAAGGCCATGCTATAATGGTGCTCGTACGCAAATCATAATACTAAATTTATAATTCAGAAATATTCTGGGCAATGTGTAGTTTCAGTTAGGAGCTTCGAAACTCGTCCAGTTTAAGAATGTGTTACGTCTATAGCTTGTTATCTGGTCGTTATTGACGTATTAGGCCTGCTTGCCTGCAGTAAAGATATTAATCAATATTCATTCATTTAGTGCACTACAATGAGAGAGGAGTTATATCCAAATTACAGAGAAGGATTATTTTTCGTAGTTCATTTCAGATTTTATAAAATAGGTTTTCCACACAATTAGTATGATAAATGGGGTACTATAACCCGTTATTGGGCTGGCTACCTTAGCTCTTCCCTCACCTAAGAGAGCCACCCTTAGGGTTGATAAACTATGGTTTTATTTATTTGGGTATCAAAAATTGAAATATCAAACATCGAAAACAGACGCCGAGATAAATATTTTTAGTCACACTAGATACCTTTGGGCCTTGGTGTGCTGTTTAGCCCGTTGAAGTACTACATACAAGAAGTTCTTGTAATTTTAACGCTGAAAACGAAAATTTATTTCATATGAAATTCATGAATATTCTAGGGTGATGTACACCGCTTAACTATTTAAATTTGACTTTCTATGCTTGCGCATTCGCACACGATGTAATTTCGATGTTGATCGACAGCAGCGTGTTGACGCTCGAATTCCAACAATCACTTATTTGACGTCATTTTGGTCACACCTTACAAAATCGATGAAAAAAATGAGTCTGCCATATCAGGGGATATGTTGATTACCAAGGGATTATAATCCTGAAGACGAAAAAGAGAAATTATGAACTTAGAATTCGATATTTCTGTCGGAATAAAGAAAAGATTGATTCTTAAGAAAGTAATGTTGATTCTGACGCAACAATCTGCAGTCTCCAGAATCATTCCTGCTCTTCTGTGATTAGTAGTTTGATACAACAATCGAGTGGAAAATGAACATCTCACTTATTTCTGTTTTGAGCATGGCCAAAATGGAATTAAACTCATATATTATATACGGCCTTTACTCCCACTGAATGCTAAATTGGCAATCACTCGCACTTTCCCAAATTTGTTCCCACTGCTGACTGTTTTTAGACTCATAGAAAGGACGGTTTACATGTTACCTCTCTTCTGCAGAAACTAGTCGGGGCGATTGAATGAAGAGTATTGGAATACCGAGTCACTCCTCAGTCGTCTCCAGAGAGGCGAATGCCGGGACACGCGAGGAAACCTAATTAAATCGGTTGTTCGCACTCCCTTAACCCAAATGCCTTTATATAAAGTCAAGGTAACAGTTCAACAGGTTATGGGAGAGGGCTTCTCCCAACCACGCCCCTGCCCACTCCCCCGCGTTCGTCAATCGCACTCCGGTTGCGATCCAATTAGCGAAATCGGTGACCTATGAACGAAGACAAGGACAGCTAAGAGGAACTGCCACGGACACGTATTCCGTTTTGCCATTCCATTGAAAATTATTTTCTTTTGGACCATTTATCTCATCTTATTTCGGAGGTAATCTTAATTGATATCCGTCTGGAATTAAATTATTAAAATATCAGTTGCCAAATACTCGTCATGCGTAGCTTAAAGAAAATAGAATAGCTTTAGAATGATGCTAGACCTAGCTAAATGCTGCATGGAAATTTAATTCAATTAGTAAGCGTCAATGTGTGAAATAATAAATAATACGCGATAAGAGTGGGACTAGATACGTTATCTGAGAAAATTTTCATTATTAAGGAAAACTCCAAAAGCTAACTTGGCACATGCGAATTTTACAAGCAATATTTCTTGAATAACTCTTCGAAAATTTTTCTAAACTTAGTGTTCCTCTACTTTAGATTACGGAAATAGGGAATATTTATAATATTTTGTCAAATAACATGGTTTCGTCTTTATGTCTTAATCGAACCTGATACATTTAATTTTTTGTTCGAGAAAACATGTCGAACTACAACATTTGGTAAACTATAGGGTTATTATATGTATATTATAGGTCTGGGATGAACAGAATGAAAAACAATATGGATGTAAAAGGCGAAAGAAGTACGCAAGGGCAATGAAGTACGAAAGATATCATCAATTGGTAGCGAATATCTTAAGTGACACTTTAAATCAGAAGCATTTGACTTTTTCTACAACGAAAGGGAACGATGCTGAGAGTATTTAGGTTTTTACATAAGATGACCCTGAAATTGAAAGACGCACCTCTGAAAATCCGACTACCGCCATCTTTATTCTAAAATACCAGACGAAAATGCAAAGGAATATAAATACGAGTACCCCACATCCCACGTCCACCACAAAAGTGACTTGGTGAAAGGGGTCGTGTATACTTATTATCCTCCATGCTGGCGGAGGCATCAGGCAAAGCTATTTGCCTCTGGCAGGGCTTCCATGCCGGATAGGTCGAAGGGTTAGAGGACGGAATTTAGTCTACGGAGCGTGTGTTCCTCAGTGAGGCGGCTGCAAAGGCGGCTGACCCCAATGGGGCTGCCATTGAGTGATGGTGTCACATTAAAAGCATTATCGAAGAAGGAAGCAGGAAACCACCTCAGTTCAATTGTTCCCGGCTCAAATTTGTGGAAATTCATATTTATTAAATGAAGAATACAATGTATCTTTCCACTGTCCTCAAGGACAGTGGAAAGATACATTGTATTCTTCACTTAATATACCACCTCAGTTGCTTTTCCCTGGAATCGCATGATGAGCAATATAATGAAAATGAGTCCTTGTAACTATGGGACTTGACCCAATCGGCCGTGTATCGTGCCCGGCAGTGGAAGAGGCAAGACGTCCGAGAGCGTAATCTCACGAAATCCTTGAAAAGCGAAAGGGACAGCAACTGAACAAAAGACACAAAATAGGACCAAGGGAGTTAGAATAGGGACATGAAACGTTAAGAGCTGACGTTGACAACAGTTAAGTAGAAAATATAAAGTGAGAGATGGAGAGAGGAAATGTAGATTTTTAGGTCTGTGTGAGGTAAATTGGAAGGATAGCGGGGATTACTGGAGTTAAAGTTGTAGAGTAATATACAGCGGAATGGAAGAGAGCCAACGAGGTGTGGCAATACTATTGAATAAGGTAGGAAGAAGCGTAATGAACATAGAGCAAATGACTGATAGACTATTACTAGTCCAATTACAAGCGGAATGAACGAACTTGGCCATTGTTCAAGTAAACATGCCACCAAGTAATCATACGGAAGAAAAAGCCAATGGGGTATACGATCAGTTAGAGGATATAAAACGCGAATCGTTTTAATTTAACCCACGATCCTCCGTTGCATGAAGTGGCCAAGTGGGACCTATTCCCATAAAAGAAACCCTGAATTTGAAAAACATACACAGAGTTAAGATTTATCTTTTGGATTAAGAGCACCATGTACATGCGCTTAATTCCATGCGCGAAACGTCTTGTACATTGCTTTCAATGTCTCAATTTGATTTTTTCTTGTGGAAGTGCGTTAGAGAAATAGTGCGCCTTAGCTTAGAGGAAGCAATCGCATAATTTGTTAACACCCACCCAGCATGCTCATCTACTCCCACACCTGTACTCTACCCCGTAAGCTATCCTAAGGACGTGTGGCAGGGTGTGTTTGGTCACCAGCCATACTGTTAACGTGTTGCGTTGGCTTAATCGAGACCTTTTGGGAGATGTGACCCAGAAGATCGTAGCGTCTCCTAGCCAGATACATGCGATCGACAACCCTCTGCCGGGCGTATTTTAAAACTGTCACTGTAAACATTAACAGGCAGATTTAAAATTAAGAGCAAGTTTTTTAAAAATTTATTTAATTTTTTTTTCTCTTGGATACCGTTCAGATTGAAGAGGGGAAGACTGGGAGTAGCAGGAGGCCGTGAGACACCTCTTTAAATTTTCGACCATGGTATAATGCTTACATTGCGTCCCACGAGTTTTCATTTCATGAGTGTTTGGCCTGTTATCTTTTTATTATATTTTTAAGATCCTTTCTCCTCTTATCACGCCTGAAACCATACCATACTTTATAGTGGATTGTTTCTAAGTTTAGCTGATGACCTCACCGGCGACTCGTTATCTTCAAGGGGATCGGAATTTTGCTGTGGCTGGAGTGCTGGCTTCCCACCCAGAGGATTCGGGTTCGAATCCAGGATACGGCAGATTTTTTATAGTGACATCCCGAACTCTACTTGGGGTGCTCTGTGGAGAGCCCTTTAAATGAGTACACCGTCCGTCGGATGGGGCGTTAAACTGTGGACTCCTTGGCGCCTTTCGTTTAGAGTAAGCTGATACCGAAGCCGGGTTTTTTCCACCCTTACTCCAATACCGTCTATCCTTAATGGCGCAAATGACCTCAGCTGTCAGTCGCCTCCCCTAATGACTACTACTAATACCATCTTCAATGAATTAAATACTAGACATATATCACGGAAGTGGGTCGCGGTAGTCCAGTGGTACAGCGTTGGACTACTGACCTGGGATCGATTCACGGGTAAGCCTCTCTGGGCACGTGCAGCCCCACCCTAGCTATGTGATTTTTATGCCACCCGGTCTTCCTGGGAAACCATAGCCAGGCTTAGTACTGTGTGAACTCTACCTGACATGAACCCCATCACCTACCAAACAAATGGAAAATAGCGAGCGAATGCTGACGCATACCTTCAGTCGTTTGTAATTTTTTCAATGTGTTCTTTTTTACAGTTTACTCATACTCCCTTTACATTGCTAACTTGCACTCTTAAGAAATAAAGCTCACAGTTTCCTTCGAGAACTATGTTTCACTCTCGACACCAAAGTCCGGCCTATTTATTTCTCCCATTGAATGGCACACCTTCAATATACTTGTGCAAATTTTTACACTCCATCTGACATGAAAGACCGAATTATTATTATTAATGGTAATAGTCGAACGGATTAAAGGTTTAAAAAAAAGTTTTTGACGGTCTATGGCTGAACAGTATTTAAAATGACAGAAAATATACTTCAACCCCATGCCAAATTTGTATTACACAATAACTCGTTCTTTAGCTCTGAACACACTTTCTTCCTTCCACAATCCCATCCAAAATGACTATTCTCCCTTCCTCCCTCTCTGTATGGTTTTCCCAGAATTCTCCCCTCCACACGCCACAGTCTTCAGCTTTCCGTGTGACCCCATATGTATCCTGCATCTACAGGTATTTGCTCTGCCTTCTTCGAATATTTCCCGAAAGTCGTCCCTTTCAGTCTCTCTCCCCCACCATTACTAGAATTTCATCGCTTCTTTTCCTTGCCGTCTATTTTTTTTATTCCGTTCTTCTCCCTACCCATACATACACCAAGCCTCTGATTTACACTTATCCTCTTGCCTCAGGGACCAAGTTTCTGAGTCATAAAAAACTTCAACCACAGTTATCAATCCGAAGGTTGGTTTGATAGGCGAGGGCAGAGCTAAGTACTAAGCCGTATACGGCGTGTGAAATTCACAGATCAGGATAATAAGAGAGGCATTTCCATATTCTATAAGCAATCTTTCGTTTTCTAGGAAGATATGGCATCCATAAAACCACACAGATTGAGTGAAACTTAGGGTATCCAGAAACATCACTAAGGAATCAAACCCGGACCCTCCAGACAGTATCCCAGCGTTCGGACCGCTGGATAACTACCTCCCAGAGAAATATTTTGCTTCTTATTAAATTTTTTACTAGTCGTTTCTCTACATCATGATTTAGGTGCCTGTTTTTAACTCCAGCCTCTTTGTAAAAGCTTCGTTATCTAAAGGACTCCTTCTTTGCCCAACGTCTTCTAAAACATTTCATAAATAGGTGAACTGCTCCAGCTTTCCCAGTTTCTGTCCCCTGAGGCTAATGTTTACCTGGAAAAATTATAATGTTGGGGAATATATTATCGCTATGTGGAAGAAAACCGTTAATCATAGGTCAATTTTATCCCAACTGATCTTCTCGGTTTCGCAATTATTATCAGTTTCACTGAGGCAGATGTCGTCATAAGTAGTATTAAAAAATGCGAGAAATAGGCATTTTTCCGAACATGTAACTCCTTGCATTGTATCACTGTTCTTTTACCCAGCCATCATCCTTTTAATGCTGTTTTGAGAAGCCACCCCTAGTCCGAACCTTTCAATAAACCCCGCAACAAACTTCATCCGAACACGGTTGTCACCGCCTCTTTTACCGTCTCCTTCCCCTCTCTTTTCCTTCTATTTTACGTATGATTTTCACTCTACTTTTGTTACTGAGATATTAATTACTTCAAGATGCTATTATTTTTTCATTTTTCACCCGGTAAAATTAGCCCCTCTCTATTTTTGGTTCATGTTGAATCTTAATTATATATAAATCTGAAAATTACTTTACTTGGGAACACATCATGTCAAGATAGTACGGGGTAAGGGCTTCAAATGTTTTTCACAAATAGGGTAAAAAGGACACAAAGTAATACAGGTTTGGTTTGATTTAGATATACAATAATGGACATTTTTGAGGTAGAAAAAAATCGATATCTTGAAAAAAAATGTTCATACACAGATGGCATTACATGTTTGACTCAGAAATTAGAGTTCAAGTAATTCGCATAAATGAGGTGCGAAAATCAAACTGTCTCATTTTTGTAGCTATTATATCATTTACTAATGTATAAACAAATTACGCACAATTTTCCTGGGTATTATTTAAAATTTCACTTTAAAAGTTCATCACTTTCCCGGTAGACTATACTTCGAAATTGAATGGCCTCGAATGTTTTTCTGTATGAATTAACTTTTTAAGGGCATCAGTTTGATTTCTTCGAATTCAGAGTTGATTTTTCCCGGGAGTGACTAATCGGATTTGTCTAATGCATCAACAAAATCACTTAACCACAAATGAATTCGTGATCAAGTAACTGCCCATGTGCTTATGAAAGCCTACATGTATAATTAAAACCAATTAAATCCAGTAACAACTGTTCGGATCCATTTGTATGGCGAAGTCGGGCACAGCCGCTGGAAAATAAACAAATGGGACTAGGATTTTGACCTCTTGGCATTATTCACATTCATTGTTACGATCGACAGAGTGTTGCCGCCTTAAAAAAAACGTAGATGGATAGGGAATGCAACCCGAGACCATGGACACGCTTAAACACTCCCGAAAAACAATGGTCTCTTAATTATTTGTCCCACATAATCTTAATTTCATGGCGTAGACATTTTGGTTCATCGGTTTTTCACGGAACAAAAGCAGTGCACATTCTGTTGAATTCAAGGTGGTTATGACACTGTACTTCGAGTTTCTGCTGCAGAACGGGGAGAAAGTATTTTCTGAGGAAGAAATTTACGTTTTCTTTTTTATTTGTGATGGACACGCCCCCCCCCCCCCTTGTCCGTAGGTGTTCTTGTAGTGTGCCTTCAGTCAGGCTTATTTTGTATATGTTTCGTGAATAGGTCAAGTGGACTTTGAAGATTTGAAAATTAAAACCCCGTCCTTCTCTACGCTGCTATATATATCTAGACATAATCTTTTCTCTTCATGGCCACTGACATACCCTGGGCTCTAGCAGGTCTGTGTTCGGCATTGAAAAGTTGTTCATCCGTAGAGCTTCGGGGAAGGAAACGGAGCAGTTGGTTAATTCAACCCAAAACGTGAGCGACTTGGACTTCTCCATGATAGCGAAAAAACCCTCAGCAATCCATCCCTGGGTAATGTGCTTCTGTCCGGAATATTTTTTAATCGCCGTATAGAGCTGAGCATCCCGTTTATCGGTAAGGTGGGTGGCATCTAGCTAACCGAAGATCAAACGAATGACGCAATGGCTCATCTTAATTTCTAGCGTATCACATGTACCAAAACTGTGTCCATAGTACCTGAAATTTCATGAGACAAAACAGAATTCAAGTACGCTAATATGGCTATTTTCAGCCTTATGTCTGCTCGTAACTGGGTATCTCCCACCACGTGCGCCTACCTTCCTACAATAAACAATCCAAGTGATCGTGCGTTTGAAATTTACGGATTAACTTTCCGTGCATCTTGTATAGGGGACCATTCCTCAAGGGCGGGAGAAATTTTATATGGAGGTTCTTGCGTCACATCTTTGGTAAATCCCAATTCTTGTGCACGCAAATTCAGAATCGTTGCTAGCGTGACCTCTGAATTACTTCATTGTCTAGATTCGACAGTTTCAAGTCCTTACTGCATATTCTCCAGGTAAGACCTGATACGTTTGACCTCAGTAATGGCGAAATTTTGATGTCGCTCCTTGTAGAATACCAACAATACTCGTGAACAGAAATCTTGATTGCCTTCGCAGTGACGCTATTTTCGGGGCCCGTAAATTTCGAACTCTTCTTGGATATTATACCCCAAAACGGCCATTCGTAGCATTAATAAGACAGTGAGGAATTGGGTCAATTTCAAGGGACTAGTATGCCCTAAGATAAGATGGAATTCACTGAAGAAAAAGACATTTTCAAGTACGAACAGTTAAAATTCCGTATGATAACGATTTAGAATGGAAGGAAATTGTAATCGTAAAAAGAAACCACGGACGAGCAGAAGAATTTCTGTGGCGGGGACAGGTATAACACTATTGTAATAATTCTGCGATGATTCTCTTTTACGCTAATGAAGGAACAGCCTAATGATATTACTGCAGATTAAAACTTGCAAATTAACCCATTATCTTACCATATTTCCACGCTCCGTCGCGCATTTCGGCTAATCGTATTTGTAAAGTGACCACGGTGCGCGACGTCCTAACCGATATTTTAGTACCTTGGGAACAGTGATTACGAAAAGAGAAAATTACCTTGGGTGCACCTGTCAGTACAATTTAAATAAAATCACTGAATTATTATTGAAAAAATTATCACTGAAAATTTGGTGATGTGAAAAATCTGCGCTAAACTCGTTTCGAAAGTTTTGACGGACGACCAAGAGCAAAGTCGAGTGACTGCTGGCAAAGACCTACTGCAACGGCATCGCGACGATTCCCCAAACCCCTTAAAGTGCCAACTTGGCGCCAGCAGACTATTTCCTGTTCTCTAAACTGTTGTCCTCCCTCAAAACACGCCGCCATGGGACCCTAAGTGCCGTTAAAGAAGTTTGCACGCGTATCCTTATGGACCTTCCGGAATCCACCTACCAGGAAGCCTGCGAGTCTTGGAAAAGCCGCTGGCACAAGTATGTTGACGCGTATTTTGAAGAAAAGGGGATCGAGATGGCGCGGGGGCTAATGCACTGGCTTCCCACACAGGGGCCAGTGTTCAAATCCCGGTGGTGTTGAATGTTTTTGAAAAGGTATCTCGATCCTTACTTGAGGTGATTTGTGGAGGGCACTTAGAGTGAGTACGCCGTCCGTCGGATGGGACGTTAAGCTGCGGACCCCTTGGTCCTTTTCGTAAACAGTAGGCTAATGCCGACGCCGGGTTTCTCTCCACTCTTCATCCTTTCCTATCCACCCCCTATGGCGGCAATGACCTCAGCTGTCGGTCGCCTCCCCTAAATACTACCCGATTTTAATGGAAAAATATGAATACCATTTCGATATGTATATTGCCATATCAAATTATCTCTGTCCTAAGCACGGAGTTTATTTAATCACCTCAAACACCAATCCAGTCGAAAAAGTTTGATTTGATGGCGGTACAATTTTCAGTCCAGCAAGTCTAATTCAGAAGCACGTCCGACCTAATTTTGTGAGTCCTCTGCACCGCACGAATGCAAACGGAAATGATGCAGTTTGCGGCGGGTTGATTGGCTTCAATAATGGCTCATTTATTCTCATGCTCATGAACAGAGATTGGACGCCATCTCCTCATCACACCCCGGTCACTATGCGTCGTAGTCATGGTGGTGTGAATACTGTAATGGGCGTAATATCCGATAAGGCACTACGGTGTCATCGATCAAACTCGCAATGAAGAGCAGGATACAACGCAGAGCACGACGCGGACAGGGACGTGGGCCAGCCTTGATTGATGTGGTCGCTGGCGATAGTCTCCCAAACCGATATTGCGTGTTCATTTCATGGAAGCGTTGTTTTGACCTTATGCCCTTTCGGGCGTAATTTAAGCGACACATTCAGAAGGCTACCCCGCATAGGTCAATACCACTTTTAAAATTGTATTGCACGACTTTGGTTTCGAAACATAACGAAATATTTAGGCTTACGTCATGATTGTTAATATTAAGTGTATTTCAACCCGGAGCGTGCGATTTATTTCCAATATTGTTTCATCTTCTTTAAGCCCACAGTGTCTGTCCCAAAAAGTAAGTAAAACGATTTTTCCTGGCGAAGCGGACGACTGGAGTAGGACGACTTGTGGCGGGAAAAATGGTGAAAGGTTTTGGGAAAGCAGCACGACCCGCGTCAGTTGTCTGCGGGCCGTTACAGTCTGTGAATCGCTGCTAGACTGAACCCCTGTTCGAGAGTCGGGTTACACATTCATGATACCACTTTCTATAGAGCAATGATATGCGATAAAATTTTGTGTTAAACTCGGGAAATCGTGTACGGAGATCATGATCTTGTTTAAGGATGCTTATGGAGATGAAGAAATACCCTAAGTGATGGTTGTCTGCTGGCAAAGGCTGTTCTGGTAGGGTAACGAGGAGTTTGACGATGAGGAATGCCATGGACATCTATCAACCACATTGTGCAATGAAAATGTGCAATAAGTGAGACACATACTCAATTCTGATTGACCCCCAAATATCAGGATGTTAGTAGATGAGTTTAATACCCAGAAAACCACAGTGCATGGCATTCTTATAGAAGAAAAAGCCATGAGAAAGAAGGTCCCCAAGGGGCTGTTGGGAGACTGCTTGTGTGCCGATCTTGCCTTGGACCTCTTTGACCACTGTGAAAGTGACCCGAATTTTTTAGAATAGGTGGTTGCTGGTGACTAGACATGGGTTTTTGAATACAACCCAAGTACAACCCCTTTGAGTTCTATTTTGGACCACTGGATTATGTCAAAGAGGCCGTGATGAGGTACCTGAACGAGATTCCTTTCGACGCAAGGTGAACCCGAATATATTGAAACTCAAGCTGTGCAGTGCGTTTCCCATATTGTATCATCTTCAAGCCAATGTTATGAATGGTAAACTTGGGTATATTTAAACCCGCTAATTCCTCATATTCTGTATTATCAATTCTACGTCGTGTATGGCTAATCCGAGTGTATTTTAACACGGGTTATGCAATATTTTCGTACAGTGAAGTTTACTTTGATGAAAAAGTTTTTATTTTTGCTTCAAATGGTGAAATTTCGCTAATTTGAAGCCCAAAACAAACGAGACGTCACATTTCCCATGGGATCAGCATAACGTTGTCCGGCCGCGTTAGGGGGGGAAAGTATTTTGGGTCAAAAGTAACCTGGAGTGTAATCATCCTCTGCCCCACACCATAGTGCTGACTTGCAGGGTACTATGTAAGTAAATAAAATAATGTTCACATTAAATAATGGCCGGTCTTGATTGTTTGTAAAATCGAAGCTGTCGATAATCTAATTGTTCACTTTAATATTAATCAACGATTGTGTTTAGCAGGGCATTGTAAAACCAGGCCTACATTTATTATCTCATCGAATGAAGACTTTTATTTAAGGTTTATGCAGAGACTGCTGCGAAACATAATTTCCTCTTTTTACCCGTAGGTTTAGCGTTTGTGGTTTCAATCCATTGGGCACAATTGCAGAGAGTAGACATGAATACGCAAAGGAACAATCCGTCCATCATAACTGCTTCGCCCAAACGGGTCTCTGGTTTAACAAGACTTTAAGATTATATGCGTGAATGACCTCACGAAAACGTCCTCCTCCCTCTACTTGACCTTAACGCTTTTCACGTATTCAAGTCCATATTTCAGACTTTAATGTCAAAGGTTTTCCTTCTTTCTTTCCTCCGAATTGTATACGCGTGGGAGATATCCCGAGTTTAGTCAACTGTGGAATGAGGAAAAAAGTATTAACGAGAGAATAAAAAGGTAAACATTTTTGGATTTTTTTTATTTTCATGCCTCCGTTCAAAGATTTGGAAATTATGCTTGTCGACCCTTAAGCCGTAAAATCTGAATTATTTCCGAAGGAATTTGAGACCTATCTCTTAATACCATACACGCATTTTCACTGTGGAATGGTGCTTCAACACTTCGCACCGCAGATCAAACAGTGGTACTGTTAATAATAGCTGCGGAATGAATGAAGATTTAAAAAACAAATATTTCCTGTATGAACCTATGTAATTATTGTAGACTCGGCTGTGAGTAAAGCTTTTAATTTTCACACATTTTTTGTCCCAGTAATTTCACGTACATGACACAAAAAGCTCACCGCTATAAATTGTTTTTGATACGTTTTTTTTGATAAACTTAAAAGAGGGCCTAGGTCCTCAGCCAGTAGGATTACCTCAATCGGAAATGAACATTACCGTTCCTCGGAAGATTTAGACCACCTCACTTATGGCTGTGGAAACCCTAAAAGTTGGTTAAATTATTTTAAAGAAATTAATGGAGGAGAAGTAAATCACCCTTCTGAGCATGTAATATCTAATAAGCTGCTTTCACAGTTGAAATTGTTGACACTGATCCTGAGTAAGAATATTAAGAAAAGGTTAGTGAAAACATTGATATGGATAAAAAGAGACTTTTCAGGTGTGATATGATGGGATATCATAAATTGGCAATTTTCCATAAAATAATTTGTGGAAAATTGGCAATTTTTAATTAATTGATATGGAGTTTGATTATGATACGCTGCGGAAACATTGTCATTAAAGCAGGATGATAAGCGTAGATTGGAGTCTTATGAGAAATATGGATGTGGAGGAGGATGGGGAAGGTGAAGTGGAAAGAAAGGAAAACAAAACAAGGAAGTGCTAGGTAGTTCGGGTGAGAAGTGGTGATTTTTGGGAGAAATCAAAATGAGACAGGAAAGATGGATTCGAAGCATATTGATTGGCAATGGAATGTTGAAGACTGATAGAGGGGAGAATGTTAGGCAAGCGAGGAAGGGCCAGGAATAGTATAGGGATGATGGACGGAATGAAGTGGGGAAGGAAGTATTCGGAGTTGTAGAGGGGCTTATTGTATTGCTGGATTTTGGTTTTTGTTTTTTTTTTAGGAAAGGCAAGTTAGTGCAGGGGTTTTAAGTTTGTTTAAGTGTTCAAGGAGGGCCGGGGGGAGATCGGCGACGAACCCCGTTCTGGACGCCCAACAGCGGCCGGAACCGACGGAAACGTGAATTGTGTGCCCGAAGTTTTGCGTTCCTACCGTCGATTGAGCATCCAGAAAATTGCTGACACCCTACACATGTTCACATTTGTGCGCGCTCGTGAGGGCTGACATCAAAGGCACGGCCAAGCGGCCGACCTTCCAGGCGTGGCATTCACGTCTCCGCAAGTGTGTTGGTACAAGGGGAGACTATTTTGAAGAATTTTGAGGATTTGTGCAAGTACGATCAACAGATCTATTTTTTCCAGAGAAATAAATAAAATCATGCGCATTACTTTCATAATGGTCCATGTACAAGGAGAGGAGGAGAGAGGACAAAAGATCAGCGGAACCTTTTCATTTATCATTAGCATCATCCCCTTCCCTTCTCCTATTACAGCTCTATCATGTTTTTCCAGCTTGTATCCTCGGTTAGGTTTAAACGGCTGGCTTAACGAAATAAATCATGGCGTACCTGAAATTTATGGGAGCAACTTGAATCGTTAATCAAGATGGGGGCGTGTTCCCGCATCCCCTGCCACCCTCTATTTTATAGTGAATTTCATTGTGAGGTCTCTAACCTGGAAATTATAACTTCAAGATCAATACTATGCTTAGAGGCAAGAGAAAACAATGTCGACCTGGTTTCAAACGTAGTGTATGAACATAGCGTTTAGAATCAGAAAGAAACCACGGAATACTCTGATTTCTTGTGCAGAGACTCGGTTGAAAGCCCAGAATGACTGGCCTTTTCCACGTTATTTATCTTGTAATGGCATGACGTTTTGCCAGCTCTTGTTGTTGGCTTTATTTAGGACAATAGTGACTTTAGTCTGCTCAGGGGCTTGGTGAATTGGTGCTTACTTCTGCACCTTACTCTGCAAGACTCGGGTCGCGATTGGGCAGGGATTGTTAGGCCACCAGCCAATTGTGCATCGGATTGCTTATTTATAGCATTTGCAAAATTGTATTTTTATGCAATGTCGTGTGGTCGCGACTGTCATTGCCATAAGGTGTGGTCACATTATATTTTCTTTAAATGGTAGGTTTTGGACGATCCTAAGCGACTATTCGTTTATAAATGTCGTGGGAGCGCCTCATTTATTCATAGCTTTGCCGTACCGTCATGCTGTCTAAAAAGACCACAAATGAAACCAATAAAAAGGAAATTGTTTGAGGATGCGCAAAAATATAGTCGAGAGTTGGATCGTAAGTAAAAGAATTCGTCCGAGACTTAGAACAGAGTTTGCATCTAACAAATTGCACACCCTTATTTCTGTTACTTAAATAAATATCGCACGAAGCGTCCATTACTCTATTAAAGCAGGATAATGAAATACGGTGAAACTGATGGTTTATTTTGTTACTTGACTCACCGTTGCTAAGGAAACCGTAAGTGTTTGGGAAGAGAGCAACACTGATTTCTTAGGCAAAAAAATCGATATACATTAAAAAATATACTTTCCTGTTTAGAAAAGTATATTTTTTAATATATATATCGAATTGTAGCCTAATATGAATCTATCATTTTATTTAATTATTAAAAATACGCAACGGTTCTTTGTCATTGGATAATCAACTGACCGCTTTAACCTTAAAATGAGAAACGCTCCAGAAATAACCAAATATTGTAGTATGGTCTCGTCACCATTTGTCTCGGGAAGAGGAGGAATTTATTAATATTGTGGCTCTGAGAATTAAAATCTGGGGAGATATCTTTAGTAGAAAAATGAAACAATTATATTTATCTGTCAGATAGCATCTCTATAGCAAAAAAGTACTTACTCATATTTTCGATTACATTTTAATAGAAAATGCCACCCAATACTCCCATGAAGAACATAATCTTTTTTAGGAAGAATTTTGAAGTTAGAAGACGAGGACGATGTGCAGTTATTGAAAATTTCAATGGGAAAAATATATTCTCTAATGAATGCTCTGGTGGAAATCTGCATTTGTTCGAGCTGTTGGGTTGGAGGTTCTTTTTGCAAAGTAGCACGTATCGTTTTTACTCCATATCAAACCGGAGCAAACATTCAAGAAGCCATAGACATACGTAGGATTTCCATTCTTTCAGCTAATATGCTCCCTGGAATAATTTAAAAAGACATCCAATTGTGTATGTTTTTCCGTAAAATATATTATATTTAGAGATCAAAAATGTGTGTCACAGTGTAAGCATACATAACAGCTAAATGAAAAGGTTCTTGCGAAGTGGTTGCGGTGAAATTAGGTGAGATTAAGGGTGACGAATGATTAGGGTCATGGAAGAATGACAGTTTGGTTCTAGAAAATCATAAACGACTTCCAATGAAATTAGTATTATTCGCTGGTTTGGTCATGTCGAGATGAAAAACATTGATCGAAACTTCTTTGAGAATATAAATTATTCATTTAGTACCCTGCGAGCCACCGCTTATGTGTGTGGTAGTGTTGTTTACACACCAGACTACCCTTTATACAAAACACCTTTCCCTCATAGCAGGGTCGGACAAACGTATTTTTCAGATCCCTTATCGTTTGGAGCTTGACCTGAAGAGGGAACGGAAATCTAGAGAACCTGTACGAAAATCGGTTCCCCAAAAAGAATATATACGAGAGAAAATTGAAAGAATAATATTGATGGAGGTTGGCCATAATACACTTACATGAATTTTCATGATAAACTACGTGTTATTATTACGCTTAACTTATACCACGTTTGAAATCCGAGGCAAGTGTCTGGAATCCATTTGGGAGAAAACGTTTATTAATTGGAATTGGATTCTGCTTAGAAAGTCGTCCAGATTTGTTAAATATTTCTACGAAAAGAGAATGACGTTTATGATGGAAGTATTAGAACGGGGAGTCCCTTGATAGCAGGCAAGACTCTTTAGAACTTTATGCAACAGCACAGGGTATCTAAGTTTTCTTGCGATGGAGAATTATTACGAGGGAGAGTCATTAAATAACTCGCAAAACTGGATAGGGACAATAATAACCAAAGTAACTTCCTGAAATTTATTTCACTTTTCAAAATATTTACCATGTACATTCAAATACGTATCCCATCTCTTTAGTATTCCTTGATAGCGGGCAGCAAAGGATTATTTTTTTTACTGTCGCAGCCAGCGAGTAACCTCTAGGACACCGGTACCATCATCTTCAAAACGTCGACCCCAAATAATTTTTTTGAGGATCTCGAACAGGTAAAATCAATGGGGGAATACGTAAGTACTGTATGGTTTACGTCCCAAGAGTTTCTAAAGAAATGTTCGTAGTGGAATCTGCGGTTTTCTTACTGGCAATTGCGACTCCCTTTTTGACTTCTCGTGTGTTGGTAGATTCGATAATTATGTATGAAATAATACAGATATGGACTCCTTCGTGGACAGATTCATGTACGTTTTCCCGTCGTATGATACATCACAAGCATATCGAAATCGAGTTCAAGAGCACGAAAATATAAAATTAATTCGAATATTATAATTGTATAATTTAGTCAAACGAAATAATTATTGCATGATACCAATGGGGACGAATGTGTGCTAGTGTGATTTTATTTGAGCTAACATGCATTCAAGTGAATGAATAAACTGATAATATTGCATGCATGGGCTAGTGTCCTAACACCCCCCGCCACTTTCCCTCGCGGCAGATTACGGAATATTTAATGGATGTAGTTAAATTATAATTATTTCTGTCCCTTATCGATCGCAGCATAAAACAACATCTTAAACCTGACTCACTTGAACATTTTTCTCTTACCGAACCTCATTTTAACGAAAATTTGGCCAGGAGTTATTCTGTATTTAATGCCAATTCATTAGGTACTTAAAGGAGTTCATTTCGCGCTCCTTACATTCAACGATATCCTTTATTCCCTCATGTTAGGCGCCGTAGCACCACAGGTGTCTTTGTCATCTTACAAGGGAGGGCACTTATACATTCCCTAATAGCCATAAGAGAGAGGCAAGATGTATGTATAATAGCGAGAGAAGGATTGAAGTTGTAAGACTTTATCCCCGTCGTAAACTTTAAGATGTTGGGATACTAGTGGCTGCTTCGGACAAATATTTACGATTATTTTTATCGAATTCGAATGATGGAATCTATTCTTGTCCACTTTAATCGAGAATGGTAGTCTTGATATTACCAGAAATGCGGCTTTGATTTAATACTTACGAGACGTACTTTGCTTTTAACGTCTTCTTCGACGCGACAAACGCCCTCTTGTTATTTTAAAGGCCATCAGCTGTTTTTAAAAGACGATGAAGAAAAATTGACGAACTGCGAAATGTTTTGTCGCTGGAGAACACACTAGGAGACATTCATGAAAGGAATAGGGAGAGAACCTACATATAGTTGAAAACGCCTTTTAATATGCTGAGGAATAAAAGTAGCTGTAGATTATTGATATCGTCAGAGGAAAACAGAGAGAAAAAAATACACACATATATAAATAAATAAATAAATAAATAATATATATATATATATATATATATATATATATATATATATATATATATATATATATATATATATATATATATATATATATATGATTTCGTCGACGTAACACGGAAGTGTTGAATAATAAATTGGACAGCGACAAACAATACAGAAACACATAAAAAGATCACTCACACGTTATTTCTTGATCATTTCGACGGAATTTATCTCCGTCTTCATCGGAAGATATAGAAGTAATTATTTCTATACAGAAATATAAATATATATATATTAATATATGTATATATATAAATATATAATTAATATATGTGTGTATATATATATAATTACATACATATATACACACACATTAATGATTCTGCATGTATGGTTGGTGCCCTAACACCCAAAACTTGGTAATTCAGCCAATATTTTCGTGTGCTTGCGTTCGGTTTTGTGACGTCTTTTTTATGTTAGTTGAGAATCCATTCCAGGACAACCAGAACTGAATAATAATCGTTATATTTAGTATCCATGAAAAACAGAATATCTCTCTGTGCTTCTGAGTCTCATTTAAGTATACATTAGAAAAAGCAATTTACAGTTAATGGGAGATTGGCTTGATATTAATACATCATTATATTTGTTCAAAAATACATAGTTCTTAATAGTAACAGGATTAGTTTACACTTAATATAAGTCACGCACAAGTAATTGAATATAATTCCAAAATTATTTAAGCAATAGTTGACTAACTTTGTGGTAATTTTTTCCAGAAAATCTGTTGGACAAGGCAAGTGTCTGGTAAAGGAGAGGCCTTCGTGGGTGGATTATGATGGAAGAGGAATTCACTGAAGAGCCAATGGGAGCATCACATTATACGTAACTTCATTGCCCGTGCATGTTCCTACGAAGAACCGCATCACTGCTTCTGGGTGCTTAAGGTATAGTGCACGATCCTTTATGTTCGAAACTCTTTTTGTCTCATGTTTTCCCAAGTATACGAGTATATCGTTGTGGAATCATGGTATCTACGCTGTTTTGATCGTGTCGATTTGCCAATTATTTCGATATGATGATTGGCTCTTGAATCTGTTAAGTGTTTTAAATACTGAGATGTTTGTCGTCATTCCACGCCAATATCAGTCATCACTTCATCGAGAGTTTCACTATTCCTTGATACTTTTCATTGGGGAAGTAACTAATTCCCAGTGTCGATTGAAAGAGAGCAATTCTACCATTCCACAGAATTTTCAATGTTGCTGCTGCGAGGTTTACTTATGAACAAGCTTGATAGGGTCAGTCGGTAAGTATACACAAACAATTCGAGAAGGGGAAAAGCAAAGTTTGAACGGAAAAGTAAATTATTACCTCGGCGTAATGACTTTTCTTAAGTGTAAAACAATAAGCGCACTGACTCATTGTCTTATCATTTTCCTCTCATTGGTGTGCGTGTGTAAAAGGCCATTATTGTTCGATATCGTGTGTTCAACCAATGTATTTCTCCTCCTCTTCAAGCTTGTAAAACTGTATATTTATTCCTTGTTCCACTACTTAGTTAAATAAAGGTAAATATAATGTAATGAGATAATTAGTGATTAAACTACCGTTTTTTTACCGTCTCAGTACCCAAGAAAAGCATGCTCCATCAAAATGCATAACCAATGGGAGACTGTTGGAATTGGAAAACGATTGCATAGTTTTTTGAAGCATTTCATTCGATATGTGAACTGAGTACGGATATGGAATCTTTTCTTGAGGTATCTAAATTCTGCAAATAAAACGTGTACAAGTTTAAATGAACCACTGAATTCCACTGAAGCTACAAATATTCATGAAATGATTTTCCTCTGTGACCATACTTTGGGCGGACCCCTGCCTCCAAAAACACATTATGCTGTCACATTTAGTGGAAAAAAACTAAACATTATTTGCCAATAGAAAAAAAGTCCACATTATAATGATAATATTTTCGTTGTATATACTTAAAATAAGTACAGTTAACGTACACTAAATTATAACACGGTTACCTCTTTGTTGGAAACTGTACATTGCTTCTTTTAGTCATTGATTTCTGGAAGTATTCCGCTGGTAAAATGATATCTTTCAAATTGTTGTGGCTATTAATTAAAATTTAATTTGTTGCAAAAATATGTTGTTGGCCTTATTCTATTTTCTGACATTATTAATTGTTATCGACTCGCTGGATGCCGGAATAGTAGCGTAGTTTATGATTCGATTGCCCATGCCAGTGCTCTCTGCAAAATCATTCACCGTCTCTGCAGGTTACCAAAAATTTCCCCAAAGAAATAAATGTGAAAATTGAAACACCTATTTCTCCCCAAAGAAATAAAATATACAGTTTAAGTAAGAACTCGTGTCGTGATCGTTTTATTCATTTTAATACCGATAAAGCGCCAGGTTAAATTACATCTGTCAGTTCAACAGTTGTGACCCAATATTCTCCTTACTATACGCACAAAGGAAAATCTGTAATTTAAAAAGTAACCGGACAATGTCTTGGCACCCTGCAGTACAACAAACCCTTCTCCAGTCGCTCATACGTATATTCAATCTCCCTTCATTCCAAAAAATATGCCTGTTTTTTTCCTGCCTCTACTTTGCTACCTAGCTTTCCTAACTCCTAACGAGTATTCTCCTATGCCAAATTTGTAACGATCTTTTTTACTAACACCCTTAGTAAACGGCCCTGTCATCAACTTTCTCCTTGCAAAAGTTCCTTTGCTCAATGCATTTCTGCTCCTTATGTTCCGACTACTTTGACCCTCTTGTTCCAAAACATTTCTGAGAGAAACAAACTGTTCCACCTGCTCTGGCTTATGAAATACTATTTTAATCTCTAACTTAGCTTTCCCACTTCTCGAAAACCGTATAGATTTTGTTTTGTTTCAATTGATTCCCATCCCATACCCCTGACTGCCCAATACGCTCAACAATGCTTGCAAACCCTGAGTTGACTGACAAACTATAGCTTTATCATCCGAAAACCTGATTTTATGAATAGTTCATCGAATTTCATTCCTATCTCCGGTTCTTCCCAAGCCACTTTAAACATTCCCCCCACTTGCTCGTGGAATGGAAACTGTGAACATTACCGGAATGCGTCAATTTAATTGAAATATTAATTGCCCACAAGTGTAACACTCCATGTATCACATTCCCGTTTGTGAGCTGTTGGAGTGTAACGTTTTGCAGCCATTATCCTTTTGGTAATTGCAATAAATAGCCGCGCATAATCACCTTGTTGTCTAGTAATGCAAGAATTTAATGTATATCTCCCGTTGGACCACACTTCTGAACGTTTATGACCAGTAGTTTCACTCGGTGAAAGGACGGTCGTTCTCATAATGCGGTAGCCTGTTAAAGAAGATGGATACATATATTCAATTTTTTCCGGCTCAACCTTGTGGAAATTCATTTTAATTAAATTAAGAATACAAAGTGTCTTTCCACTGTCCTTTATTCAAGTACGTGAATAAAGGACAGTGGAAAGATACTTTCTATTCTTAATTTAATTAAGATGGATACACATTTGAAAAAACTGGGCGTCTGGCTTTTCATAAGAATAGGCTACAATAATAAATTTCCTGACCTTTATTAATGATGAAAATATTAACCATTCAAACATTTATGACCCGATATAAAGATTAAACCAGGGTCAGCACGATTCGTTCTAAATAATTTCTGTTCAGAAATGTTCCTTTCCTTCATGGCCAATGCTTTCGGTAGTTTTGACCCGCCAAGAAAGAAAATCGTGTCTGTTTCAAATGATAGGAGAACGCAAAGGTCCTCTTAATTAAATAAAATGATTCTTATAAATAATCACAGTAATCATTGGTTGGTTTGGCAGGTGCTGATAGAGCGCATCTAATATGAAGCGCGTTAATCGACGAGTATAAGTCATGCTGTAAAATGGTATAAAGGATGGGGGCCAGTTCCCTATGGTGTGGTGCCCTTAAAAATTAACCCAGCTTGGGTGAAGCTGAGGGTGCTAACAGGCTTGCCCGGACCCTCCCGACGGCAGAACATTGCCCATTATATCATTCATTCGACCATCCCGAACGCTGTTCGGTTTCTTTCTGTTTATGAACCTAACAGATGGAGTTTTTCGAGTCAAATTGACATCTTTCTAGGGAAACATTTCTTAGATGTTGTGTCCGCGAGAAACCCTATTTATTTTATCCCATTTTATACTTGGGAAACTCAATTAATCCCAGCAAGTGGCATATTCGTTCGAAAGCGATTTCCATATTACGGTGAATGAATATGAACTCTTGTTTTAGAACTTCCAAAAGCCGCAGCACCGAAAATTTGTCTCTTGGAGTGTTGTTTATTTCTAGGTGCCTTTAATTTCTAATTCCCGGTTCTATTATACTTCGTAAAATCCAATCGTTAGTTGATGTGAAAGTTGGCTTAACTTAGAGATTTCAGAAGAGTTCGATTTGATGAACAAACAAGATTACTTATCGTATTGAATCTAAATATTGTAAGAGTATCAACATCCTCCGTCAATCATTTAAAATTTGAACGGTCGAATTGTAAATTAATTACCGATCATAAAACTGAGTGATGGACCTAAATATTACCTTCAGCGTAACAAGGCATTATAAAACTGAAATTGCAAAGGTTAGCGGAAAATTTGAAAAATAATCTGTAAGCTTTTTGGTCGTACGTCAGAGGGATTCACGGAAATAAGTCAACGGTTCACTCAAAAATGATAAAGGCGAAAGAGTAAACAGCAGTTTGGAAAAGGCTAACTTATTCAATTCCTTCTTTCAAAGCGTCTTCACTAATAGCTTAAAACGTCGTGCCGATCAACCGATGCCAAAAATTGAAATCTCATGTAATGGAATAGAACGTTTGCTGAAAAATATTAAGCCTAATAAATCCTCCGGGGCCGATGAAATACCCGCTGGTATAGTTAAGGATATCTCTTCGGAAATCGCGCCGTATCTAGAAATAATATTTAAGAAGTTGCTGGTAGATCACAAGGTTCCCAGGGTTTGGAAAACGGCTAAAGTAACGCCAATATTTAAAAATGGAGACAAGGAGGAACCGAGCAATTACAGGCCTATTTCCCTCACATCCATTTCGAGCAAGGTTATGGAACCTATGGTTGCTAGTGCGATCATGAGGCATCTCGTTGAAATGAAATTATTAATAAAAAAATCAGCACGGTTTCCGAAAAGGTAGATCCTACGAGACAACTTTGTTCATGATATTCTTATTTCAGGAGAGAGCAATGATGCAGTGGACGCGATTTTTCTAGATCATGAGAAAGCCTTCGACAAATACCTCATAGTACACTACTTGCAAAGTGAGAAGTGTATGGCATATATAAAAATATCCGGAGTTGAATTAATAGACTTTTTGAATTGTCGGGTTCAAACACTAATGATATATTGAATTAGCTCTCAAATGCAATAGAATTTACTTCAGGTGTTCCACAGGGAAGTGTTATCGGACTTCTGTTATTCCTACTTTACGTTAACGACATTGACTCCGTAGTCACTAGTAAGATACGTTCATTTGCCGGCGATGCTGTGTTTTACCGTGATATCCGTGATCCTGATGACACAGTAGCTTTATCAGATGACTGAAATGCTACTCAACGCTGGTGCGACACTTGGCAATTAGAATTGACATCAAAAGAGGACGTAGTGATGAATATTTGGGTCCTCCCGAACGCTTGCTACCATGGTGTGATGAAAAGTTTCTGACCTAACAAAGATACAAGATATTTTTTCCGAAATTTTCTGATATTGTTTGAAATTTTCTGAGGTCGGAAACTTTTCAGACCACCCTCGTACATCTGGAATGCCGAAATGTAATATGTGGACTAGATTAAATACTTAGGCGTTACCCTCACTCACGACCACTCCTGGGGGAAACACATACGCGGAATATATGGAAATTTTGGCGAACGTTTAGGATTTATTAGAAGAGTACTAGGTAATTGTGATGAAAAGGCCAAAAAGAAATGTTATGTTTTTCTGGTTAGGCCTAATTTAGGATATGCTGCTACTTGCGGTACATGGTATCCTCACGAAGTTAGATTAATTGCCGAATCGGTGGGCGTGCGGCGTAGAGGAGCTAGATTCGTAAAACCTCGTTACGATAAACTTATCAGCGTATCCAAAATATTAGAGAAGCTGGGCTGGGAATCTTTGACAGAACGGAGGCTAAATTACAGATTAAATCTCTTGCGTAAATTGGAGGGACGTCTCTTTAGCAGTGATGTTGAAAATGTGTTATTACCCCATCGTACTACGGCAGGAGATATCATGTTAATAAAATTGGAGAGATTAAGTGTAGAGCAAATATATTTAAGGTGTCATTTTTTCTACGAACGATGAGGGATACGAATAAAATTTTACGATCGCGGTAGGGGTTATACTATATTCGAGTAAAAATTAGTCTGACGTGTATTAACCCCATGCCACACACACTTGCGGTGGCTCGCAGGGCTCTTAAATATCTATAAAAATAAAACCTGACCGTTGGATCCTATATTTTTGGTAAATATACTGAATGCGTAGTCACTCTTGTACTACATTGGCACAACTGCAACGTTACGACGCTCTTCCATTTTGAACTACCGCACGCTCACTAGCTCACATTTTATGTGCACATATCCACGCAACACAATTACCCCGAATGTCTCTTAATCAATTTGAACGATGAATTTAGATATGGGTCTGTAAAACCACGGAAGTTTACAAATCGAATGATTAATGAAATGCCATCCTTGTACTCAAAACGACGCAATTTTTAGCTTTGAAAACACTTCACACGCTAGAGGTCGCGTTACAAACCTTGTTAGTCATAAGGTGCCGCCTATCTGTGTGATGTTTCATAAGAGCACTCGAGTATTTTAAATGCAATAATATACGTATTTCTGTATTATCCCATTTCCGAGGAAAAAATTGCGGTACTTTAGAACTTGGACGCACTTTGCTATGTCAAATTTTATACATAAGTGCCCTACTCTGGAAAGTGCAATTGAAAGTTGAAAGTATTTTTCGGCAAAATTTGGCGTAGCTTTCACATTTTAGTAGCTAGTAAAAGCGTATTTTTTTCAATTTGCTTTTCTCTACGGTTGACGCTTCTGAGTAAGTGTCTGACCTTATTGGTCCACTATGTATTATATTTTCAGTCAAATTACTTTTGTTCCATTCATTAATAGCTGCACGCGCCTTGGAGTATATTCACGCTATAGGAACTCAAAAATATTGGTTCTATTAATATGTTATTCCTCCAACTAAATAGCTGTCTGCCAGGATATTTCACTCTAGCGTGGAACCCCTATTATGCAGTTTATTTTCCTAATCTCGTGCATGTTAGGATAATTTACATTTTACTAGTTTTTGTTAGGAGTTACCCTTCTGGAATTTGGATTTCAACGTATTTATTCTATAAATGAAAAAATGCGTGAAATCTAGAACATTTAAACTTAACGTAACACCATTAAAAATAACATTTATGAAAATCCAAGATCAACAAAAAAAGATGCTTGGAATAAATTAGCAAAACTCTGTTTAAAATTCTGATGCAAAAATGTAAAGACTGGAAATGCTTGGATTTTGGGATTACCATGCCTTGAACTTTCTCCACGGGAGAGATCATAGGAAAAATCTATGCATGCTAATCGAGCCTAATTGATGCGGCTAATAGCGCATACATTTCTTTTGAAGAGCGAGTCGCCTTATAGGAATTTAAAAATTGACGGAAAAACTATTCTCTTAACTCGATCCCATTCCCAAAAACCTGATGAATCTTTATAAATCCTTTAAATCTCTTAAGATGACGTGGGAATGACGAAAATTTCGGTTTATTTAGTTACACTTTTCCGGCGAATTAACACTGAATTTGCCGGCTGACGGAGGTTCTATTGTGTGCTGCGGTGGTGTGTATATATTCATAGTTTTCCTTTTAGGAACCTGGTACTTATTATATATATATATATATATATATATATATATATATATATATATATATAAGTATATATATATATGTATATATATAATATATGTATATATATAATATATATACTTGCATGCACTAATCCACCCACACGCACATACGTGTATATATACATATATATGTATGTATATATAATGTATAACTCTAGTGGACACAGACAAAAACACAGAAACGCACAAAAAAGAGTTCCCTTCAGTTCTGTCCATCTCTTCCTTGATAAAGGTGGCCACGACCAACGAAAATTTGAAATATATTGAGTCCCTTTTTTGTATGTTTCTGTGTTTTTGTCTGTGTCCACTAGTGCTAAGTGTTATACATCATTATTCACGTCCGTGAGACTTTCGAAAAGTGTTATATATATATATATATATTATTATATATTTTATATATATATATATATATATATATATATATATATATATATATATATATATATATATATATATAATATTTATTCGCCGTTTGGCGGGATTTTGTGTTTGAACGTGTATATATATATATCACATATACGAGTATCTTCCCACCATTGAGAGTACCACCACAAGAAAACATTTTTTCTTTCTCTCAATCATTTTTTTAATTTGCCTCGCGAAATAGGCCAATCATGGTTTGTAGGGAAAGGGACATTGACGCTATTATGAAATAGGCGCATTATGATTGACCGCACACTCTTCACATGTTTTTTCAAATTCTGGGCCGTTATTAAAAATAATGCCCCTTCTCAACACCGCCATAAAATGGTGGAGACACCCTTTATCTCATCCTTCCAAATTCTAGTCTTGGTCTCCTTAGTCGTCCCAATAGTTTCCTGCCTCTTTCGTCATGCGAACTCTAGGGAAGGATATCTAATTCCAGCGAAAACCTTGCATAAAATTGCGAGGTGGTGTGTGAAGCCGCCCCGTAACAATTAAGAAACTGAGGGCATAATTAGGCGACTCGCTTAATATCCTGCCGCAGTCTTCTCGTCTTCGTAAGGCGAGACAGACCTCAAGCATTTCTTATAACGATGCCATTCATTTTCCTTGCCTTAATGAGAAAGGCGTCGAGAAAGAGCTTTTCCTTTTTGGAACCTGAACGCGTAGAGTGAATACATGAGATGGGAAACATGTTTAAAGAAATTCGGCCATACTGGGACGAGAAATTTGGCGACACCGAGGCAGGAATTTCGTCAACACCCAGAAGCGTAGAGAGCGACGTCATCTTGAACTGAAACAAATAATGGGCATATATGTATTGTTTTGTGGCATTCTAACGTCTCAATTTGATTTCCTTTTAATTTAATATCCCACCCCTCCTTCTGGTTCCTCCCCGTACCAACGACTTCTTGTACCCTTAATTGGTGCTATTATTAGTATAACAGGTTTAAATTAAGCATATCATGCATCTTAGTTAAATTAAACGAGAACATACAATGACACTTTACCAGATAGGAGTAGAATTTTCTCAATGCTCAAAGAAGAAGTAGTGCCCGAAGAGATGGTCGTCTGCTGGTACTAGGCATTCCGGGAGGTTGGAGAGGAGGTTGATGACGAGGAACGCCCTGGATATCCGTCAACGACACGTTGCGACGAAAATGTCCAAAAAGTGTGACACATGCTCAATTACGATCGACACCTGAGTGTCAGAATGTTAGCAGAAGAATGCAATATTCCGAAAACCATAGCGCATTTTAATCTTAGGGAATATCGCCTCAGGAAGGAAATCTTTTCCAACTGGAGGCTGCACCACGATAACGCGCCATGTCTCACATTGCCTTCCTCGTGACCGAGGAACTTGCCAAATAGAGGGCGACAGTAGTGACCTAGCCACCTTAGAACCCCGATGTGTCACCGCCGGACTTCTTTTCGTTCTCAAGAATAAAAAGGAGCTTGAAAGAACCATTTTGGAACGCAGGATAACGTCAGAGGCCTTAATGAGGTGCCCTAACTAGGTTCACGTCGACTGGCAGAGGCGCTGCCATCGGTGCGTCGATGCACAATGGTACTATTTTGAAGAATTTTGGTGATTTGCACTTTTATCTGAAATAATTAATCCTCGGATTGATTCCACTTATTTTGACCATGTATTTCACATCAATCCAAAACAATCTCGGTCGCGGACCTTTCGGTTTTCCAGTGGACAATAGTGACCCGTTTTACAGAAGCATATTCGACAGCCATGAAATCATTATGTCAACGTGGTGAAATATATGTTAGTGTACTGATTTAAGTAGGCTTTGAAAACCAACAGGGTTTGCATTTTCGAAAACCAGAAAAAAGACAGCGATGATTGGATTTTTTTTAAGATCAATTGGTTGCCTGAAAATATGGTGCAGCTTGCAGTTTTACTGAGAATTTCGGTCTGAATAAACTTTGTGGAGAATATGCGCCATTTGCCTTCCATGGGAGTTACGCTTGGCTCTTCACAGATGTCGTGACGCCACCGACGTCTCAACCTGCTCTCTGTCGTAGTACAACAAGATTACGTGTACGCTCCAAATATGTACTAGTGATGAATTGAGTTAGCAAGCAACTATTATATTTTTGACTATTTAGCAAGCAACTATAATATTAACATCTTTCGTTTCAATGGAGTTACTCGTCGTTTTGATTGTTACAAAACGTCTCTGAAGCTATGTGAAAATGGTGCATTCATGAATGATCATTTAAAATTATGTGTCCTGAATGAAAATAAAAAAAAGATTTAAAAAAATTGTTGGAAATTAGAGATAAATAAACCTTTGATTCCTATATTCGTGTATCTTTTTTTGGCCTGAAGATTTTCTCACCTCATCTGGGCATGAAAGCTTCACATTTGCAAAATTAGACTTCAGCTACGTCTTGTGGAAATCCAACCAATGGGCATTCAGTTAAGATAATAATCTGTATTTTAAACCCTTTGGATCAACGTGAGTGAGTATTTTACGAACTTTGGACCTAATCAGAAGAGTTTTTCTCCGTGATTTGCCCGCGGAATCGGTTCGCTTTGTAGAAAGCTGAAGTAGCAATGGATATTTTCTCCGTGTTTCCAGATTTCCTGACCGCTTCCAATTAAGTTTTCTTCAGCACAAATTTAGGATACATGCAATCATAAATTAGAGGTTTCGCATCGCATATCGTTCCTCCCGAGTGCTCTCGCTCATTGGAAGAAAACCACGCCGTCACGGCCGGTCTGTCTGTGACGTCAATCTCAATGTACAGCGGGAGGACTGTAGTCATATTTTACGACACCAATTTGGAATTAATTTTTTTAATGCGTCATCTGGGAGAAGTAGTCTGCAGAGAAGTAGGTTGAAACAGTCGGGCTGATGCCTTCGTTTTTGACTGGCAAAAGGGTGAAAGGAGAGTTAACTCGGAGGGATATAATTTGGAGAAGAATAAGTGTAATGGAAGTTGAGGGGAAAGATAATAACTTGACATACTAATGATGGCTGCTGTGTTTTATTTTTTTAAGGATGTGACTGGAGCTTTCATTTTCGTTGGAGGGAATTAAAGAAAGGCTAACGGACAAAGGGATGTGCAATTTTCAAAAATTGTTCGTTAAAATTAACATTTTGTGCGCATATTAAAATTTTTTTCTCATTTATATGAATGAAAAGAACGCTCTCTTTTGATGTTTGAGCTCTGGCGTGATTCCACGGCTGACATTTGATGAAGACACGCCAACCAAATTTCGTTGCGCTAAGCGAACTGGAATACTTAGGGAGGGTTTCACAGGACCTAAAAACTCCCGCAATAAATTAGCCTTTGCGAGAAAACCCGATTGTTTCTCGTTGCTGGCAGTATTCAACATATCAGTGATGCAACAGGAAGATAAGAAAGTTGAAGGCAGTAGACTTTTATCAAATTCAATTCTATCGTCAAACCGATCAGATTCGTTGGTCCCTAAAAGTGTTCCCTTTTAAAGTCCTGTCCTAAAGTAGAAGAAAATTACTCATTAAGAATCTCTCGAAATAGCTTTGTAAATAGTAGTTTCAACAACTGTTTATTTGACCCAATTTTCCCCAGAATTTCCAATTCATAAATGTTCAGTACGGCCTTTCATGCAAAATATTACAGTATCATTGGAATAAGCAATATTTTAAATACTTGCCCTTAATTTGTCCTCCATCAAAACGTGTGTTTAACATATGTCCTTATCAGAGGCACTGGTATCCTAAGTCAAAAAGTGTTAATTTAAGTATGAAGGAATGCCCCAGATTGTTTGAAAACTAATATTCATTAGATTGAATTAATTATTTTATTTTTTCAAGCCTTTCAACCTTTCTTCGGGCGAGACAGGTGCTTATGGTCCCAATGTTTTCGAATTACTCGTCCTGAAGGGTAAAATGGCGTCATGGGTAAAATTAGTTGGGCCATTGTTAATTCATCTTTTCCATTTAAAGTTAATGCGTTTTATTAATCATTAGCTCAAAATGATCGGTTTTGTATTTTAAGTCGTTACACAAGGAAAAAATTGACATGTTTCAGGTGTAAATATTTATCAAAATATACCAAAAGATTTGGAATATAATATCATATGATTTCCGTCATTAATGAAACATCCTATCTTCCCAAACAATTTGAGGCGTCCTTAACAACGGCAAGTAAGGTTTCTCAATGTACTATCGATTTCAATGAGTAATATGATACACGTAAATCCATTACTTCACACTGAAGAAGAGTAAAAACGCACGTTTACTCAACGAAACCATTACATTTCCCTTTCGAAATTGAAATGCTTTGTTCGTATATGGAGATCCCAAATGGCGAAGGCTGCTCCCTCTATTATTCCACCTTGCCGCTTTTGTTTCCTTTAATATCTATAAAATTTCCATTTCTATTGCGTCCCTAGGAGTTAGTATCATAGAAGATATTAAATACGCCTGTAAAACGGTCAGATCAACCAACTTACTTAAACTTGACAAGTAAAAAAAATAGTTATTAGATTAATGAAATTCGATGATTTAGAGGACATGTTTATTTTAACCGTTGGATAGAAATGTAGAAATTAAAATAGGAGAAAGTATTTACGATAGGTACCTTAAATGTGTACGGAGCGTAAAATGGCTTCAGACTCGGCTAGGAAAGGAATTTTTGCAAGCATTTTAAATGTAACAAACTGTCTAACTGTTCGTGATGGTAACCCTTGAATTTTAATGCCATTAAATGCTCGGAATTGTTTAATACAGTTTCAAAGGCTACCCTAAAGAAAACCGTGGCAGCACTGCAGGGATATCTGAAATAAGTTGCCACAATAGTGTGATATAAGAACGTAACTGATAAAGGAACACCCAGAATTAATATTTAATAGGAAAGAACCACAAGTAAGTGAAGTAATAGTTTATTTTTTGGACTACTCGATATTCTCGTAGTTATCAGGAGTGTGTGGGCTAGTTCTGCAGTAGTCGTCTGTAAAATTTCCAGTTCCACTATCAATCTCATATTTCCACTCACATTTTCTTCTCATTCATTTCCCTCTCACGGTCTCTTGCGTTCTATTCGATTGCCCGCGCCACATTTAACATTCCTTCCATGAAAACAGAAGCCGAAGACATGTTAAATTATTCACGCGACCCATTCCGAAACGTGATTCCCTCAAATTCGAAAATGCACCACGAACCCATGGGGTATTCGTATTTCGCCAGAAAAATTTTGAAAAAAATACAAAGAAGGATAAATATTCAAAACTCTTGTTGATTGGCGATTGGTACATATTGGACTAGGGTACAGAAATTAGTGAGGCTAAAAAAAAATCATTTTTTTGATCAGGGATTTTTTGAGCAAAGAAGTGGGAAAGAAGGAACGGGACGAGTAGTGTGCTCGAAGAATAGTGGTTTCAAATAGAGGCGTTAAAAAGAATTGAAATATTCTTGACCATAAGAAAAGGGTTAAAGTAATCGGTTGCCAATACGATTCTCCACCTATTACTAATTAAGTGACAAAAATATCAACATTCGAATGCAGCATTCAACGGGTCAGATGCATGGAAAATGGCAGAAGTGAATCAGCGAGGAATAGGAAAAGCCTTTGAAACATGGTACTGAAGAGGACAATGGTGAAGAAGATTGACTCAGCAAGCTAAGTGAGAAACGGGGGAGTATGAAGAGGAATATGACGAGAGCTCTCTATACGGTAAAAAATATACAGAAAAAGCGTGGACAGAGCTTGAGATGCGATGAATAAGTTAGAAGAATACTCTAAGGGATGGTATGAAAGGAAAGATCCCTGTAAGTGTCACCAGGGACTAGTACAAATGACGACTTAAGGCGGACGGAAAAATTAGTGACTAATAGAGATTCAGAGGGAACTAACCCGATTTGAAAATCTCGCAATTTTGAACTCTACGAGTGATCGAGTCATGTGAAGGATAATAATAAGGACCTTATAATGGATTTTTTAAATTATAGATTTATAGTTTCTTCAAGCGGATTTCACTCGCTTTATTTTCCTCTTATATTCTTTTTAATATTTTAATGCGTATATCACATGCTCTCGTATCAAAGTACACAATCCACCGAGGCCAGATTCGATATTTGGAAGTGTTATCTGTCGTCTTAGTCGTCAATGGAATGTGTTAAATTGTACAAGTTTAAACAAAATCTTTAATTTCAAGTTATAATCGGCGTAAACACCGAGCGTTTTATTTTGTCCGGCGTTAGGATACAATTCATTATTGTTTATTTTTTAAGGTATTTTACAATAATTTCCGAGATGCTTAAATATTTCCCTGAGGATGCAGGATTTGTTGGAGTAAAGTAACATCTAATGTTGTGATTTTAATTGCAGTAATTTTCTATCGAGCAAAATGCCTGATTACGAAAATGGATATTGTTGCAGTTGAAAGCTTTGATATCAGAGGAACAGTACTGAACGTAGTCTCCACCTGATACGTCATCCTTGTTGAATCAATTCGGTATTCCATTCGATTAATATCGATCATTTGACAGTCGACTAAAATTGGGATATAAAATCAAAATCGAAACCGTGGGGATGTGAGAATGATCAAATGTAGTCGATTGGTTATATCGCTATATCACTATGTTGTAAATTCGACCTAATAGTCGCCGTGCTTGTCGCTACACTGTGGTGTCCTTACCCATATTTTATCTCCCTCTTCCCTAGGGATGAAAGACGATGTTTTCCAACCAGGTCCTTTCACCGTTTTCCTCTTCCCTTTTCTTCATATTGTTAAATTTTTTTCATTTAATCACTTAAGTAAACCTTCACTCTCCCAAGCGGCCACGTTTGTCATCCTCTTTCTCTTGAGAGATAAAACGGGGAAGGGGTCCCATCGTTTACCCCGGGATGAAAAAAAATGGAGGGAAAAAAATTGAAAGAGGAAGTGTTTTTTTTAAATTTTTTATTTATTTCGTCTTTGCTCCATCACGTAGTAAATCTCTCCGCTGAAAAAGAATAAGGTGAATAAAAAAATAAGTCATCACTTGACCAGTGTACAGGTAGTCTTTGCGTAGGCCGGGATCTATGGCGGTGATTACATTATATCCGTAAGTGAGTCTGGAAGTTTGATGTCTCATTATTTGGAGGAGAATTCTCGCCAGTCTTCTCTGTTATTGAATCCTGAACTCCATTAATTTCACTTTTTGTATGGTTTTTTTATTTCCTGTTTTCCCCACACTTCCCCGGGCTCACTGGCGCTGCTGTCGTTGTCGCGGTACTGACGTAACGTGTTGCGGGACCCAGTTCTGCAGGGGGACGAGGGCGAAAGGAATGGGGGCGAAAGTGAATGTGCATCACTCCAAATTTAATCCATACCATTTAATCCTCACTTTCGGTAACGGTTTCTTGATTGAGCGCCAAGAGTTCGAAATGCGATAATTTGAATGATTATGCTGAAGCGCCTATGGAGAATTGTTCGAGTATCCATAGTAACGGTATCCCTGGAATTGATTGCGCGACAGTGGAAATTAATGATTTGGACGTTCGATGTGTTACGGACATAATATACGGGGAACTGACGAGGGAATAAATCAGCGAGGAAGCTTTCACGAGCACGAAGATTGTTATTCGCGTGAAATTCCTATGAACAGAATTTTTAAAAATGGAGGAATTTAAACTGAACTAATCAATTGGAAAATTGTTGACATTAATACAGCCGTAGAAATGTAGGTTAGACGAGGCATTGGGAGGATAAAATGAAAGTGCTTTCCAGAAAGTACGAACCGAGGTCGAAAGAAAAGGGAGCAATTGCTTCATGTTATGCTTTATCACAGGAAATAAGTCATTAAATGTTCATGAAGCCCTATGTACGAGTATTTCCTCTTTTCTAAAAGTAAGGGCCATTTTCTTACGTTTAAATATTGGTGGCTCTGAACAACTTTGCACGCATTCAGCGCCCTGAATGATCGGGTTCAAAGAGTGGTGATAGATGGAGTTAGGTCAAATGCGATAGAATTGACTTCAGGTGTTCCCCAGGGAAGTGGCATCGGACCCCTTTTATTCCTGCTATAAGTTAACGACATTGACTCAGTAGTAACTAGTAAGATACGTTTATTTGCCGACGATGCAATGTTTTACCGTGATATCCGTGATCCTTAGGATACAGCAGCTTTGTCAGATGACCTTAATACAACCCTGGTGCAACACTTAGCAATTAGAATTAAACTTAGTTATACATTTTTGGCCCTCCCCGGACTACAACCTTGACGTGGTGGAAGGGCTTGTGCGTTCCGATGACCCCTAGAGCTGTGCTGGCGGGAGTAATAACAATTGCTCCTGGTAGGGTCACCCATGCCAGATAGGTCGAAGGTTAGGAGCCAGACGAAAGGTAGTCCACGCAGCGTCTGTTCCTCAGTGAGGCGGCTGCAATGGCGTCTGACCCCAGTGGGGCGGCCAGTAAGTGATGGTGTCACGTTAAAAACACTATTGAGGAAGGCAACGGGAAACCACCTCAATTATCATTCCCAAGAACAATGTGATGGACAATATAGATATTTTGAGTCCTGGCAACCACGGGGCTCGGCCCAATCGGCCGTGTGTCGTGCCCGGCAGCGGGGGAGGCAAGGCTTCCGCGGTCGTCATCCCACGAAACCCTTGCAAGCGAAAACCAGCAGCAGCAGGACAGAAGAGGTAGGAGAAGAAAACCAAATTAGTTAGAATAGGAACGTGGAATGTTAGGACAATGATGAGGACAGGGAAATTAGAAAATGTTAAGAGAGAAATGGGAAGGGGAAATTTAGATATTTTAGGTAAATGCGAGGTGAGATGGAAAGATAGCGGGGATTACTGGAGTGATAAGTATAGAATAATATACAGCGGTGGGGACGAGAGCCAACGAGGGGTTGCCATAGTATTAAATGAAGAGGTAGGAAGAAGCGTAGTCAACATTAAGCAGGTAACGGATAGAATACTACTAGTGGAGATAAAAGCAGAACCGACGAACTTAGTTATTATTCAGGTATACATGCCACCGAGCAACCCTAAGGAAGAAGAGGTCGGTAGGATATACGATCAGTTAGAGGACATGATCGCGTGTGTTCCTGCAGGGAAACATTTGATAGTGATGGGGGATTGGAATGCGACGGTAGGCGAAGGAAGAGATGGTGATGAGGTGGGGGACTACGGTTTAGGCACGAGGAATGACCGCGGGGAGAAAGCAGTTGAGTTCTGCAGGAGACAGGGGTTAGTCATCACCAACACTTGGTTTAGACACCACAAAAGACGCAGGTATACATGGAAAATGCCAGGTGACTCAGGAAGATATCAGCTAGATTATATCCTGGTTAGACACAGGTTTAGGAACAGTGTGATAAATTCGCACAGCTTCCCGGGAGCGGATGCGGACTCAGACCACAATTTAGTTGTTATGAAATGTAGCGTACGTTTCAAAAAGATAAGGCAGGGGCGGCGAGTTAGAAAATGGAATGTAGAAGCATTAAATGGGTTGAAAAGGAAGGAATACAAACAGGCGGTAGAGAAAATCATGGAGGATGGTAAAGGGCTTAGTACTATCGAAGAAAAATGGGAAATGATCAAGAAAGGGTTGTCTAAAGCCGCAAAAGACACTATTGGAACCGTTAACGCTAAAAGGACTAGGAAACCATGGATCACGGATGAGATGATTACAAAGATGGATGAGCGGCGAAAATGGAAGAATATGAATACAGAATTAGGCAAAATGAAGTACAAAGAATTGAACAATAAATTGAGGCGGGCAACAAATAAAGCAAAAGAAGCATGGCGGAAGACGCAGTGCGAGGATATGGAAAGTCTGCAGAGGAAGGGTGAAATCGGTGCGCTGTACAGCATAGTTGAATCGTTATCGGGAAGTAAGAAAGAAAGAGCTATGCTAACAGTTAGAGATAAGGCGGGTAAGGTAATAGTTGACGCAGGAAAGATCCAAGAGAGATGGAAGGAGTATATAGAAGAACTCTATAGTAAAGAACTCAGACCAACAAAGTTAGACATTGAAAAAGAAAATGACGTAGAGGAAGACAGCTTAGGTCCAGGCATACTAGACAATGAGATAGAAAGGGCATTAAGGGAGATGAAACTAAATAAGGCCGTGGGGGTAGATAACATTCCCGCGGAACTATTAAAATGCTTAGGAAAATGTGGGAGGAAGAGGCTATATGGGCTGATCCGTAGTATTTATGAGGAGGGAATCTGGCCGGAAGACTTTGTGAGATCAGTTTTAGTTCCTATTCCGAAAAAGGTAAAGGCCACGTCATGTGAGGACTATAGGACAATTAGTTTGATATCCCACGCAGCTAAAGTTGTTCTCAGGATCATAAACAAAAGGATAGAGATTAGGGCAAATGATTACTTAGGGGATGATCAGTTTGGGTTTAGGAAGGGGAGAGGTACGCGTGATGCCATTGCAGTAATGAGATTATTAATCGAGGGGAATATGGAACACAACCAGGAGGTATTTGCCTGTTTCGTAGATTTCGAAAAAGCGTTTGATAGAGTGAATTGGGAAAAACTAATGAGTATATTGCAGAAAATAGGAATAGATTGGAGGGAAAGGAGGCTAATCCGCAACCTGTACATGTCTCAGACTGCTCAGGTGAGCTAGGCAAAGAGGCTTTCACAAGGAGGAGGGAGTTGATGACGGGGACTTTGAGTAAGGATGTTAAGAAAAGACTCGTAAAAACTTTGATATGGAGCGTAGCTATGTTCGGTGCGGAAACGTGGTCATTGAAGCAGGAGGATAGACGTAGATTGGAGGCTTTTGAAATGTGGGTTTGGAGAAGAATGGAGAAGGTGAAATGGACCGAGAAGAAAACAAATGAGGAAGTACTTGGTATGGTAGGCGAAGAGAGGGGTTTGTTGGGAGCAATCCTATGGAGGCAGGAAAAGTGGATGTAGGGGGTGTTGACCGGCAGTGGGATGTTGAAGACTGTGATAGAGGGGCAAAAGAGGAAAGGGAAGGAACAGGATAGGGATGTTGGACGGGATGAAGGGAGGAAGAAAGTACTCAGAGATGAAGAGGGACCTGATATAAGTAGAGTAGGATGATGGATTTTGTGTTTTGTTAGGAGTAATAAAATATTTGTGTGGTAGTTGTGTCCATCCAAAAACCTACCTTAACCGGTAGATTACCTTAAAAAAAATACATTTTTGGAAAAAGAGCAATTCCCACCCGAACACCGACTGATTTGAGAACACCGAAATGGAATGTGTTGACTGAATTAGATACCTAGGCGTTACCCTCACTCACGACCTCTCTTAGGTGAAACATACGGGGAGTTTGTGATCAAGTTAACAAAAAATTAGGATTAGAAGAGTAATAGGTAAATGTGATAAAAAGGTCACAGAGAAATGTTATCTGTCGCTGGTTAGGCCTCATTTAGAATATTCTGCAAGTGCATGGGATCCTCAAGAAGTTTGATTAGTTGCCTAATCGGTTCGCGTGCAGCGTAGCGGAGCTAGAATGGTAAAAAATTGTTAGAATAAACTTATCAGCGTATAAAAATATTAGAAAAGCTAGGCTGGGAATCATTGATGGGGCGGAGGTTAAGTTACTGACTGAAGCTCTTGCATAAATTGGAAGGAGGTCTCCTTAGCAGTGATTTTCAAAATGTATTATTACCCCCATCGTACTAGGGTAGAGATCATGTTCATAAAATTGAAGAGATTAAGTGTAGAATAGATAGATTTAAGAGGTCATTTTCCGCGAACGAGAGGGGATCATAGTTACATTGTTCGACCGCAGTAGGGTCATGTTCGGGTAAAATTATTCTTGTATGTAATCACCCCCTGCCACACACCTGGCGGTGGCTTTGCAGGGTATATATGTACTAATAAATTTAAAAAATCCACTGATTGTTTCTAAAGCCACTCAGGTAATTGTTTTTCTGTGGTAAATTTCCAGTTGGTGAATGCAGATAACAATGACCGATGTAATCGTTACTCTCGTCATTTTCAAAGCTCGTACTGTCATTCGATACTTGTATGCACAGCTCAGCTGTGAGCGTTAGTTCAGCTGTGCCCAAATTAATCGGGCGTTCTGCCCAGTTTATTGAATCGCAGTAATGAGAGAAGTATAGGTTAGACTATGGCGTCCAGACTACAAAAATGGCCCCACAAACGTGCATGGTGAAGACCGGTGTGGCAGACCCAGTTTCCAGACGGATAAAGTCGTTCAACAAGTGAACCAAGAACTGCGATCGACGATTGACGATTATTGCTGTGGATGATAAATTTCCTTTCCTTTGGACGCACCATTACTTACACTATTTTAATGGAAAAACTAGGATATTACAAACTGTGTGCAAGATGGGTACCGAAAATTTTCATTGATCAACACAAAGAGCAAAGAATGTTGAGTGGACGAGCGTTTTTCGACCGCTATCGACATTGCCGACCTTGCCCCTAGCGGCCATTATTCTTTTCTTTAATTTGAAATAGTGGTTTGTTGTGCGTGTTGTGATGGTTAGAAGACGACGTGGATCTCAAGATTACCGTTCTCAAATGTTCCAATTCCCAGTCGGCGAATGTCTATGCCGAGGGATTATGAAGAAGTTAGTGCAGCGTTAGGAAAAGTGAATGGAGGCGAACGGCGATTATGTAGAAAGATGAAGTAGGTTTGTGGGAACCTAAAACCGTGAATACATTTTTATGACCAAGCGGCTATTACTTTTCGAATGTGCCTCGTATGAAATAGAGAAGTACAAAGTAGGACTGAACTATGAAATTAGCATCGGCCATTCCTAATCCATCCAATGTACGAAATGACATTGAGAAATTATTAGGACATTTTAAGAAATATTTGATGGTGAAATCACATTGGCCGTACCTGAGTTTCGCAGAAACATCTAAAGCTACAAGGTATCCCGAAAGCGTATAGAGGGGCAGTGTCAATACACTAGCCATGCATGCAAAAACATTAGTTCTCAAATGCTTTTGAATATATGTTTTGATTCATGGACGTATTATCTCTCTTTAGCTTAGAAATATTACGTCTCTTGTATAGATTCAAAATAAGTCCCTTCAGGGATAATTTTCAAAATGTGTCATTAGCCCCATGTTACAATAGCGGTAAGAGAGATAATGTAAAAAAAATTAGAGACAGAAAGTGTAGAATAGGTAAACTTAATATGTAATTCTTTCCGCGAGTTTCCGCGCATCAAAACAAAGTTTTTATGTTTTTGAGGAAGGAGAAGTCTATGATAAACGTTAAAATTAGATGGCAAAAACTAAAGCGGCTAGAACAGTGTACCTATCTAGATAGTCTACTGGACGAAAATGGTCAAAGTAGCAGGGGCAAAAGAAGAATAATTGCGCTATGCAAAGAGGCTTTCACAACAAGGAGGGAATATATGGCGGACAGGTTTAGTGAGGATGTTAATAAAAGGCTCGTCAATACTTTGAAATGAAGCTTGGTTTTGCACGGTGCGGAAACATGGTCGTAGAAACAGATAATAGGCGTATATTTAGAGAATTTCGAAAGATGTGGGTGTGAAAAAGGATGGGAAAGTTGAATTTCCCTGAAATAAATCAAGTATTCTTGGTCCAGTGAGGGGTTTATAGGGAGAAATAGGAAAGACAGGAAAAATGGATGCAGAGCATTTTAATTGGCGATGGGATGTTGAAGACTGTGATAGAGGGGAGAACATTTGGCAGGTGGGGAAGGGGCATAGAGAGAATAGGGATGTTGGACGGTATGAAGGGAGGGAGGAAGTATATGGACTTGAGGTATAATTAACTGTAGTTCATGGTATTAGCTGTGAGTTGTTGTTAAGCAAGGATAAGAAATACAAACTCAGTCAATCTCTGTCCACCCAAAACCTACCGTAAACGGTACACCATGGAGTACGAGTTCTAACTGGTAAAGAAAAGATAAAGAAACCTTGATTTTTGATGTTGTTTTCTTGGTTTTTAATCATCCCCTGCAACACACCATAACAATGTTCTACAGGCCACTATATAGAATTCGATATGAAAAAATGGATATATTATGAAGCTTAAAGTTTCGCTTTTTATCATCATTTCTATTATTTAGTCTGGATCCACTTCTTAATTGTCGAGTTTGAAAAATAAGTGTGCTACAAAAGATGTAGTTCTCTAATATTCAGGACGTCTTAAAGGGTTATGAGGACTGAGTGATGGCGTACGGGATGTCGCAAATAGATGGCATTGTTAACCCCCGCCATGATGCCCGTAAACTTAGGAATATCTATTTCGATT